>NC_138382.1:79816950-79841670 GCF_054177405.1 Leptonychotes weddellii | reverse complement strand
GACCTGGGTGGACATGAATTTTGGGGGATGCTGTCAATCCAGTATGCTGTGTGTCCCACAGCCTCTGACTCACCCCCTGGGTTGCTGGGCCTTGGAACTGTCTGGGTACTTGGTCTCCCCCAGAGGGTCCCATGAGGTGGGAATTGCCACCTTGCGGATCACTGCTGTCACAGGGCTGGGTCCCCGGGAGCCCTTGGGACATGGAAACAGGTGGGCTCTTGGGGACACCTTCCCCCTGAGTACATGCCAGGAAACTGTCCAGCCTCTTGCTGAGTTCACAGTGAATAGTTTGGGAACCCACATAAAACAATAAATAACAGAAGCGTCAGAGGCAGCCCTGTGGACCCTCCTGGCAGGCCTGTGTTTGTGTGGTGGGGCTCCTTCCTCACCTTGCAGGGAGCGTGCCCGGCACCCCTCCCAGCACCCCTCCCGGCATCCCGCCTGGCATCCTGCTCTCCCTGGCTGTGCTGGCTATTCACCCAGTGGGGTGTTTGGGCTGTTTAGACTTCTCATGGGTCTAGAAGATGCTGCCAGCCTCCTGGCCCTGTCTGCACCACACAGGCGGTTGTCTTTGGTGGGAGGAAGGGGGTAGGGATGTGTCATATCACCCTCTGGAAGGTTCTACCTTCGGAGAGTATGAGCCCCAGCTTCTTGCTGCATGCTCTGCCCCAACTTTCAGGGTGAAGCGCCCCAAGTTGACCCCCTCTCAGGTGCTGAGTCTGGGGTTTTGCTGTGCTTTAGTGGCCTCTGGTGTGCCTGGGGGGGCACCTGCTGTGGATGGGGGCAGCTAGAGGCTCTGAGGAGTGTTTGTTGAGAGTGGGTGCATGGAGTGACCGTGCCTTTCCTGTCTGGCAGGGTGAGCTGGACCAGCAGACCTTGTCGTCCCGAGTTGTCTGGACCCACCATCCTCCTGGGTCACCCCCTTTTCTTCATGCCCGGACCTCCCTCTTCCACTCAATAAACATATTCTGCAGTCTAGAGGCCCCTCACTTCTTTGCAGAGGCCCTTGGGGAGTCCTGTCTTGATCCAGGACTCCTGGGGAAACTGAGGCAGGGAAGTGGGCCTGCAGGAGACACTGACCACTGGGCACCTCCCGGCTTGAGGGGACAGGAGCCTCCAGTCCAGCGTGGCACCCGTGAGGGGCTGTACCCATGGGCGGTGTCTAATGCCACTGCCCTGGCCCCCATGGGTTCACACACCTTCAGGGAGCCAGGGTGCCCTGTGAAGGAGGCCAGAAGACCCCTGGCTGCAGGAGCTGGGGGCACAGCAACATGGGGGCTTCAAAGCAGGGTCATGGGGGTGTTCCGTCCTGCCGCTGGGGTGGCCTTGACCTTTGGCATGTCATATGCTCCACAGTGGACCCCTGGACACACACAGTGAGCTTGCTGCATTCCTTATTCGGGAAACTGAGGCATAGAGAAGTTGGTGACTTGCCCAGCGAGGGGCCAGGCTGAGGTTCAGGCCCAGTGGTCAGGCTCCAGGGCCTGGGCTCCCTGCGGACCCTCTATGAGATGTTGGTGGGGAAGAGAGCCCTCCCTGGGGGCTGCTGGCCACTGCTGTTCTTCTCCTGATAGGAGCTCTGCATGTCCAGGTTATGTCCAGCGCACACACTTCAAAGGGCCGGGCGTGGGTTGGGGCAGGAAGGTAGTGGGGGTCCTGCTTCATTGCTCACGGTCCTGCAGCCTTCCCAGGGCTGGAGCCGGAGGCAATCAGCCAGATCAGATGAGGGGCGTCTGTCCTCGTCACCCAGAGACATTGTCCCCCACGCTTCCTGTCCTCCCTCTGCTGCCTGGCCAAGCACATCCCTGGGGGGGCCCTCTCTCATCAGCCCAGGCTGGGACCAGCCTGGGTCCCAGACCAGCCAGTCCTCAGCTTCCTTGGGGGGCCCCTGCTGTTCTTGCTGTGTGGTGGCCCCCTCGGCCTCTGGCGGGCTGGCCAGCTCTGGGCCTCCCTGTCCTGGCCTGACCTTTCCCCCGCATGCCTGACCCTAAACTGACAGCCTTTGTGGGAGGGCAGTGTAGCATCCAGGATCCGAGGTGGCCAGTCCCCCTGGTGGGGGGAGCTCCCCTTTAGCTGACCAAGCCTGGAGCCGTTCCAGGGTGCCCTTTTCTGGCCCTGAAGCTGGGAAGGTTGCCTCTTACTGGTCAAGACCCGGGATGCTGATCTGGACAGGAGCTGCTCTGGGCACCCTCGGACCCCTCCTGGCCACATGGCACCTGTCCCCCTGCTTTGTGGCCATAACAGATGGGAAACCAAGGCTCACAGCTTGCCGGGCGGGGGCTGCCGTCCCGGAAGCCCAGCTCCTCTTGCCGTGCTCATGGTCGGGATAAAATCTGTCTGGGGGGGGGGGCCCAGCTGGGGAAGAGCTGGCTCTGGCCTCCCACCACCCTGGCTCATGTGCTGGCTGTGTTCATCGGGTCGGTGGGTCAGCAAGACAGGGCCTCTCTCAGGCTGGCCTTCTGGGCTGTGGGTCGTACCTGGCTGTGTGGGAAGCCTGAGTGAGTCCAGGGGAGGTCAGGCATGGGGCCTGGCCTGGGGGCGGGGCTGGGTATGGTCACGGTGGACGGGGACACGGGCCACAGGAAGGTGGCTCCCCAGTGTGTGCAGAGGTCCCCGAGATGTGGCCCCCACCTCGGTCTCCCAGGGGCCTCTGTGCCTCTCCCATGCTGCTCCTAAGCTTCGCCTCCCCGCGGGGGCCTCCCCAGGGAGAGGAGACCCCTCATTCTTGTCCCCCCTCAGCTCAGGGCTGCCTCAGCCAGCCATACCAGAGCCTCGGAGCCTTTCTTCACCTGCCCCAAGACTGATGACAAAGAGCCTGAAAACCGCCCGTGCCCTGTGAGGAAGGAGCTCTGCGCCCGGGCGCCTGGGTGCGCCGTACCCATCTGTCAGCTCCGATGGGCTTGGAGCTGTGGTCCCCAGCCGCCCCGTGGTGGTGGGGGGCCTCGTCCTCCTCCTCTCAGGCCCCCCAGCGGCCCCACTGCGGGTCCACTGTCGTCCCAGGCCCTGGGCGGCAGTGGAACCGCTGCGTTCGCGCAGGCTGACCCCACCCCAGCGGCTGGGTGTCACTGGGCCCCCATGGCGTGCCTGCAGAAAGCCGTTTCGCTGGGCGGCCTCGGCCACATGTACTGATGACATTCCCAGGTTCTTGCGCAACACTCCTCCGGTATAAACCCAGGTGCTGGGGGAGCAGAGGCGCGGAGAGCAGCGATGGAGGCTGGGATGCTGAGTGCCATCCTGGGCGTCATCATGGTGCAGGGGGGCACAGCCATACAGGACCTGGATCTGCAGAAGGTGGCTTTTCTGTCTTACGTGGGGAGGCCGGGGCATGGAGGGGCCTGAGTGTCCAGCCACTCCAGCCACCACCCCCCCGGTCCCTCCAACCCCCAGCCAGTGCCAGAGCAGCTACATCAGGGGCCCCAGGACCCACCCAGTTCAGCCCGGACAGAGCAGGTGGCTTAGGCTCTGAGCCCAGCCTGGCCAGTCACCCCTGTCCTTGAGAGGGGGTGTGAGAGCAAGTGCCCAGGGCCCGGCAGGGCCAGAGCTCTCCCTGAGGGTCTCCTGTGGGCAGGTAGCCTGGTCCTCCAGGGTGTCCAGGGACCAGGGCTCAGCGTGGCCACCTCCTGCTCCTGGATCATTGGGGTCCATCCCCCGGGAGCTCCGGTAGGAAGAGGCCAAGTGCCTGGGAGCAGCCCTGCTGTACCAGCTCCCAGGGTGCTGCACAGTGTGGTGACCAGAGGACGCTTTCCCAGTGCGGGGAGCTCGTCTGGGGCCCCAGGTCCTTCATAGGTCTGCATTGGCAGCCGAGCTGGGAGCACGTCAGAAGGCTCAGGGATGACACGTACTGGGGACATGTATTCTTTTCTCTTGCAAAACAATTGGTTTCCAGGTTTCAGATGGAAGTTCTGGGCTGTGGGTGGATTTTGGAAGGCGGGAGTTCCCTACCCCAGCTCCCAGCGTGGGGGCGAAGCTGTATCCTCCCGTGGGTGACAAGGGCTGCTGGCCGCTGCCTCCTCTCTGGGGCCCCAACCACCGCTGCCCCTGGCATCCTGGCCCCAAGGACGGCGCACTGCTGTCTGATGGGCTGGAGGGGTTCCTCAGAAGGATGGTGACCGCTGCTTTGCCACAAAGACTTGCTGACCTTTCAGGGACCCCCGGCACACTGCTTGGGGGCCCTGGGTGGGTCTGCCACATCGGATGGGGCTCCGGCTTCTCTCTCTAGATTGTAGGATTCTGGCGGGAAGTTGGTGTGGCCTCCAGCCAAAACCTGGCACTGAAGACCCCAAAGAGGCTGGAAGCCTTGTTCCTGACCTTGAGTGGACATGAGCTGATTGTGAAGGCTGCATATAACAGGTGAGGGGTCCCTCCCCCGGGAGCGCCGGTAGGAACAGGCACGTGAGGCCGAGTGCCTGGAAGCAGCCCGGCTGCACCAGCTGCAGCTGTGGGGTCTGAACTGTGTCAATCCTCCCTGTGTCCAAAACCCAAGACCTTGACCCCCATCCCCAGCACCAACCCCCCCCCCCAGGCTGCTGGAGCTGCCACATGTAGATCTGCCCCAGACCTTCAATTCTCCCAAAAATAAGCGTAGAGTTTTGATAAAGCCCCATTAAGTTATAAGAAAGAAAATTGGGCACGGGGCTCTCTGGAGGCCCCCGCTCTGCACCTCCACCGTCCTCATCATGGCCCAGGCTCTCCTGGGTACAGACACACTGCTGGAGCCCTTTCTGAGGATACATTCCCCTCTCTGCACCCCCCGGGATGTGCCCGGCAGAAAGAATGCAGGCTGGCATTTCCTTGATGAGCACGTTGCTGCCTTTCAGCTCAGGAAGTTGTGAGACAGAAAAAATAGTGAGCTCAGAAATAGATGTTTCGGGGACATTCATTTTTCCTGGTAAGAACCCTTGCCTGTTGCTACAGTTTCAACCCCCTGGCCCTGCATACCAGCTGCACTTGGCCTTGCTATTTTTCCTGTGCTGTTCCCCATGCTGTTCCCTGCACTTCTCCTCATGCCCCAGATGCTCCCATTCTCTTAACACAAGTGGGTCATCCTTCAAGGGCTGCTCTACCCGTCCCCCTCCCCCCCGTGCCTAGCATGAAGGGCAGGTCTGGGCGCTGGGTGGGGAGAGGATGGAGTCAGACCCCACACCCCACCTCGGAGGTCTCCCAAACTGCGCGGTACCTGTTGGCATGTCTGCAGTCTCTCCACTCCCACTTGCTGCCAGGCCACAGGGAGATCCACGTGATAGACACGGACTATGAACAGTTTGCCATTTTGAGGCTGTCCCTCCACTGGCAAGGCAAGGACTACCATGTGCTCAAGTATTTCAGTAAGTGCACCCTGGGGTGGGAGGGGGGGGCCTGCTGCTGCCCTCCTGGGGACAGCCCCGCCCAGCCCAGCCCCCCTGTGCCCCCCACAGCTCGGAGCCTGGAGGACGAGTATGGGCCAGGCTTCTGGAGATTCCGGGAGATGACAGCAGACATGGGGCTTTACCTGGTGGCCCGGCATGGTGAGCCCCAGACCTTCTGGGTGGGCGCTGGGCTGGGGACCCTGAGGGTGGGAATAGGCCCAGTCCTGCGGCACCTCACACCACCCCTGTCCCACAGGGAGATGCGCCAAGCTCCTGAAGGAGGTGAGCCTTGCCCTGGGCTGCGCTGAGTCCCCCAAGCTGAGTCTTCCGACCTGACAGGGACCCTGAATCACTCTGCATCCTGGGCCTCCAGGGTGTGGACGCCAGGCTGCCAGAGGGGGACCCCGGAGGCTGGGGCCTCGAGGACAGGGCTGGGGGAGGGACGGGAGGAGGCTGGGCCCTCGTCCTGCCTTTCTGGCCAGCAGGGTGGGGACATAAGCCCTGTGGGCACCGTCTCGGGTTCCCCGTGTCCCACACGGTGCTAGCCCATCCCCTGCATGATCCCCTCTGTCTCAGCACAGCCCCGAGAGCTGGGGACTGTGACCCTGCCTTGCAGGTAGAGAAACTGAGGCCCAGGGAGGCTTTTTGCTCACAGTCATGCAGCTAGGACACGGGCCCCCACCCGTGGCCTTAACCACTGCCCCCAGGGGCCTTTGGAGGTCAGGCAGTGCCCTGAGGCCCTGCCCTTCTGTGTCTCAGGAGCTGATCTAGAGGATGCCTGTGCCCAGGCCGGGATGCTCCGAGCCTTCGCCCCCACCCCCGGGCTCTCCTGGCCCCAGGGCGCTGCTGGTACCTTCTCCGAATAAACCCCACTGACAAACCCACTGCCCCGAGTGTCTTTCTTGGGGGAGCGGGGCCTGAGGGGTGACGGCTGGGGCCGTGGGGTGTGTTTTCCATGACTGTCCTGACAGTGACAGCAAACCTAACTCTGGTGGTCTGTGTACACCGCGAGCATCGCTGGTGAGCGGGAGCCATTCAGATCCCATCCCTGGCTGGACCTCTGCCCAGAGAGGGCTGAGCTGGGGGGACGCCACTGGCCAGGCTGGCTTCCGGTCTGGTCTGTGTTTCCTTCCCTGTGGGGCCCGGGGACCGCACAGCTCGGATGCAAGATGGCAGGGCCCTCTTCCTCCTTCCCACCCGAGGGTCATGCCCAGCCCTGCCCTGCTCAGGGCCCACAGGCCAGGCTGCCCATGTGTGTGGGCCCCACAGTCATCCTCAGGCTACCGCCCTGCTCCCCGAGAGCCTGAGCGGCCCCAGGCCTGCTGCCCTTGAGCAGAGCAGCAGGTTCGATCTCTCAGATGAAAGGGGACCATGCTGCATTTCTGCTTACATTCCTCCATGGCTCCCTACTGCCCCAAAGTCAAATCCCATGGGCATTGTGGCCAGGGCCCTCCAGTCATGGCTGTTCTGTCGCCCTGCTCGCCTCCTCCCACCCACCTTGCATGGGTGGTCCAACCTCTTCAGTGTCTGGGTCCCCATCATGAACTCTGTCACTCCATGATCTGCACTGACTGTCTGATCACCACATTTTCTTCCATCACCTGGGGCTGAGACTGGAGGGCATCCAGGGTGGCCTGGTCAGGGCAGGGAAATTGGGGCGGGTGTCAGCTCCATGGTTCTGAGCACAGCCCGGGACGACCAAGGTTTCTGGGGAGCAGCTGCCCCATGGGTGAGGCAGGAGAGGGGTCCCCGAGGTCCAGCAGTGCTGGGGGACTGGCGGGCACCGGCCCGGCCAGAGCAGAGAAACCCCAGTGACACTCAGCCATCCAGCCAGGAGCGAGGCCTGCCCCGAGGGTGGGGCCTGCCTGGGACTTGCCGGACCGATTCCTGAGCCAAGTTCCCAAAAGACCCACAGGAGGGATGTTTGGAAGCTGCATTCTGACAGATTAGGGGTGCCTGGGGACAATTTGGATTTTCCACAGATCTGTCCAGCCAAAGCTTGCAAGGAGTGCAAGGTGACCTGCCTGCAAGGTGATGGAGTCATCTCCATCGGCTCGGGCAGCCGTCACAGAGTACGGCGGGCCGCAGGTGGCCCTGGGACATCGGGGGTTTATTTCTCACACTTCTGAAGCTGGATGCCCTAGGTCAGGGTGCTGACAGGGTTGGTCTCTGGTGAGACCCCGCTTCCTGGCCTGGAGCTGGTGGGCTTCCCACGGTGCCTGCCTGTGGCCTCCACTCCGCGCACCAGGAGACATCGCTGGGGCTCCCTGCCTCTTAGAAGGGCGCCAGTCCTAGCAGATGCGGTCCCACCGGCACGAGCCCCCCGCACCCCGTCACCGTCACCGCCTAAGAGGCCCCAGCTCCAGACACAGCCGCAGTGGTGACTACGGCTTCAACAGTAGCATTTCTGGGGATGCAGTTCCGTCCCCGACAAAAGCCCACACCACTCAGAGGGCGACAAGGGCATCCAGGGCCTCTGCAAGGCAGTGTGAGCACACAGGCCGCTGGACGCTCGAGGAAACAAGGGGGGTGGGAGACTAGGAGGAGGTCCCCAGAAGGCCTGCAGGCGGGTTTCGAACACACTGGCCCAGCGCTGCCCTCATAAGTAAGTTCAAGGACAAAAGGAAGGCAGGCTCCGGGAGCTAGCTTGTTCTGAAATGGCAGAATTAAACAGTCAGTTAATGCACAGAGAACTAACGTGGGAAGAGATGGGCCCTTGGAGCCCAAGACTGTGTGGAGAGCCAGGCCGGAACACTGATGCCACTCGGGGTCGCCGGGCCCCAGGCTTTCCTGGACGGGCTTAGCAGACGGCAGGTGGCCGGGAACTGGACAAATCAACGGAGATCATCAGAGCCAAGGAGCAGAGCAGAGAATGACTGGGGCGGGGGCGAAGTCGGGCATGTAGACTCGTCCCAGCAAGAGAAGGCAGAGAAAATGGGGCAGAAAAATATTTGAAGAAATAGAGGCCAAAATATGCCCAACTCTACGAAACACATCCCTGAGGCTCAGGGAAGCCTATGCGGGACAGGTGCGCCACTCCCAGGGACATCGCGGTGTGAGGCACTAACGCGGTTTGCAGACGAGGTGAACGGAGCTGGGGGAAAGGGCGCTTCAGCAGCAGAGGCCAGGTGCGGAGGCACATCTCCCAAACAACTCGGAATTGCAGGAAATGAAGCTATGTTTACACAGATTGAAGTGCAGAGAGTTCGTCCCTAGCACATGTGCAGTACAAAAAGTAAATGTTAGCATGGTCCTCAGGCTGAGGGACATCGTGGGTGATGCCCACGCAGGTCCGCAGGGAGCTCAGGAGGGCTGGGAAACTGGGAGAGCGTGGCTCAGTGCAGCTGGCCAGCATCCTCCGGGGACCTCGAGTCTTCGCTTCTCCTGCACGTGTGTCTTGTCTGTCAGTACGGACTTGGGCAGCCCTCCTTCCTTCCATAAATTATCACGTATTGCGGTCTTTTATCTTGATACGCAAACCCGTGCAGATTTGTCCAGTGGGGGCTCCTTCAGGATGGCCCCTGAGTATTTTTGACACGTTCCTCTGATTCCTCAAACACATGTTTACTCTCTGGGACCAGAATCAACCCAAGTTCCTCTTATGCTTCCTGTGACTCAACCTTGGAATAGTCTCTCCAAGGAGCCTGGTTCCTTTTTGTAGAGAACAGTACTGAGGAACCAAGGTCTGAGGGCCAGGTGCACTCAGCTTTGCTTCTCACTGGGACAGAATGGTGTTGAACCTTTTCAGCAGAGAGATCCCCCCTTTCCCCATGCCTTCCCAACCCTGGGAGAACCATTCTCCTCTGACCCGCCCCCGAGCGCGCGGAAAACAGTTCTAGAGTTGCTCACCCAAACCACTGCAGAGAGCAAGCCTCAAAACGACCAGAACTCAGCATTTGCTTAGAGCTCCTTTACTCTTTAGCCTGAGAATACATAGAAAAAATACTCCATCCAAAGTTTCTCAGGGCTGATTCCGTTGCCCCCCTTCCCGTGGTTATGTCATTCGCTTATAATACAGTTGTATTCCATTCATTTATTATTAAGTGCAGTAGATTACCATGATCCCAAGGTCAAAGCTACACAAAGAAGGTATGCTCAGGGGAGCCTGGGTGGCTCAGTCAGTTAAGCGTCTGACTCCTGATTTCGGCTCAGGTCATGATCTCAGGGTCGTGGGATCAAGCCCCGTGCCGGGCTCCTCTGAGGTCAGCAGGGAGTCAGCCTGAAGATTCTCTCTCCCAGTCCCTCTGCCCCTCCCCCTGCTCTCTCTCTCTTCTTCTAAAATAAATAAATAAATCTTAAAAAAAAAAAAAGAAGGTATGCTGTGGGGAGGGGGTCTAAGTTCCTCCCCAGCCTACCCCTGTGGGTGACTAAGCTCTTTAGACTCCGATTTATCCTTCCTGTGTTTCTTCTTGCAGAAATAAGCAGACAACATGAGTTTTCTTATCATCCTTTCTGTCTCACCTAGAAGGCTGTGTACTTCACATGCCCTTTGGCACTTGGCTTTTTCCACTTTACAATACACCTGCATGTCGTATCACTCACTCCATGTTGGTTCATAGAGACCTTCGGGTTATTTTTTATAGTTGCATAGGACTGTTTGTGGGTGCACCATCTGTGATTCAAACAGTCTCCTGGGTGTGGGCACCTAGCCGACTTCCAACAGTTTTCAATCACAAACAATGCTTTACTGAGTAACCACTGTGTGTATCTATCGTTTGTATTGTCTCAGGTACTTCCTTAGGATAGATTCCTGTGAGTGGGATTTCTAGAACAAAAGACAAACGGGCATGTAGTTAAGTTTTGTTGGATGTTGCCACATTCCCCTTTATAATGATTGTACCATTTGCAGTCTGACAAGCAGTGCATGGGCATGCTTGTGTAGCCAAAGTGTGGGTGGTGTGGCTAAGCTCTGCAATTTTTGGCAGTATGATAGGCGATAAATGGCATCTCTGCAGTTTTAATTTGCATTTTTCTTATTGTGAATGAAAATGAACACTGTATCCATTCACCAGGGCTGCCATTACAAAGCACCACAGACTTAAACATCAGAGGTGTGTTCTCTCCCAGCTCTGGAGGCTGGAGTCAGCTCCAGGCGTGGCAGGGTCAGTTCCTCCCAAGGCCTTTCTCCCTGGTGCGTAGATAGCCGTCTTTTCCCCACGTCCCCACATGGTCGCCCGTGTGTGTGTGTGTGTGTGTGTGTGTACCTTAATCTCTTCTGATAAGGACCCCAGGTACGTTTAACCTGAACAATCTCATTTTGACTTAATTAACTCTTTAAAGCCTCCATGTCCAAACAGAGTCATATTCTGATGTTCTGGGGTCAGGACTTCAGCATAGAAATTGGTGGGGGGGTGTGGAATGCAATTCATAACAAACATCTTTTCATATGTTTAGGGGTCATTTTAACTTTTTCGTGTGAATTATCTGGTTATGTCATTTGTCCATTTTTTCTGATGGGTTTTCAGCCCTTTTTTTCTTTAATTTCTAAAAGTTTCTTATGGAGTATGGTTATTAGCCCTTGCATGTGATATATGTTGGAAATATTTTCTCCAGACTTGTCACTCATCTTTTGACTTTGTTTATGGCTTTATTTTTGCTATAAAAAAGTTTAAAAATATAGTCAAGTTATTTATCAGTACTTTCTTTTATTACATCTGGATTTTATGCATAGTTAGTGTGGCCTATGGGTTTGTAGTGGCTTGATTTGCCTGGGCTGCATGACATTGCCCAGAATTCCCAGAAGACAAAAGCCTTACAGGGCCTGTGAAATGAGCTCCTACAGTGATGTGAGGTCAACCTCCTGCCACAAACCCCTTATTTGTGAATATATATGCCTCCTAATGGTCCCACCTTCAGGAGTGAAATCTGATACAATTAGAAAGCATTTCCCTACATCCACATCATAGAGAAACTCACCAATGATTTCTTTTATTACTCATATGGTTCCATTTCCATGTTTAGCATTTAGATCTCTGATCCATTTGATGTTTATTCTCATGCATGAGGTGAATATGCTTCATTTTAATCTTCTTCTAAATGGATATCTAGTTGTCCTGATTTATTTACAAAAATCTATTTTTTCCCAGAATTTAAGATGTCTCCTTTGTAGTACAACCTGCTCATTTTGGCTCATGAGAGCCTACTGTATATACTTTTCCCCAAATCTGCAATCTGTAAGGTTATTTTGGGTTACACAGATGTCTTTTATCTGTATGACTTTTTATGGTTTCCAGCTGTATTATGAGAATTACGAAAATACAATATAATTTCAAATGTGGCTCTCATCTTGTTAAGCAAGGTGATCATAGCTGTTTTCACAATCTATGTGGTCCTGATATGTGTGTCTACCCCCAATATTCATGTTGACGTCCTAGCCCCCAATATGATGGCATTGGGAAGTGGGCCTTCGGAAGGTGACTAGGTCATGAGGGTGGAGCCACTTGAATGGAATCAGTGCCCTTATGAAAGAGACCCCACAAAACTCCCCTACCCCTTCCACCATGAGGACACTGTGAGAGGTCTGTGACCCACAAGAGGTCCTCCTTGACCTTGCTAGCACCCTGACTGGAACTTTTAGCCTCCAGGACTGAGAAATAAATGTCTGTTGTTTATAAGCCCCCAGTGTGTGGTTTTTTGTGATATCAGTCCAAGTGGACTAGGAGAGCCTGTCATGTAATTCCAATGCAGGGAGCAATTTTGGGTCTGCTTCTATTATCTCTTTCTTCTGCTGTGTTTCTCTTCTTTCATCTCAGTCTCCTCAAATGTTGTGTCAAATGATGAACAGGATTAATTTGAAGAGTAGGGTGATATTTTTGTCCTTGTATTTCATCTTCTGCCAGGCATTGGGGAAACTGGTAATCAGGGGACACCCTAATCCGTGTTCAAGGCCTGAGACTCCCCAGGCCCTGGGGTAGTGCAAAGTTTAGCTGCACATTTGTACAAGGGCTGGTTTACTTTTGTTCACCAGTAAACCCATCCCCCAAGCAGGGGCTGGAGTGGTGGCCTAACAAAGGTCCCTCCTTAGAAAGGCCTGGCAAGACAAATGGCTTCATCTTTCCTCCACCCTCCAAATCTTCCTTGTTTTTGTGTTGATAGAACCCCTGGAAGCCAGCCAGCAAAGGGGTCTGGAAATGTAGTCTGAACTACACCACCACTCCCTCCAACCTCCCAGTGAAGGATCTTCCTAGCCACCTCCCCTTGGATTTTAGGGGCTCAGACAGATCCTACCAAGCCCTCTGTCCTCTGCTCCCAGGTAGGGGCTCAGATGATCCAGGGGTGAGAAGCCGGGCCCATACAGAGCTCCCATGGGATGTTGGGGGATGTGCAGCTCCTGGGGCGTCTGGCCAGGGTCATGGAGTGCAGAGGTGGGAGGCAGCAAGGCCAAGGTGGGCCAGAGAGTGGATAAGTTCAGATGGGTGGAGTGGAGGGCCAGAAGGAACAGGACATTCCAGGCTGGGTGCTGACTGTGGGTGGGGGCAGGAGGCCAAGACCAACAGAGCAGAATAATGGGTAAGCCAGGAGGGGGTAGGAACTTTTTAAAAATTTTCGGTTTCTATTTTTTTTTATTTTTAATGAATGAAACAAAAGATCCGACCTTCAGCTTCTGGAAGAACTGTTTGTGCCTCCCCTCGGACTTGGCCTTGGCCTACTGCCAGCCAGGGTTAAGGACCAGGGTTTCTGGCTTTCCCAGACTGAGCAAGGCTCAAGAGTGTTGAATCCCCAGGGAGGAGTGGAGGTGGTGTGACTGGGATTAGGATGCTCATTCTGGAAGCTTCCAGTGGAAGGAAGCATAAGAAGCAGGGATTTGGGGCGCCTGGGTGGCTCAGTCGTTAAGCGCCTGCCTTCGGCTCAGGTCATGGTCCCAGGGTCCTGGGATCGAGCCCCGCATCGGGCTCCCAGCTCCGCGGGAAGCCTGCTTCTCCCTCTCCCACTCCCCCTGCTTGTGTTCCCTCTCTCGCTGTGTCTCTCTCTGTCAGATAAATAAAATCTTAAAAAAAAAAAAAAAAGAAGCAGGGATTGGCATGGCAGTGCTGACAAAGAACGTTTTGTGTGTGCTTGGCACACATTCCCCAGGGGCCCACTCCCCATTCTCTAGCACATCTGGGCAGAGCACAGAGGCTGCCACTGAATAATAATGCCACCTGCCCTTGGGTAATTTCCCCACGTTGCAAAAAGAGAGGCCAGGATGGTGTCCTGGTGGTTAGTGGCCGCCCACAGTGACCCATTCAGAGACATATAAATGGGTTTTCAGGGGCTGGAGGTACTGCACACCCCTGGCCCCGAGGCATGTGTCCTGGTGTGCGGATCTCTGGGAGGATGCGGGCTGTCCTGCGGGCTGTCCTGCTGGCTCTGCTCTCAGTGCCTAGGACCCAGGCAGTGTGGCTGGGGAGGCTGGACCCTAAGCAGGTAACAGCCCTCCTGTTGGTCCTAGGGGCCCAGGCCCCTCCTGTGGGGCCACACAGCCTCTGGGTTACCCTCCCAGAGCCAACCCAGACCGGCACTGGCTATGGGGGGATGGGCTAGCCTGAGGAAGGGGCCCTGGGCTCCCAGATAGAGAGAGGACGCCTCCAAGGGCTGGAGGGACTGGCCCCCCTCACCTGCTCCTCCTCCACCAGCTCCTGGGGTCCTGGTATGTTCTTGCCGTGGCCTCAGGTGAGAAGGGCTTTGCGCTGGAGAAGGCCACGAAGAACATCGAGGGCGTCATGGTGACCCTTACTCCAGAAAACAACCTGAAAATGCTGTCCTCCAGGCACAGGTGAGTGAGCTGTGTGCCCCGCGTCTGGGTGGGACTCGCCGGGGTGGGAGAGGCCTCTCGAGCTACCGCTTGAAGTGGGTCATGCCCTGGGCTGAAGAGCCACAGGTTCTTGGGGGACCCCAGGTACCCTCCCTCCCATTCTTGCATCTGCCTGCAGGAGATGTGGGGCCCGGGTGTGCCTGGGCCAGGCCTGGCCTTGGGACAAGCAAGGGCAGAGGAGGTCTGGGGTGGGATGGCAGCTCCACGGTGTTGGGCGAGCTTGGCCCCACGGGCCATGGTGTTGGCCCCAAAGCCACGTGGCTGGGTCGTCCGGGTGAAGCTGGTGGAATCAGACATCCAGATACAGAAGCTGGGCCTCTGGAGGGCCTTGGGCCCTCTGCAAAGCCACGGAGGCCGGAGGAGCCACGGGGATGCCACAGGGCTCAGACCCCATTTTTGGCATCTGCCCATCGGAGTGACTGGTCAGCAGCCTCTCCTGGTGTCAGTGTCAAGGTGCATCTCTGTCCGGGGACCTGGGCCAGACCCTGATTTGGAAAGGTGGATTGTGCTGAGGCCCCGCCTGAAGACACACATTCGGATCAGGGCTTAGAGGAGAGGCAAGTGGGCCTCTCACGTTTTGTTGTGTAATTAAATTTCATTTGTTGGCCTTTGGACAGGAAATACATTCACATGGCCAAAAATCAGGGTCCCCCAGGTGTACCGTGGGGGTCTTTCCCCTCCTGCCTCAGCCAGCCCATCTCCTCCCTGCGGGTAACCCGTGTTTGGGATGCGTGGGCAGGCACACACCAGCACGTGTGTGTCATTTGCCCAGGCACGCTGGGGGTTGTTCCCTATCAGTCCACAGAGGCTCTGCTCTCTTTTAAAACATTTTGAAGTTTGTTCTCTTTTGTCTTCATGACGTTTTTAAAAGTTGCAGGAAGATAAACACAGCGCAGAGATTTACTGTCTTCACTACTTTTAAGCGCACAGCTCAGGGGCGTCAAGCACATTCACACTGTTGTGCAGCCGTCCCCCTCCGTCCGTCCCCATTGAACACGGACCCCTCCCCTCCCCCGCCCCTATTTCTGTGGGTCCGACTCCTCTGGGGCCTCCTGGGAGTGGATCCTTCGGGATTGGTCCCTCCGCGCCGGGCTGATCTCACTCGGCACCATGTCCTCCACGTTCATCTGCGTTGTAGCATGTGTCCGGATTTCCTTCCTTTTTAAGGCTAAATTATGTTCCATGGTGTGGACAGGCCACATGGTTGCTTCCACCGTTTGGTTTTGTCAATGGCGCTGTCATGAACATGGGTGTGCAAGTCTCCCTTCGGTTCTCCTGGGTGTGCGCCCTGCAGGGGGATCGCTGGGCCATACGGTGATTCCCTTTCACATTTACCGGGGCGCTCTGCTCTTTTTGATCGCTGTGTGACACTCCACAGGCCTTCTGCCGGGCTCTGCTGCTCGACAGACAGTGCTCTCCAATCTTCGGCAACTGGAAACACCCTCTGGGGCGTGGGCCCTGGTGCCTTCGCCTCTAAGGGGTCCCCTGAAGGATCAGTCCCTGGGAGCTGCCTGGCTCCGTGTCACACGTGCCCGGTCCCCTGAACCAGTGCCCGCGCTCGGCATTCCTGTGCTCTCGGTTCTCCATCATCTGGTGGGCAACAGATGGCCCCCTTCAGCTTCTACGCGCCCCTTCTAACGACCGGAGCTTCGCGGCATACATGCTTCCTGCCCAACGCGCTGCCTGGTCACATCTTTGGCATGTTTTTCTCTGAGGTGTGTTTTTCCTGGTTTGTAAAAACCCTTAAGGATTAGGGATATTAGGCGCTTGTCTGTGACAGAAACCAGTTGCAAATATATTTCCCAGTTTGTCATTTTTCTTATAACATTGAGGAGGACTTTTTTTTTTTTTTTTTACATACATGAAGGATTTCTTTCCATTTTTGTGGAGATGCACACCAGCTTTCTCTTTGTGGGGCTCTGGGCTTTTGTGACACCGTCAGTTAGGAAATGGCTTCCAACTCCCTGGTGCTTCTGGCATCTTTGCTGCATTTGGGATTTGACCCTGGGAAAAAAGGAGAAACAACTTGGTTTTTTCTAGATTACTACCCAATTTCTAACATCATTTATCGAATTGCCCCTCTGTCCTCCACGGACTCAGGCTGACTTTGTCACGTGCTAAATTCCCATGTTCCCATTTTGCTTTATTTTTGGGCTTTTTTTTTTTTTTTAGGATTTATTTATTTATTCTCGAGAGAGTGAGAGAGCATGAGTGGGAGGGGCAGAGGGGGGGCGAGAATCTCAAGCAGAGTCTGCGCTGAGCGCGGAGCCCGACTCAGTCTCATGACCACGAGATCACAACCTGAGCCGAAACCAAGAGTTGGACGCTTGATGGAGGGAGCCACCCAGGTGCCCCTGTTTCTGGACTTTCCATTCATTCCTTTGATCAGTCTTCTGATTTTCCAAACCCCGTTGTTTCACCTGTTGCAGCTTTGTGACCCACTGCCTCAGTTTACTGGATGGCTCTTGCTTGTTGTTCTCCCTTCTGGAATTTCCCAGCCATGAGCTCATCTTAGTGAGCAAAGACCACTGCATTTCTGTTGTTTGTTCACCTTATGGACTGACCGCTTAGGGGACGTTGGCCCCTTTGGATGTTGAGTGCCTTTACCCAAAATTGCAGACGACCCTGTGTTTGTCAGAGGCTCCTTTTGTGCCCGTCATGTGGCTTCCAGCACGGGAGGCCTCTTGGGAGGTGGAAGGAAGCCAATTTGCACTTTGCAGGGCTCTCGTGCCTGCTCATTCCCAGGCCAGGTTGGATTCGCTGGAGAGCAAGGCTTCCGGGCAACAGGGGCCGTCAGCGGCAGCCAGGATCCCCAGTGTGGCACGCTGGTGGCTGGCCAGGTGTAGCTGGTAGGACCCTGTCTCTTCTGGGCCTGAGTCCGGACCCTGAGCTGAGGACGGACGGTCTCTCTTCCAGGCTGGAGAGGTGTGACGTGAACGTGGTGGAGCTGCTGAGACAGAGCTCTGGATGGGTGTTTGAGAACCCCTGTAAGGCGACGGCCTCCGCGGTCTCATGCGGGGCGCGGGGCGGTGGGGGATGGGCTGGCTTTCCGGGCCATCCCCAGTGGGTTCTGCCACCGGCAGCCTGGGCTGGCGTCCCCTGCCGCCTGGCCAGTGCCGTGGGAAGGGGAGCGGGCCCATCCCCGAGACTTCCACTAGGAAGTGAAAGGACTCATTTTGTCAGAGGTTTGAAGACAGAGGGCTCACACTGGCATGCCCCGCGGGGACCCCGGGCCTCCCTCTGGGGTGGTGCCCCCGAGGGGACATGATCGGTGGAGTGTTCCCCCCAGCATGAGCTGGGACAGGCACTCGCCGGCCATCTGTCCCTGAGGCCCTCTGTGTGCTGGCTCTGGGGACCAGGGGACAATGCCTGGGAGCGCTCAGCTTCCCGGGGGGGCCTCTCGTGAGGTCTGATGCTCCCCCCTGGGGGGGGCACGTATTTCCTAGCCCTGGGCGTGCTGGACTACCGGGTGCTGGGCACCAACTTCAGGGACTACGCCATAGTGTTCACCCAGCTGGAGTTCAAGGACGAGGCGTTCAACACCGTTGAGCTGTATAGTAAGTGGTGGAGACCACGGGCCAGCCCCACGAACTCCCCGTGGGGCAGCCGCGCTGGGCATCCTCCTGCTGCCTGTGCTGAGCCTCGTGCCCCCAGGGCCCCAGAGCGCCATCCCTGCCCTTCGGCTCCCTGCAGGAGGGGTGGCTGGGGCACGGGGCACACGTGGTGAGGGCTCCCCTCCTGCCCTGCAGGCCGGACGGAGCTGGCCAGCCAGGAGGCCCTGCGCCTCTTTGCTAGGTGGAGCAAGGGCCTGGGCTTCCTGTCTCAGCAACAGGCCACGCTGCAGCCGGACCGTGAGTGTCACCCGATGCCCAGGGCCCCTGGCTGACTTCTGCTGGTCTCGGGGTCCCTCCGGGCCTCAGGGAGTCCGGCAGGGTGGGGGTGGGGAGCTCTACATGGAGTCACCTGCTCCTGCCCAAAGCCAGGCCTGCAGGGCCGGCCCCGTCTCAGGCGAGGCCATGGGCAGAGCGGGGTGGCCGCGGTGTGTCCTGGGTGCCCACCCTCACAACTCCTCTTTCCCCCCCAGCCACCTGTGCGCACAAGGCTTTCTAGGTAAGCTGCCTTCCCGAGCATCACCCCAGGTCCTACACCCCAGAGCTCTGCCCCGTGAAGGGCCGGGCCCGGGGCAGACACCCCTCGCAGTGAACCTGGGGTCCCCCAACGCTCTTCTTGGTTTTCAGTGAATGTGTCGACCTCCAGGGCGGGCTGCTCTCAGGACTCACCCTGCAGTTCCAAATAAAGCGATCCCACAAAGCCCTGCAGATGGCTCTCACCTGTGTGCCAAGGGCGGACGGCAATGCCAGGCGGGCGCTGCCCTCTTGGGGCTCCTGTCGGTGCAGGGAGGGGAGTGGGTGTGGGGCTCACGGAGGGCTGGGCCATACAGCACAGAACCAGCTCTGGCTGGGGGACACGTGGACGCGGGTCTTGGCTCTGGAGTGGGGGCTGGGCTGGGGGCAGCTGCTCCTCAAGCAGAGGTCACCACGGTCCCTGGGCTGGCGGGAGGGCACGCTCACACGCATCCAGCAGCCCTGTCCGTCAGCACCCGCTCGGGACAGAGAGCCCTGGTTTCATGCTAGTGCTGTCTGAGCCCCGTCTTCACTGTGGTCCTGCTTCTCACGGGCAAGTATCCCTATGAAGGGACTCACAAGGACGCCTCCCGGCTGCTTGCCTCTCTTCCGGGGGGCGAGGATGGCAGGCCCAGGGGTCTCACAGGGGCACACGACGGCCTTCAAATTCAGGCAGCACCTGCCAGGCTGAGCCCCTGGGCCGTCTGTCTGTGCCCCACAGCCCCTCTCCCTCCCCATTGGCCCACCCCAGGCTGGCTCAAGGCTCCGGGTTGGCTGGACGTCCACGGCAGGGTCAGGTGGGTGGGGAGATTTAAACGCAGTGCCCTGGCGGCCGGAAGGAGGGTGACAATGGGACCAGGGAGGCTGACGTGCGCGCTGGTCTTGGCGCTTATGCTGGCTATGGGGTCCCGGCCACAGGAACAGCTACCCAGGGAGTCCCACAACCTCAACTGGAGCAAGGTGAGCCACACACCTGCGGTCCCCAGGCCAGACAGCCAGGCCGACCGGGGCCAGGGATGGAGTGTGTGTGGCGGGCGGCTGGAAGATCACTTCCTGAAAATCTCCAGAGGGCCATTCTGGAACAGGGGCAGTGCCTCGAGGGCGGAAGGAGTTTCAGGCCCTGGTGTCTCCCTGAGGAGCTGGTGGCCACACAGGAGGGGGGAGGGCCAAGGGCCCCAGGCAGGTGCATCCTCAGGGCACCAGAGATGCTAGGTGGGCAGAGGCCGAATGAGCAGAGCGTGTTCCGGAACAGCGAGATGGCTGGCAGGTGGAAGGTTCTAGCGGGGGTGGCCGTGGGCACTGACTGCCTGGGAATGTGGGTTTGTGGCAGGAAGTCAGAGGGATGGGGCTGAGGGCCGAGCTGGAAGGAAGGGGGAGGCCTTGCACAGGAAGGGAATTCCAGCACGCGGTACCCACGGCCCAGCCCTTGGGGCCCCAGCCCGCCTGGCACCTGCCCACCAAGGCCCGGAGGGGCAGCCGGGGCCCTGCGCAGGGGCTGTGCTGGCCTGTTGGTGCTGGACCCAGGCCGGGCCTCAGGCCAGTTGTCAGTGTCCGCTGGGTTCCTGGGGTCCCGGCTGGGAGCCTGGCATGGGCAGCTTCGCCAACACGCTCTCCACAGTTTTCAGGGTTCTGGTACATTCTGGCTGTCGCCTCTGAGGGCCAGAGATTCTTGCCAGGCAGAGACAGGAGGAAGCTGGGGGCATCCATGGTGGAGGTCCACAAAGTGGGCCAGCTGAAGGTGGTCCTTGCCTTCAGCAGGTGAGTGGACCGGGATGGGGGCCCAGCACACTCTTCACGGAGACCTGACCACAAACAGCCCAGGCATCTCTCCGTCAAGAGGGGAAAGGGATCCGGGGGCGGGGGGAGCCAGACCCACGATCATCTGCAAATCTAACAGACCATCTCTGCGGCCCCGAACCCCGTCCTGCCCCTAAAATTCAAGGCCTGATTTTGGGAGAGGCCACCACGTACACGGGAGCACTCGGCAGAGAGTGGGTGTTCCGAGTGTTTCCTTAAGCTGTGGGACTGGCCCTGCTCCGAACTGGAAAATTCCAGAAAACTAGAGCCAACAAAGGGCTCCCGCCTTGCCCCCCCAGGTCACAGGGGTGCCAGTCACACACGTTAATTCTGCGGAAAGATAGGAAAAAGGCGATGTTCAGGAATACTTGTGCGTATGAAGGCCCAGAGCCTGGAGAGAAAGACCTGGGGGTGGGCGTGTCCCTGGCTTCACGGCCACAGACCTGGGAGATGCCGTTCCTCTGTCCCAGGGCTGGGTGGGTGGGATGGACAGCGGCCCACGGGGCAGGCAGGCAGGCCGGCCACGGTGCCAGAGCCCACAAGCATGCAAGGGCCTGCAGCCTAGGCCTGGAAGGTGGTTGGGTGTGTGGGAGGGACTCCTGGCCCTTTCCACATGCCCCTGCTGTGCAAGCCTGATCCGGCGGCCCCACGCTTCTCTTCCGGTCCAGTGAAGGGGGTAGAGGGCTTCCACGTGCTGTCCACCGACTACAGCTACGGCGTGGTCTACGTGCGCCTGGGCCGGGCTGGCCGGACCTCCAAGACCCTGCTGCTCTTCAGTGAGTCCAGCGGCAACATCTGGGGAGAGGGCGTGTGGGGTGCAGGTCAGGTGGGGGACGGAGGGATGACAAGCTCAGAGGGGAAGGTATGGAGGCCCCTGCCTCAGCTCGGGCTCCATGACAGAGCGCCACAGACCCCACGGACGCCCGCAATGGACGTTGATTCTCACGGCTCAGCGCGCCGACCTGGCGGGTTCCGGGGAGGCCCCCCTTCCTGGACTGCAGATGGCCGCCTTCTCACTATGTCAAGTGTCGGGGCGAGGGCTCTGGTGTCTTCCTTTCTTATACGGGCACTGATCCCATTGTGAGCACCCAGCTAACCCCACACACCTCCCAAGGCCCCAGTACCTCACACCATGCCTTTGGGGCTTTGACGGATGAATTTGGGAGGACACGAACACGCAGTCCGTTCCTGTCATGGCCCTTGCGCTGCAGGCTGGCAGGAAGTGGGAAGTAGGAGGACAGGGCCGGGACACACACAGCAAACGGGTGGCCAGGTGGGCAGGCAGAGCGTGGCGCCCGGACGGGGGACCCAGGTGGGCAGGTCTCTGATGTGGCTGCCACGGGGCTGAGTGGGGGAGGCCAGTGCACAGGCAGAGCCCAGAGGGCAAGAGGCCAGGAGTGGGACTGACCGTCTGCACGGAGGCAGGGGACCCCCCGGGCTGAGGGCAGGATCGGGGGAGCAGGGGGAGGTGGTGAAGGGAGGACGGGCAGGGAGCTTCTGTCCAGAGAGGGGGTGGGGAAAGGGGGCACAAACCCACTTAGGGGGAGGTGGTGAAGGGAGGACGGGCAGGGAGCTTCTGTCCAGAGAGGGGGTGGGGAAGGGGGGCACAAACCCACTTCTGGGCACCGAGGCCTGCGGGACACCCATCGGAGAGGTCGGAGGGGTCCTGTGGTCTCAGTGGAGGGGGGCGCGGCCAGGAGCGCAGCGGGAGGGGCCTCAGGCTCCGGCCGAGGGGTCCTGTGAGCAGAGAGGGCTCCCCAAGTGGCCCTGTGTGGTGCCTGCCTCTGGGCCGCACCGGGGACACCCACCTGCCTCGGAGCACAGAGGGGACAGAAGGACACTCCCCATCACCTGCCCACTGCTGCCTCCCTTGGCAGCACCCTGGCTTCTCTGTCCTGCCAGCTCGGAGGGCGCTGCGGTGGCCGCGGGCTCGGGTACGGCCCCAGACGGCCAGAGCTGGGGGCTCTGACCTTGTGATTCTGCTTCCAACTGCAGGCAGGCAGAACACGTCCAGCTTCCCGAGCATGAAAAAATTCGTAGACATATGTGAGATTTTGGAGCTCGCAAACGGTGTGACTGTTCTCCCGAAAGACGGTAACAGACGGCCACGCGCCCTTCTGTGCAGGCCCACAGCATGCCCGGCCCCATCCGGCCCCTAGAGCTCAGTGCCTCTCTCTCCCGCAGCCTCGTGTGCCCACACCATCCTGCCCTGAGAGCCAGCGTCCACCCACCCGTCCCCTCGGGGCTCCACCCGCGGTCCCCCTTGACCCGGGGAACATTGCTCAAGACTGCAGGTCCTCACATCCAACGGCCTATTGAGACGCGTTTGATGACCCCAGGCCACTGATGGGGTGAAGTCCAGGGCCATGGCTGTAGCCCAAGAGGGATCCTTTATGATCATGGAGAGATGGGGGTAGGAAGGGGGTAGGAGGGCAGGCGCTGACCAGGCAGGGGGATGCCCGACCGGGCCCATTCTGCTCATGCCCTCCAGATTACACGGCGGAAAGAGGCTGCCACACTTCTCTGCTGGGAAATAGACCACGGCTGGTCCAATGTCGTCCCTGCCGTATGCCTTCTCCACAGCGCGTCTGCCGCCAGTCCCCATGGTCCCTGATGTCCTACACTTCCTCAGGAAGTCGTTCACTTATTCGCCCAACATTTCTAAGCACCTGTGACATGCCAGGCACGTGCTAGCTGCTGGGGAGAGGCAAATTGGCAAAAGCGGTTTCAGAGATCTGATGCCAGGACAGGCTCACCCCAGCGCAGCCGCCCATGCACACGACTGCAGACTCGGGGAAATGTGTCTGGAGAGAGCGCAAAACAACGGCAGGTCTGACTCACGCCGGGTGGGGCAGGAGGGGTCAGGGAGGGCTTCTCGGAGGAAGGGACATTCGGAAGAGAGCTGAAGCACAGAGGTAGTCAAGGAAGTTGGGTGGGCTTCCGCGGAAGAGGAAACCGCTTTTGAAAAACCCCAGAGTGGTGGAAGCGGAGGGAAGTGTGAGGGGAGAGGAGAGGACAGGCCGTGGAGGAAGGTTCAGTCATAGGAGAGGGAGCCCCGGGCAGGCTCGGGGGCTGAGCTTGGAGCCCAGAACCCCCAAACGGAGAGGCCACGTAGGGGGCTGGAGTTCAGAGGACAGAGAGACGTGGGAGCCGGACACGTGGAGTCACAGGATGTACTGGGTGATGGAATTTGCTGGCACGGTTAGGGCCACCCAAGGGGAGCACAGTAGGATGGCATCAGTCAGCTGCTGCCACGTAAGGACCACCCACAGCATCTCTGCGCTACGAACCCACACGAATTTACTTAGCTTTCCCGTCCGGGGCAGCGTGGGGTCAGGTGGTGCAGGCCGGCCCTGCTGGGTGGTGGGGGTCTCCGCAGCTTGCGCCCGCATAGGGGGGTGGCTGGCGGTGACTGGTTCGGGCCGGCTCTGCTGCTATTGTCCCCCTCCCACCGAGGGTGGCCACGTCCTGCTTGTCTCACGGCCACGCCGAGGCCACAGCAGGCTCAGCGGCTAAGTGAAGCATGTCGAGGGGCCAAACGCAAAGTGCAGAAGGGCCTGCGAGATGCACGTTCCCGGCCAAGGGCGCAGGCGCAGGAAGACATGGCCAGTCCGGCCCCCGAACTCCGTCTGCAGCAGCACCGTGCTCTGCCCCGGGCGTCAGGCCAGGTGTCCTCACCCTGTGCCCCACCCCAGAGCCCCACATCCCCTCTAATGGGGGGCAGTAGGATCGAATCCGGGGTCTTGCGACCACAGAGGCCCCTCGAGACCACACGGCATGAGGCCTAGCTGGATCCCCATGTGCTCAGCATCCGTGGGGGAAGAGAGAGCGAGGCCCGGAGTGGCCACACCCACAGCAGCTCAGGGTCTGCCAGAGGCAGCACAGGAACCTCGTTCCTCCAGGACGTGAGTGGCTCCCGGCCCATTGTTCCCTGGCTCTGCCCACTAAGACCCCCCTTCCTCTCCATGCTTGTGGGGAAGGCGCTGGGGGGCAGGCCTGTCCGCACAGAGCACGCCCCGGAGGCCCTTCGGAGCTCTGCTCTTTGAAACACTGTGGCTTTCTGTGTAGGCAAGCCTCATTATTCCAGCTGCCAGAAGCCTCACCACAGTTCCTGAGGCCACAGGCTCTTCCTAGATAGTTCCTTATTGGAACGTGGAGGATACCAGATCCCTGAGGGACAGGGTCCCCACACCCTAGATGCCCTCTGCACAGCTTAGGAACTGACTGTGCACACCAAAATTCTTCCAGAGTCCTGACAAAGACACGATCCGAACTCTGCTTGCAAGAACAGACCTTTCATATCTCACAGTTCCTGTACCAGAATCCCGGCTCAGCTCAGGGGGAGCCTCTGCCTCCAGGTCCCCTAGGAGGCCGGGGCTGCAGCCTCCACTCAGGCTCAACCAGGACAGGCTCTGTCTCCAAGACCGCTCACGTGGTATTGGCATGATTCGGTTCACAATGGGGGCTCAGGACTTTTCTGTCAGCCTGGACCCTCTGTAGGTTCTTTGGACTGGAGTCTCCCAGGGCAGCTCATACTATCTGGTCTTGCTTCTCCAAAGCACGGGATCAAAGAGAGACACACAGACAGAAACACAGAGACACAGAGACAGAGACAGAGAAGGAGACAGAGAATGAACACAGGAGAGAGGGAATCAGGAGA
>NC_138382.1:79800750-79816450 GCF_054177405.1 Leptonychotes weddellii | reverse complement strand
GGCCGACCACACTCCCGACACCAGGCCCCTGTGTGTGGCTCTTCCTCAGAAGTGGGACATGGTGGGGACCCCGTGACACGGGGCCAGCTCCTCTCTCTGAGGGAAGAAGAACAAAGAAGCCTTTCCCTGGGGTCCCCCAAGGCCACATAAGAGGGGAGGAGGCTGCCCCTAAACAGTACATTGAAATTCTGCTTCTGTTAGAACCTGAGCGTTGGGGTTTGGTTCTTTCACTTGCTGGGCTGACGAGACACACATGCTCTCCATGACTCCTCCTCAAATGAGGAGCTCTTGCAGGGTCCCAGGCATCCTGGACCTGGGGAGGGGAGAAGGGCCAGTCCCCTCCCTGGCTCCTGAAGGAGGCCTGTCCTCCCAAAGACAGGATGGTTTCGGGTCGTGATCCTGGGCCAGGGCTGGAGACAGCCCCTCACTGCTCCTGACTCTGGGGCTGAGGGGGCCTTTCTCAGGCACAGCAACGCCCACTGAAGGCGGGGGCTTCAGAAAGAACACACTCCTGGACCCGGTCCTGCCCCAGGACGGTGGCTGCCTTCCCCAGCTCTGGAGGAAGAGGGACATCGTCTCCTTCTTTGGGCAGTGGTCCTCTGACCCACTAGCAAGCACTGGAAAGTTTCTTGTCTGCCTCTGGAAGTGCACCAGGAATGAGTGGGCCAGTCACTGTCCAAACACAAACGTGGACAACGTGCTAAGGTAGCATGGGAGGTGAATCTGTGCAAATGGTCTGCGGGTCGGTGGGGCTGGCTGCTTCAGTGCCCTCCAGTGGGCCCCCTTTCCCTGGATGGGAATCCTCCTGGAGTCTCGTCTCCGCCCTCGGAGCTCCCTTCCTGCTGGTTTCAGGACCAAGGGAGAGACTGTGGTGTGGCTTGGAAGGCTCCACCCCAGCCTCCTTCCTTCCGCACACATCACTGCTCCCCAGGAAGCAGGGGCTGTTGCTCCCACATGCCCTGCACAAGGCTGGTTTAAGGCACTCATTCCCTCCAAGGCCCAGCCGCTCTGGCTCCATCACATACATCGTGGCCACAGCTGCCTGGCTGGGTGAGGAGTCCAGGAGAGCTCTCCTTTCCCAGGATCAGGGTTCATATTCCTGGCCAGAGAAAGAAATCCCATCTGTCCTCTGCTAGAGGTGAATTCCTGGGCCGGGTGGCCCTCAGGTGCCTGAGGACATGGGGGTCCCCTGCAGGTCCCCTGGAGAGAAGGGTGACGGGCACCCCTGTCTGGGAGAACAGTGAGCAGCACCCATCACCTAGCACGCTCGTCCTCGGACTCACGCCCGGAAACTCTGGCTCGGTTTTTCACAGATGTGTTTTCAGGAGTGTTCAGCACAGCGGTGGTGGGGAGAGCAGGGAATGGAACACAAATGCCCATGGAGATGGATGGAATCCAAGGTCCTGGTGCACAGGGTGGAGAGAAGGCTGTGGGGCAGTAATGTGGGTACGGGGTCTCTATGTGCCAAGAGGCAGACCCTGGGGTCATCTTATGCAAGACTAGGGACCCACTGTGTGCATCCAGGAGCTGGCACATACGTTCTGGAACCAGCTCTAACAGCAGCCTGGCTTTTTTGCCTGTGGCTGCAGAGAGTGAATGAGAAGAAGCCGCACTGCCTGGGGTTCCCTCCCAGCCTGCGGCATAGCTATTGGCCCCTGGATGCAGTGAGTAGCTCGGCTTGGCTTGGCACGGCAGGGGCGCCCTGTGCTGACATCTTCTGCCCAGCCCTGCCAGTCCCCGGCCCAAATCCCAGCTCCACCGTTACAGACCAAGCGGCCTGGGCGCGGTTCTTTATGCTGGGGCCTCCGTTACCCTGGGGACTGTGGAGAGCAGACACTCCCCAGGCGTCCACCCAGTGGCTGTGCACATTCCAGGAGGCAGAAGAGATATAAAGCTGAGGAGCCCGGCCCATTTGGTGAGGGAGGGGGCTCCCAGGGTCACCTCCCCCATCTGCCCAAGGGGCTCTGCAGTACCCAGCTCCACGGGAGAGAAAAACAGAGCTCCTGGTGTGTGGCCACAGGACATGTGCTGCTGAGCAGGGGCATGGAGCAGAGGGCTGGGGAAGGTGGGTGGAAGATGCCCCCTCCATGGGCAGGTGTGAACTGCCTTCTCGGAGGGACTGAGATGCTACTTCGCTTCCCCCAGTGTGGGGTTCTGGTCATCCTGTGCTGGGTGTTCTCAGCAGGCAGGAACACACTCTGGGGTCCCCATAAGCTCGGGCCACATCCTCAGCTTCCTGAGCTCAGCTCTGGCCAGGGACCCCGCCTGGGACTAGGGGACCGTGGATGCTGAGCTGGGGTGTGGCAGAGCCGGTGATGCTCCCCCGACCCCCAGGAGCTGTTCAAGAAGGCGGTGCCCTACCATTGCCTGGGCTGCATCTGGTCCCAGCGGGACAAGAAGGGCAAGGGGCACCTGGCTCCCACCGTGGGCTGCTGCTTCGAGGATGCATGTGGCTGTCAGGCGCAGGGCCGGGGGTGGGGGTGGGGGGTGGGGGGGGTGGAGCACTGGATCCAGGTGGCCGAGATAGGCCATGGGCAGGCCAGGGATCCCCTCTCCAGAGTTAGGCAACTCCTCTTTCAGTCCGAGTTAGGTCTCCAGCACTCTAGCTGTTCCTCCAGGCTGTTGGGTAAATGGGGGTGGGTGTGCTTCCTTCCCAGAACCACCCCAGCCTGTCCCCAGGAAGCCCTGCCCCTTTTGCTCCTTCTGTGGGCACTGCACTTGCAAGGGGACAACACCCCACCTGCCCAGGACTGCCCAGGACTGCAGGGAATGCTCACAGCCCACAGAGCCTTAAGCCCAAATGGCCGGACCTGGGAGGAGGCAGGTCTGGGTGCGCCTGGGGAGGCCGCGCTCCGCCCCCAGGGCAGAAGATGCTGATCCCAGAGAATGCTGGAGGGTTCTTCATGGATGAAGTGCCTGAGGACTTCGCACTAGCTTACACGGAGGTGCGGCGGCTGCATCAGGGCCCTCCCCACCTGCCCAGTCCGCTTGGGAGAGGCACCCGGGGCGAATGAATCCAGGCGGGTCCTTCCAGACCCTACCCCGCAGCTTCCGCGGGAAGGAGGACGCGGCGTGTCGCCGGCCGGGGCCCCAGCTGCCCCTCGCTGTCGGTGAGAGACCCGCCCTGAGCGCGTGCAGGCAGCGTTCCCTGCAGGGGATCTTCCGGAGGGGCTCGCGGGGAGGTGCGCCCGGGGGCAGCCGCTCAACCGAGGCTCCCGGAGAGCCGGGCGCCCTTCTGCGGGAGCGGAGAGGTGGCGCCAGCTCCGGGGACGCTCACGGGGTGCGGGACAGGAACTTCGGAAGACGTTATCCAGTGTAACGTGCCTGGCGCTGTTCCGTGTGCTTTGCATAGATTGACTCACGCAGTCCTGCCACCCGCGGGGCGTAGGTCACGGGGATCTCCATTTTGCAGGGTCCCATTCTCCCGGAGGAGGACCCGGCGCTGCCGCCCGCCCCGGACCGAGCTGCAGGCGCGGGCAGGAGAGTGGGAAGTCTTGCCTGCGGGGCCTGGCTGTCCCGGGGAGCGCCCCCATTCCCCGCAACTCGCACCCCCCGCCCTCGACGCGACCCGCAAGTCCTGGCGCCAGCAAGACCGGAAGGGTCCGCTAGAGGGCGCTGCGGCGGTGGGCTCGGGGCGGCGCGGCTTGACCCTCGCAGGCCGCCGTAGGCAGTATAAAAGGCGCGGCGCGCGCGCGTGCGTCCTTTCCCGGCGGCGGCGGCGGCGGGCGGTGGGTGACGAGCGGCGGGCCTTCCCGGGAGGCGGCGGCGGCCAGGTAGCGGGGGCTTGGTTGGGGGGCGTCCCGGCCCTCCAGAAGTCCGCGCAGTGCTGCGGGGACGCGCTGAGCACCTGCCGCCCGCGCTCGCCGGTGGGGACCTAGGGGAAGCCGCCGCCGCCCCGCTCGCGTGTGGCTGCCCTTCGGTTTTGAGAGGCGGGCTGAGCGTCGTTCGTGCGGTGTGGCCGGGCGTCCGGCCGTGTGCGCGTGCGCGGTGCCGGCGCCCCGCTGGTCGGTGCGCTGCCCGCGCCGCTGCCTCCCGGGCCGTGTCTGCAGCGGGCCCAGGGCCGGCACTGCGGGCGGGGCCGCCGCGCCGTCACCCCGGCGTTGCACACGCTCAAGCCGGGCTGGGCCTCCGGGGGCGGGGTGAACGGGCCCGCTGTCTCCCAGGAACACGCAGGCCTGGGGGCCGGGGCTCCGGGGAGCCGCAGGGCGGTGCGCGGGCGCGTTCAGGCTTCTGTAAAGGGCAGGTTTCTTTGCTTCTCTAGGGAGTTTGCCTGCTGGAAACCGCGCGCCTGGGAGGGCGTCTCAGGTGAGTTGACACGTTGGTGCTGGAACGAGTGCACCCCGAAGTACGACTGTTGGCACATTCAGCCCCTTGCGCAGTGTCCTGTGTCGGGGTAGTTGACCTTCGTGCACACGGTCGGGGAATCTCCCTACTGCCTGCCCCCAGAGGCGTTGCAGGTGTGGCTTGTGTCACACGTGTGTCATTCGGTGGCAGAAAGAAGAGAGGCTTATCTACGCCCAGTGTTCCAGCTCGTGGACGTCTGGATGATGGATAGTCTGACACCCGACCAAGCGCTTTGGGCCTTGCCTGAGGCCCCCCTGTGAAAACCCTCCCACTGTCTCCTAGTTCTTGGATAGTCTCAGATGGGCACGTGGTCGTAGGTAGTGGGCCACTCGATTTCAGGTAGGCAGAACAAAGGACGCTTCTCAGTAGGACCTTCCTGCCACCTGCCTGGCCGGCAGGGTAGGTTTTTCAGAATCCTGCAGAAGCAGGGGAGGTTTGCCGGAACCTGGTCCGGTTAACAGTAACGATGACAGCCGACGTTTATTATACTCTCATTTCGGGCTGAGCGTTTTTGTTCCTTAATACAGGAACCAGGGCAACGGCTGTTGCCCCGGAGGTGCCCAGAAAAACTTCGCGCCACCATCCAGACCGAGGTAAGAGGAGAGACGAAGCTGGCCTCCAGGCTGGTGGGAGGGGACGGCTGCCCTGCAGGTGCTGGACCTGCCGGCACCCCAGATCCAGCTGCTCTGCTGTACCTGGGACATCAGGGCAAATAGGAAGTGGCTATTTCTACGCTCAGTGCTCAGAACAGTGAGCACTAAGAATGGTTTGTAGCCGGACATGCCTTAGAGCAGCTGTGGATTGCTGCTTGGCAGGCACACCACACCTTCGGGCTTCTAGCTAGGAACGCCGAGCATGGCACCAGATGCTTCGGTTTTCTGATTCGTCTGTAAGATAACACTCATGAGGTTCGAGTGAGCCGTGCATGTGTATGAGCTGGTGGCCAGCTTTTGGCACAATGGGATTGACCAGGAGAGGGTCTCCTTCCTGGAAATGATCATTCTGTAGGTCTGGAGGGTTTTTTGGAGTCCTTGCCAAAGGTGTCATGTGTCTGGCTGAGATCTGCTGTGAGTGGCCTGGGGTGTGTCGTCGCTCCCTGCGGGGGCTTCCAAACCCTGTGCCCACATACACCCCTGTTTTGAGGACCCTTGAGACTAGCGGCGCAGGAGGCCATCTGGTCAGGCTGGGGAGGGGGAGGGACCCCAGAGGGCTGCAGCTGGTTTTGTCCTGCCAAGGAGACAGGTCGGCCCACGTGGAGCCCTGTAAACCAGGGCTCTGGTGAGAGGAGGGGGGTGGCCTCAGTAACCCCACTGGAGTGACAGGTGTGACTGAGGCTTTCCCGCCTTCTTGCAGGTGGAGAGCTCAACACTGGTACGAGCAGGCGAGACCCGGGCTGGCTGCTCGGGGTGACAGACTGCCCAATTCCAGGTTAAAAAAAGGAGAGTAAGATGTTTTGCATTTATTTTCTGAAGCATCTGTGCAGAACGTTGGTGTGTTGGAAAGCAGTCCCGTGTGTTCAGCTTGTGAAGCTTGCACCGGGGAGATGGGTCTGCTGGGCCAAGGCAGCGGGAACTGTTAAGTGTTGGTAGACACTGTTCCGGATTCCAGAAAGTCCAGGCGGGCTAAGGCAGAGAGAAGGGGTCGGAATAAACAGGGCCCAGCGGTCGTTCGCAGAGGCACAACCAGATGCCGCCGTGGCCTGGGCTCTGCGATCAGGTGGGGAGCCACTTCAGGGCCGGCACGCCCCAGCTTGGAGGTCCCAGGCCTGTAGGGGTGGCCCAGTGTGTGTGCCTCATATGGCAGGTGAAGGATGAGCAGGCTCTCCCCCTGGCACCCTGTGTCCTGCTTCTTAATTCTCCAGCCATTGTGTTCTAGAGGGAAGTAAAATCTTTTTTTTTTTTTTAAGATTTTATTTATTTATTTGAGAGAGAGAGAGAGAATGAGAGACAGAGAGCATGAGAGGGAGGAGGGTCAGAGGGAGAAGCAGCCTCCCTGCCGAGCAGGGAGCCCGATGCGGGACTCGATCCCGGGACTCCAGGATCATAACCTGAGCCGAAGGCAGTCGTTTAACTGACTGAGCCACCCAGGTGCCCTAGAGGGAAGTAAAATCTTTGCAGCGTTTTCTAACCACCCAGAGCCCACAATTCTAATTTTTTTTTCATTAAGATTTTAGAGCATAAGCTGGGGGTGGGGGTGGACAGAGGGAGAGAGAATCTGAAGCAGAGTCCACACACAGCCTGGAGCCTGACGTGGGGCTCGATCCCACGACCCTGAGATCGTGGCCTGAGCTGAAACCTAGAGTAGACGCTCAACTGGCGGAGTCACCCCAGTGTCCCAATTCTAAACTGTTTTTTGTGCTGTATTTGGATTACCCACCCCACAAGAGAGAAAAACCTAGATGGGGCAGAAAGTTATTTTTTAATGTAGGTAAGGATGAGTTTTAGGAATCAATACTAAAAACATGGGTATTACAGTTGAAATTTTGGAATACATTTTTCAATAAAAGTGTTTCTTTGTTGGCAAAACTTGAGACTGGTGTTGAATAAACCGTCTTTACTTGGTTTTTCCTCACAGTGTGATTAGCTGAGGCTAGAGCAGGAGGCTGGTGGATACGTGTGTGCACATGCATGCCCACGCCGGTGGGTGCGGGGAGGGGGGCAGCTCGCTTTCCTGAACTGTCACCTGCTTATTTGGCTGTGTGATGTTCAGGCGTTCCCACATAGCCTTTCCCAGGCATTGTAACCACTGGGAGTTAAGCCTGCAAAGGTCAGTGGCCCCCAGGGACTTCAGGAGTAGGATCTCCTGCCCACCGTGACCTGGGATGGGGACGCAGCCCTTCCCCCAGCTCCCTGACCCTCCTGGTGTTTGGGATCTCTTAATAAACCCCGTGACTACTTGTGTGGATGTTTTGAAACCTTGCCTTTTGTCAAAACAATGCTGGGAGTTTTCACTTCCCAGAATGGAAGCAGAGGGAGCCACCTGCTGACCCCCTCCATGGGGTAGGTCACAGCCTGCATATTCTCCAGTGTACCAGCCTGGGCTCAGCAGTGGGGCCCCCATGGGAAGCGGGTGTCCGGCTCCTGCAGCTTCCCCTTGAGGAGAGGCAGGGAGAATGCTCGGCTCTTTCCTGGATGATGGATTTTTCACCTAGTGGTTCATGGGTATCTGTGGAAGTCGTGCGCGCTGGACTGTAGGAGAGGGTCTGGGATGGGAGGAGCCCGGCTCTCCGTCGGTCCCTTCCTTTGGAACTGCAGCACCAGCCAGCAGCATCTGGCATCCTATCACCACACCCCTCCTGCCCCCCAGAACGTGGCTCTAGGAGAGAGCGTACCTGTGATGCCCGCTGAGGCCTCTCCAGCCGATGGGGACCCGGAGGACCACGCCGCATTCCGTCCAGCCTGGGCAAGAGCAGTCCCCCACCTCTGAGCTCAGGAGGCCGATGGCGGGTCTGGGAGGCAGGGCTCCAGCGTGGCGTGAGGGAACCCAGAGACACTCACAGAAAAGCTGTTTATTTACATCACATGTTCTTCAAAGTAACAAAGTCCTGGGTGAGTCCTTCAGCCAGCCCTTGTGGTCAGGCTCCCGGTGCTCCTCCTGCCCCCCCACCCCCTTTCCAGCTATGCGGCTCCCCTGTCTGGGTTGTTGGCGTCTGGGGCTGAGCGAAGGACCCCTTCCCTGGCTTGTTGCGGGTGGATGCAGGCCAGACCTCCAGCTCCTGTGGTCCTGTCCTTTGCTGGGTGGTAGGGTGAAGAGGGAGGAGGACCCAAGGGCGGGAGTGGCTCTCTGGGGCCCCAGGCAGCCCCTTGGGAGTTGGGAGCGGGGGGCTGGGAGCCGGCCATCACGAGTACTTGGTGTTGGAGATCTTCTTCCAGAGCAGGGTCTTGAGGTGGCTCAGCACCAGTGAGTGGTGGGCCTCCACCTGGCTGGCCAGCCCGCTCAGCGTCGTGCAGGTGCGCAGCTGCTTGCCCAGCTCCTCGTGCAGGTCGGCGGGGGCGCCGGGCAGCAGGTAGTCCCGTAGCAGCTCGCACACCTTGGCCAGGTTGGGCTGGATGAGGTCGCCCTTGCACTGCCTCATGAGCTTGTCGCAGGGGGCCCTGCAGTCCCGGCCGTAGGTGCAGTCCGAGCTGCGCTCGCAGTGGCGGCCCCGCAGGAAGCGGCGCACGGCGGCCTCGGGCGCCACCTGCTGCAGGTCGGCCATCTTGAAGTCGTACTTGGCCGTGTAGCCCACGTTGGCCAGCGTGGTCTCGCACATGTAGAAGGTCCCGTAGGCGCCATGGAAGAGCTCCTCCACAAACTCCAGCAGGCCGATGGCGATCTTGGCCCTCCAGGGCCACGCGGGCCCCAGCCACCGCTGCAGGGCTGCATGCAGGGCGGGGGGCAGCAGCGGGCGCAGGAGGGGCGGGAGAGCGGCCCCGTGCCAGGAACCGTGTGGGACCCCCTCGGTGACATAGAGGTCCCCGCAGGAGCCCAGCAGCCGGGACGCGTGCTCCTCCTGGAGGGACAGCAGCAGCAGGAACTCGTTCCGTTGGAGCAGGGCCCACACCGACTTGGCCTCGGCCAGGGACACCCTGCTGTCCTTGTTGAAGTCGGCCATGAGCAGGACCTGCCCAACCAGCGCGGGCAGGGAGGGCAGGTCTCCCAGGTTCGCCTGACACGGGAGACCCAGAGAAAGGGAGACCGCGTCATTTCAGGGCCAGCGAGCCTGACTTGGTGGTGGGTTTCTACGTTGGCAGGGTGCCCGCCTTGACCTACTGGGCTAGGACCCCTGGGTGTCCGCTGGGTGCATCTGCCAGCTTGGGAGAGCCCGGCCTCCAAGCACACGGAGGGGACAGCCCAGGGCTGTGCAGAGCCCCCTTGCCGACCACTGGTGCACCGTCCTTTCTCCAGGAGCCGCTCCTGGGGCCCTCGTGTCCCTGCATCTCCACTGGTGCTCGGGGAGCTGGGGAGCGGGCACTTGGATCTGCTCTCACCCCGCTTCCCATGCGCGGGGTCCTCTGCACCCAGTAGGTGCTCCCCTGAGCGAAGGTCTGCCTGGAGCTGAGGTCCAGCCAGATGCCTGGCTCCTGCCCTGAACTCCGCACGGCCCCCAGGAGCCAACTGACCTTGAGAAAGCTGAGGGTCATCTCCCGGAACTCCTTAATTGAGGTGCCCCGAGTGGGCTTGTCGAACAGCACCAGATCCTGCCGGGGGGCCGGGTCCGACCTGGCCTTGGGGTCCAGGCCCTCCTCGATGCCGCACTTAATGGTCACCTCCTTGCCCTGCCACAGCCCACTGTACACCTGCATGGGGCCACAGGGGTCCTCGAGCAGACGTCCCCTCCCGCTGCACCTTGCGCCCGAGCCCCGGGCCCCCAGGCCACGGGCCCCAGGGCTGACCCCAGCCAGACCCTCCTGGGCTTACCTGCTGGCCTGGGACGGAGGACAGGCACGTCCTCCACTCTACCTTGTGCAGGTTGCACAGGTCCTGGCAGATGGAGCCGGAGATGATGCCCTTGTGGTACTGGTCACACTGGGGACAGGAGGAAGACACCAGGAAGTGGCCTGAGGAGGCGGGGCCCCTCCCCCCACCATGCACATGTGGCAGGTTGAGGTCCCATCACATCTGCCGGTTGCCCCCTGGCTCTTCAGCCCCTCCACGTCTCAGAGGGGCCCCCAGACCACAGCAGCCGGGAACCAGCAGGCTCCGGCCACACCTGACCATGCGGAGGGCCAGGGCACCCACGGCCTGGCAAGAGCCTCTGCTCACTGTGGCCCCTCGCAGAGTCCGTGGCGACCCCCACCTCCTGTGAGGTGCGCCAAGTCTGGGTCTCCCTGGCGTGGGCTCTCCCTGGTGCCAGGAAGCGGGAGCAGCAGAGCCCGAGACACGAAGGGGCCCTGCCCCGAGGGTGGCGGGAGGGGGCCCGGCCAGGCCGCCTCATTAGCCAAATGCCCCGGGAACCACTGGCAGCAAGAACCAGGCTGGGCTCCGGAGCAGCGGTCGCCCCCCTGGCCCCTTCCCCTGCAGCCCCCCGAGCCCTGCAGGTCCGGGCTGACCCAAGCAGGAAGGTGGGGAAGCCAGAGGTGATGGAGTCCGGCCCTCCCCCCGGGGCAGGGAGGTGCGGCCATCTGAGCTCTGGAGCTGGGGGGGGCCTCCCTGGAAGTGCATCACCGTTGCCATGGAGCCCGGGCCCTTGCTGGAGCCAGGCTGGCAGGAAGGAGAGGGAAGTGAGTGTGCGGAGTGCGCAGAGCAGGGCGCCACCCAAGTGTGGGGAGGACGGAGGGCAGGGCAGGGACGGAACCAGAGGCCCCGCGAAGGAGGCATCAGGAAAGCAGTGGCCGCTCATCACGATGGTAAAGAAAGCGTAAGGAAAACCCATTCCACCACCTTGTTGGGAGTGCCTCCACCCCAAAGGGTCGGCTCTGAGCCCCGGAACCCCCCCCAAGAACCACAGGGCCTTCAAGGGGGCCGGCCAGGGACACGCTTCTGCCGGGCACCACCCCTCCCCACCAGGGCCAGGGAAGGAGTCTGCTGGCCACGCTGCCCCCCTGGGCTGGGGAGGGGCTCCCCCAGGGGCTGAGAGGGGCAGTGTGCCCCATGGTCTCGGGGCCCATCAGGCTTGGGGCAAGTTGCCCTACTTCCCAGCCTGTTTCCCACCTGCAGGGGACCGAGTACCTGCCAAACACCCAGAGCCCGTAAGAACCTGACCTGTGACCCCCGGTTGCACCCTTAGACACACTGTGGAACCCCCACGAAGCAGGCAGGTCTCCTCTGGAAAGGAGGGGGCATCCCCACAGCCCAGGGGAGACACCCTAGGGAGACACCCCTGGGCACACAGTTTCCTCGGGCTCAAAAACACCTGCTGACCCTCCAGGTGGCCGGTCCCTGCACCCCTAGGCCAGAACCCCCTGCCCCGCCCACTGCCCTCACTCCAGCGGTGCGTCCCTCCCACCCCATAGCTCACTCCAGCCCTCACCTGCCGCTCAGGGCCCATGGCCGCCACCCGCTGCGCCATCCTGGCTGCCCCCCGCCATCCTGGCCCTCCCCAGCCCCACCCTCACCCTGAGCTGTCCAACAGCAGGGCTTCTCCCCACCCCCCACCCAGAGGCCCCACGTCTGCCCTTGTGTGTCCCCCGACCCCCTGGACTGTGAGGGCAGAGCCATGTGTCCAGTGCCCAGCTCAGGCCTGCCCCTGGAGGCCACCGGTGAGCCTTTCCGAAGTGTACCAAGAACAGGCAGGAGGCAGGAAGGCTAGGTGTGCACCCGTGGGCCCATGTGCCATCCTGTGTCTGGGCACATGCAGGCTCCTGACGCCCGCCACCTCGCGTGCACACCCACGGACACGTGCCCACTCCTGAGTGGCCCACACGTGTAAATGTGTGCACGCACAGCTCACACTCTAGGCCACGGGCTGCCACTTAGCACGGCCCGCCGCCCCTTGTCCCCCACAAGGACCCTACCCACGGCCTCCTTGGGTGAAGCCCTGGCCCCGGGGGGGGGTGCTCAAGGCCACCAGTATCTGTCCACCCCAGCCTCCCTGCTAAAAGTCCTCCCTGCAAACACCTCCGAACATCCCAGCCCCCAGCCCCGCTCTCCCACGCACCTGCAGCAGCCCCCCCGCCCCGTCCCTCCCTTCGTCCCTGCCGCACCCAGCGCAGTCAGGTCCATCTCAAAGTCCACTGCGCCGGCGCCTCTGAGGATCCAGGGCCAACGGCATGTGACCCATGTGCACGGGCCAGCACCGGGCAGGGAGGAGCCCTCCCACGAGGCCGGCCCAAGGCGACACTTACAATAACCACCTGGCAGACGTGTCCACGGCAGAGCTCCGCGTGGGACGAGTAGTGCACGTACACCATCCAGCTGCCCACAGAGACGCCCAGCCAGACCAAGAAGATGTACTTGACCCTGAGGCCCGGGAGCCGGCCCTGCTGGGAGAGAGGCCTGTGAGGAAGCGCCACGTCCGGGTGCGTGTGCCCCCTCCACCAGCCCCAGCCTTCCCGGCGGACCCCTCCCCGGGGCCAGCACCCTGCCCTGCTCCAGCTTCTGAAGCTGCCCGTCACGGAGGGGGCGTTCCTGGGCCTCGGCAGGCCTGCTCTGGGGTGGGGGCAGGTGCCTAGTGCTCTCAGACTTTTACATCTCACGAGCAGGCAAGAATAAATTTCACAGTAGACGACTCTATGTTGATCTATTTTGATGAATAAAGATATTTTACAAATTTCCCTCCTGCCTTGCTGACCTTTAACCTCTGCACAAGGTCAGGCTGGAAAATCCGCCGCCCCCTGCCCCCCGTCCTCCGACTGGTGGGCAGTTCCAGCTGAAGCAGGCCCAGCCCGGGGACAGGTATGGAGGCTGCAGGTGCACAGGGCAGGCCTCAGCAGCCCAGGCGCCCTGGGAGCCTTGAAGAGACAGCACCTCGGAGACCGCGAGCAGGCGGCATCGTCCCCAGAACCAAGGGCGCACCGACAGGTGAATAGCTACGCAAAACGGGGTCTGTCCACGTCGTGGAAAATCATTCACTCTAAGAGGAAGGAATCCCAGCTCCTGCCACAACGCGGATGAACGTGGAGGACACAGTGCCGAGTGAGATCAGCCCGGCGCAGAGGGACCAATCCCGACGGATCCACTCCCAGGAGGCCCCAGAGGAGCTGGACACACAGACACGGGGTCGGGGGTGGCGGTCAGTGTGTAACGGGACAGAGTCCAGTCTGGGAAGATGACTACGTTCTGGGGACAGAGGGGATGGTGCACAACAGTGTGAACGCACGGATGCCCCTGAGCTGTGCACTTAAAAGCGGGTAAGAGGAGAAATTTTAAGTCACGTGCATGTTCCCAGATAAAGAATAAATAAGACAGACATCTCGCGGCCCTACGGCCAGAGGCGCTGCCCCCCATGTGTGGGGGGTGCCGGGAACAGCGTCTTGGGGGCTCAGCCCCTCTACCAGGGTTCTCCAGCTGACGTGCAGAATCACAGGCGCGGGGGGCCCAGACCCACCTGCAGCAGGTGGGCGAGGGCGCGGCCTCCCATCCAGCTACCCCTGCCCTGGTGAATCCCAGGCCGCCTGGACTCCCGTCCAGGAGCAGCCAGCTGAGGGGACGGGGTTACCAATGTTCCAGTCAGGGGGAGCCAGGCCCCAGAGAAAAGGGCTGGGACCCAGGGCCAGGAGGTGCTCCGTGCCCCACTGCTTAGCCAAAGGCTGGGGCTGGCTCTCCAGTGAAGACAGGGTAGGGGCCTCTGCTGTGGTCGTCTTTATGGCCCCTCCAGGAGAGGCAGGGGCCTCCCCTCCTGCTTCCTGGGCACCAGTTCACACAGCTGGCCCTCCTGGGAGGGGCTGTAGCAGGAGGACCCCTGAGAGCAGCAAGGGCTGGGGTGCGCTGGGCAGAACAAGAGGGCTGGGCCTCAGGCCCACTTGTCCTGCACCACATCTGCTTCCGTCAGATTTGTTCAAAAGGAAAAACAGGAAAGCAGAGAAACAGTGGGTGGGGGGACTGGGCAGCGGGGGTGGGGGGGTGTTGTTTTGCCAGGACAAGGTCAGAAGACTTCTGGCTGGCAGAGAACAATGCTGTAAGGTGGGGGTGAGTGTGGCCTTAGGGGCGCTGGCAGCCAGGAGGAGGGCAGGCTGGAGCAGCGCTGGACCTGGGGCTGAACCTGGGGTGGACTCAGGCTCTCCGAGGGACCGCAGGGCCCACCACGGATACGAGCCACACCCCAGCCAGAACCCACCCCCCAACCCCAGGCTCTCCCAGAGACTGTCCCCACCTGGCCAGCTCTGATTAACCCGACATCCTGACCTTAGATGGGTACCTCCTCTAGGAGCAGTCCCTGACCCCCATGGGTCCTACCTCCCACCAGTGAGTGAGCCCCCAGGACAGGGCAGATCTTACTCTTCAGTGGGTCCCATGCAACTGCTCCCCAACCCCACCTGGCCCTGGTTCCTGGTGGAGCCACTGACTCAGGGGTCAGTAACAGCCACGTTACCCAGGGGCCAGCACCCCACATGCACGATGGCACCAAAGCTACCTCCAGCCCAGGAGGGAAACTGAGGCTCTGAATGTGACCTGACAATAGCAGGTGGGCGGGGCTGGCTCAAACCCCTGGGAACCAGCCTGTCCTGGGTCCTAGGTCAAGCTCTGGGCCTCCCCTGCAGCAACCTGGTCAAGGTCCCTCCCTCAGGGGACAGGGGAGGGGGGCAGTGCACAGCCCACTTCCTGGCCTAGGGGTGGGCCATCAGACCCCTCAGCTCCCACCTGGCCTAGATCTGGGCCAAGACCAGGATGCACTCTGAGGCCCCAGGTGGGCAGGAAGGGTGTCCCACACAGACACAAAACCCAAATGTTTCCTGGCTCTGAGGCTTACCCCACCCCCCACCCCCCGCCCCGGTGGGGAGAGCTGAGGACAGCCAGGCCCGGGGCCAAGGGCACCCTGGCAGGAACCCTCTTGCCCTGGCCCAGGACAGCCTGGGGAGGCCAGGGAGGTGTGGGCTACTGGGAACAGGACTGCACCCGAGGCCATCTCGGTCATGGGGTCGGCCTGGCTCAGACCACCTAAACCAGAAGTGACAGGCTTCTCAGCGGGGTTCCCAAGGCAGCCTGGGCTTCCCCAGTAGACAGCGGGCCACTGGCAGGGATGGTGACTTGTCCAAGGTCATGGTGGGGGTCAGGCACACCCCTAAGCTCGGGCTGGCTGGGAGATGACCCAGGGGTAGGTTCTGTCCTTCTGAGAGCGTTTCTATGTGTCCCAAGTTTTCCATAACAGAAAAACAAACCTTACCTCTTTCAAGTGAAAAAAGAGGCACGGACCTGGCGTGCTTTCTGGGCCTCCGGGAGGGGTGGGGCGGTGGGGGTCCAGACCATGGGGGAGGGGCTTCTTCAGCCCCGGGATCAGGGGCTGCCACCCCGCAGCATCCACCGCCCCTCTGCCCGCCCCATCAACGCCCCCTCCCCAGCGCCTCCCAGCCCCGCAGCCGCCCCAAGGCCACGCAGCGCGGCGCGCACGAACCCCGCGTCCCGCAGCCGGCCCCCTGGCTGGCCGCCGCGGCCCGCACCGAGGCCGGGCGGGCGGGCGCCTACCTGCAGGCCCTTGGAGAAGGGGCAGAAGAGCACCAGGTGCGCCAGGCGCCGCAGCCGCCGCATGGTGGGCCCCCGGCGTGCGCGGGCCCGGCTCGGCTCGGCCTCAGCCCCGCGGGCCGGCCCGCAACGGCCGCCCTCTGCCGCCGCCTCCCCGCGCGCCCGTGCCCGCGCCCGCGTCCACGACCACGTCCACGTCCACGCGAGGGCGCACTCTGCCGGCCGGCCCGGGCGGGGGCGCGGGCGCGGGCGCGGGAGAGGGGCAGGGGCGGAGGGAGAGGAGGGGCGCGAGAGAGAGGAGGAGGGGAGGGACGCG
>NC_138382.1:79783690-79800250 GCF_054177405.1 Leptonychotes weddellii | reverse complement strand
GCCGTCACCTCCAGCTCCAGCGTCACCTCCAGCTCCAGCCGTCACCTCCACGCTCCAGCCGTCACCTCCACGCTCCAGCGTCACCTCCACGCTCCAGCTGTCACCTCCACGCTCCAGCGTCACCTCCACGCTCCAGCCGTCACCTCCACGCTCCAGCCGTCACCTCCAGCTCCAGCGTCACCTCCAGCTCCAGCCGTCACCTCCACGCTCCAGCCGTCACCTCCACGCTCCAGCGTCACCTCCACGCTCCAGCTGTCACCTCCACGCTCCAGCGTCACCTCCACGCTCCAGCCGTCACCTCCACGCTCCAGCGTCGCCTCCATGCTCCAGCCGTCACCTTCACACTCTAGCAAGGAGGAAGAGCAAAAAAGTGAAAAGCCTGCCTCTCCCTTTAAGGACCTGGAAATACGTACCACTTCTGTCCCAGTCCCTGCAAGCCTAGTCACATGACCACCCTTGCTGCAGAGAAGTCTGGAAATGTAGTCTTCCTCTGGAGAGCCACGCGTCCCACTAAAACTCCAGGATGCTGGGACCCTGTAGTCTTGGGCACAAGTCACAGGAAAAATGGAGAAATGACTTAGGCCCCTGGACACATCGCCCTTCCAGATATAGCCCATCCCACTGCCTGCCTTGGACTGAAGTCAGGGGTCACGTCGTCCCCTTCAGACAGGTGTTCTGGGAGGGGTGGAGAATGGGGAGCCCAGCACATGGTGGGGATGCCATCAGGCCTGGGGAAGGTGATGTCTGCATGAAGACCTAGAGGATGAGGGACGGGGGTGGGGGTGCGGCCAGGGAGGAGCTGGGTTCCAGGACAAGGAACAGAGTGCGCAGAGGCCCAGAGGCAGCAGACTGGACCAGATAGGAACTGTATGCATTCTAGCAGGGTGTGCAGTGGGAGGTCTGAGCTAGGCAACAGGGTCCTGAGGGTCCTCAGTGGGGAGTCTGGACCCAGAACTTCAGCCCAGAGGGCCCAGGATCCCATGGACAGCTGCACAGACCAATGGCCAGTGGCTCAGCGGGCTCACTCTGGCTTGGAAATGGAGACTGGAGCAAAGGGGTTTGCCTGAGGGCTGCTGGGGGCCCAGGACCACCTCCCTGGCAGGCTGGGCGCTCCAGGCATGCAGGGAAGAAGGGCCACTATTTCAGTGTGGGGGCTTTGGAGAGGAGAGGAAGCTTGGAAGCTCTCGGGGCCCCAGGGCCAGCCCTTCAGGTCAGGGGATGGTGTGCAGGATTCGGGGGGAAGGATGGGCTGGATACTGTCAAGAGCTCAGGGCCACCTCCCCAGGCTTGGGGCCATCTCTGTCTGCTCAGGGACGGCCAGGGGCAGGAGTTATGGGGCCCTCCCGACAGCAGTCCCAGCCTGCTCCTCACTGTGTCCTCTCCTCTCATAAGGGCCCCGGCTGGGATGTCGGGCCCATCCAGGCAACCCAGGGTGACGTCACCTCGAGATCCTTGGTCGTCTCTGCAAAGGTCACAAGTAAGGCCACACTCATAGGTTCCAGGTGGACACAATTCCGTGTGGGGGCATCGTTCAACCCACCACAATGACAAAAGCAAATTACAAAGCAGTGTGTGTAGAATGAGATGGTTTTTGTTACGGACGTGTGTGTTGTTAGTGTGTGTGTGCGTGTGAGTGTGCACGCCCTGGAATAGACGTACACGTGTCTCTGTTCTGTTTCGAAAGAGGCTGGTTAGCAGTGGCTACTTTGGGGGAAGCAGAGGGCTCCTGTCCAGTTTGTAATAATATATACCTGTATTTCAGTATTTTTAAATGGTCAAACTTCGCTTGTCTACTTCAGAAGGGGGCACGAGGGAGGGAGGAAGCGCCAGCCCCCCGCTCAGCTGAGGGTCTCGCAGCTCAGTGCGTGGCGGGCAGGGCAGGGCGGGGCTCGGGTCCAGCTCTGTCCCGCGGCGGGTGCGGCTTCCGGACCTCACGGGGGCAGAGAGGGCGTTCGGTGACTGGTGACAGGGCAGAAAACCATGTGACTGAGACAGATTGGCTGGGAATAAGCATGACTGTGACTATTTCCACAGTGATGACTTTGGTGTCACATGGGGATAGTTTGGGAAACTTCCATGTGATTTCATGGGATTTTTTTTAGGGGCATGTGTGTGTAAACCCTCCTCCCTGTGTAAACCCTGTCATCATTTTTAGCTGATTGTAGCTGTTTGTTCGTTACTGTGGGCTGAATCCTGTCCAGACCCAAATTCACATGTTGAAGCTCTCACCGCCCCCATGTGATGCTGTTAGGAGGGGGTACTTGGGGGTATGGGGTTAGTGCCCTTGTGAGCAGAGACCAGAGTTCTCCCCCTCCCTCTGTCTCTGTCTGTCTCCCCACCTGTCCCCACGTGCGAGGGCACAACGAGAAGGCGGCCAACTGCAGGCCAGGACAGTTCTCCCCGGGAGCCACCCTGACCTCACATCCTGCCTCCAGAACCCCGAGAAATAAGTGCCTGAGGTCTGAGCCGCAAGGCTGCACTGCTCTGTGTGGCCCAGCATCGCCCAGCGGTATGCACCTGCCCCCTCAATAGAATCAGAGTCCTCAATCCCATTCTTGGGGGCCTGCTGGTCTGAGTTAAGTTTTAAAGGTGTTTTAACCTTGATGATACATAAAAGAAATCGTCCAACCATCGTAATAAAAATAAGCTTCCGTCTGGCCTTAGACTAGTTTTTCCCCAGCATCTTGGACTTCTTGAGGGGTGTCGTGCTGGGCTGTGGCCCCGGGGGACTGGGGGGGGGTCCTGGGGCAGACCCGAAGGGCCCCAGAGAATGGGTTTCTCCTTTGGAAGGGGCCGCAGTTGATCTGAGCGCCCAGGGCCGCAGTGCTGTTTTATGGGCTGCACCATGTTCTGTTGCCTGATGGACCCTAATTTATGTAACCAGTTGACTCGATGGGTATTTAGGATGAGCTTTCTCCTTCCTGAGCGAGGCTGGGTGAGTGACCTTCTGGCTGGATCTGTACCCATTCCTTAAATATTAACTTCAGGACAGGATCCTGCAGGTGACATTCTGGGTCAAAGGCTTTATCTCCCTCGTTTTCACGATAAACACTCTGCAGAGCCCCACCCAACTGCCCCACTGGGGCCCCTGGCTAGTCCTGGGGGTGTTCAGCTGGTTGCTTCCCTACCGCCCCTCACCCCCACCCCATTCTTCTTTCAGTCCCAGAGTGCGTCTGCTCTTGCCTGCCTCTGAGCTTTTGTGAATGTTGTTCGCTCTGCCAGGACTTCCACACACCCCCCACCCCCAGCCGACAGAGGCCCTCTGGGTCTGACAGGTCACTGGACCCCCTGGATGCTGGGACTCCCTGCAGACCCCACCCCCACCCATGTCCGAGCTCCCTGCACCCAGGGCCGAGTCTGCCTCTGTCCCAGACCTCCCCTTGGGAGCTCAGGACCTCCAAGACTGGGACCCGGGAGAAGCTCCTGCGAGACCAGCAGGGGTTTCTGGTGGGGCTGGAGAAGGAGGGGAAGGGGAGTGGAGTGGAGGGGAGGGGCCCCAGTTAAGTCTTCAGAGGACCGCAAGCCTGGCTGACATTTTGACACAAGGTCAGAGTGACCCTGAGTCAAAACCGCATCACCGAGCTGCTCCTGAATTCCGGACCGTAGAACCATGCAAGGTTTTAAGTGTCTCTACCTTAGGGTCACCCAGCAATGGATAAGGAATACAGGAGGCTTTTAGAATTGGATGCACGGAAAAGCATCGTCCATGGGGAGACTATCCTGAGAAAAAGAAGAACAAAGGACAAGGAGTCTAAAAGGCATTTTATTTAATCTATTTATTTTTAGAGAGAGAGGGGTGAGGGGCAGGGGGAGAGAGAGAGAAGCAGACTGCACTGAGCACTGACCCCATCACAGGGCTCGAGCTGAAATCAAGAGTCGGATGCTTGGGGCGTCTGGGTGGCTCAGTCGGTGAAGCATCTGCCTTCAGCTCAGGTCATGATCCCAGGGTGCTGGGATCAAGCCCTGCATCAGGCTCCCTGCTCGGCAGGGTTAAGCTGCTCCCCCTGCTTGCGCTCTCTCCACCCCCTTTCTCAAATAAATAAATAAGATCTCAAAAAAAAAAAAAAAAGACGCTTAACCGACTGAGCCGCCCAGGCGCCCCCCCAAAAAAGCATTTTGAAGAGAACTCCTCAGCACCTGGAGAATCAGATCAGTGCACACTCCTTGGCAGGAGCTGGAAGCCTCCCAAGGGTCAGCCCCACCAGCTCCCACCCCCTCTCCCCCGGGCCCCTGCTGCATGTCCCATGCCAGACACACACACAACTTCTTCGTCCTTGAGAGCCTCCCACTCTCTCTTTTCTGGCCTAAAGTTCTCCTCTCCCACTTCTTGCTCTGGTGTTCATCTGTCAGGCCATGGGTGAGACCTCACCTCCTGCAGGTAGCCAGCCTGGATTGCAGCCCCGCCGCCCCCACTGACCCCCACCCCCTGGCAGAGCCAGCTGCTGGCCGGGCCCCCACACCTGCACACACGGTCAGCTTCCCTCTTAGGCCCAAGAACAGTGAGCTTCTGGTGCCTTATGCTCCAGCTTCTGGAACCAGCACAGAGTGCCATGAGTGAATTTTCTGGGGCCTCTGTAACAGATGACCAGAAAGGGTTACTTAAAACAGCAGAACTGTATTCTCAATGTTCTGAGGCTGGAAGTCCAAAATCCAGGTGTGGGCAGGGCTGCGCTCCCTCGGGAGGTTCTCGGGAGGGTGCTTCCTGCCTCTTTGGGCTCCCGCTGTCTCCAGGTGCTCCTGGGCTGTGGCCTCTCCCTGTGTCTGTCTGTCTCTTCTTTTGCATCTCCTAGAGGGACACTGGTCATTGGACTTAGGGCCCACCCAAATAATCCAGGATGACCCACTCATCTCAAGATCCTTTGTTCAATGCATCTGCAAAGACCTTTTTTCCAAATAAGGTCGCATTCCCAGGCACCACGGTAAGGATGTGGACACCGTCCAGCCCACTCTAGGTGCACTAGACACCCACGAGCCCCTCCCTCTGCCAAACAACTGAACTCTGGGGCCTGGAGCCCTGGGGACTCCCAAGACCTTCTCCACCAACGAGGGAGCCAACTGATGATGTCTGTTGGGGCAGGTGCGTTGGGCAGGCAGAAGGCCCCTGCCCCCGAGGGTGGGTGCCCCAGCTCTGTGGGGCTCCCCAGCTCCCCACCCGCACAGCTGCAATCTTTCCCAGCACCCCTGATTCAGATCAGCAGAATTCCCACAGATTAAGGTCAAGAGAACATGTATTCAAACGTGCACAAGCCGGTGGGCAGTGACCCACCACGAGGGAGAGAACACGGGAAAACCGATATCAGACGTGGGCCCCCGAGAACCTCAGTCCCAGGCCTCGGTGGACGCAGGACAGCCCAGGGGAAGCACCACGAGGAAAGGAGGGATCACGAGGTGGTAGAGCAGCACCAAGGAGCTCGGGAGATCCACCTCCTTCCGCCCCGGCTGTAGCGGTGGTCCGGGCCTGCCTGGCGGGCAGCGCTCACAGGGATCGGAGGCCTCCTCCCGGAGGAGCCGAGTGGTGTGGGTGGTTAGTGACGTGGGTGCGGGAGGGCACGTGTTCAATAGACTGGACTGACGCTCCAGCTCTGGGAAGCTTCAGCCCCTGGGAAGGATCTGCAGTTGGATGTTCATTATTTATTCGTTCATTCAATATTTACTGAGAACTCCACCAACACTCAGGACCTGGGAATGGAAAGTAAGCAAAACCTCTGCCCCAAAAACCAAAACCTCACAATGTAGCAGAGACAGACTCATGTTAGCTTAGCTGTGCCGTGGAGCCATGAGAAAGTGTGAGTCCCGGGGAGGGTCCCATCCAGGCAGGGATGGTATTCTGGGCCTCACCGATGGCTAGGGTTCTTCGGGGCAAGGAAGGACCCACGGGCAGGGGCAGCTCCAGGCAGGTGACAAGGTGGACTTGGTGGCGTGCAGAGCCCAGACTGCAGAGGGAAGCCTAGAGGTCCAGGTTCCATCCTCTAGGAGAGGAAGCAGGGTGAGGGGATGTCCATGGAGGCGGCGGCCAGCCCTGCTCCCTCCCAGCCCTGCCAGGGCTCCTGGGACGTGGGGGACACGCAGCTGCTGCTAGCTGGCTGTCCATGCCCCTCAGGACAGACGGCTCCAGGCCCCTGAGTCCCAGAGCCCGTTGCCCCATTGGCTACAGGTGCACTCAGCACATGACGAGCTAGGATGAGCTGCTCCCGCCTCACCTCTTGCTCCAAACCCCTAGTGGAATCTTGGTGATTTCTTGTGGCTCTTGGAACTCAGGGCAGTTAGTCCCCAAGAAGGCATTGGCAAGGGCCCGGGATGCAAGGGTGAATTCCGCCTCACCCTGCACGTACCGAGATGCATGCAACCATAGATTACTTGGCCGGTGGCTAAGGCAGAGAGACAAGTATGCAGAAGACAGGCTCACCTGAGCTGGGAAGCCTAGGGGGGCCTCCTGGAGGAGGGAGCTCCAGAGCTGAGTCCCAGACGAGATCTAAGGGAACTGAGGAGGGGAGGCGTCAGTCAGGAGTGGGGCCAGCAAAGAGACCTGGCCAGGACACCTTGTCTCTGTCTGTCTGTCTCTGTCTCGTTTCCCCAGAGGTGCCCCCCGCCCCCCGATCCTGTCCTCTGGCCTCCCATCCAGCTCATCCCCAGGGCTGCCCCTGGCTGCCTCGTGGGGCTGTCCTCTGTCCAATGTTAACATTCAAGAAAGGTAAAATCACGGCTCGTGCCGATGTGAAATGAACACGTGAGTCAGTATCAGATGAGGAAAAGGGTCCATGTTACCACCTGTTCCAGGGCACACACTTGGCGCGGGCATTTCTTGAAGAGGACAGTGTAATCGTCCACCTGTTTGACTTAAATCCCCTGCCCCCGAGTCCCACGCCAACGATACAGAATCCGCGGACTTCCAAAACCGTGTCCCAGCCCAACAGATTGGCAGGTGTGGACGGCCGGGGATGGGGTGGGGGTGGGGGAGGACGCACCCCCTGCAGCTGGGGGGTAAAACCCGCTGCCTTTCTAATTATTCCTTGTATTGTGGCAAGATACACATAACCTAGAACTTGCCATCCTGTTTTTTAGGGCACAGCTCAGGGGCGTCGGACACACTCACCCCTCCCTCGGTCCCCAGGACACTCCACCTTCCCAGACTGAGCCTTGTCCCCACTGAACACAGACCCCTCCCCTCCCACTGCCTGCGTCTGTCCACCCGTGGGTCCGACTCCTCTGGGGCCTCCTGGGAGTGGATGCTTCAGGACTGGTCCTTCTGCGCTGGGCTGACCTCCCCCATCCTCCTGCTCTGGGCTGCGATGGCTGATGCTGCCGTGAACGGGGGCAGGCGGGCTTGTAAGCTGAGTTCCTTCCTTCCCGTGGGGCACGGAGACTTTGCCGGGCCACCTCCCATGAGCCATCCCAGCCTGCACACGCCCAGCAGAGCCGCCCCGGGGCTTGACGCGGAGGGACATTCTCAGTGTGGCCGGGATGCCCCCTGAGGACGTCCGCCACACTCTCATTTGCCGTGGGAACCAGGGGCAGGCTCGGCGTTCCGCTGGCTGGCCTGACGTGGGGAGCCCTGGAGCTGCAGGAGAACCAGCGTCAGGGGCCCAGCGAGCACATGTGGGAGTGGGGGGGTCGTCAGCACCCACAGAAAGCGGGGAGCGCCCCGGCGGTGTCCTGGGGACGGGCGGAGGGGGAAGGGGAAAGGGAAAACTTGACCTGAAGGCACTGGCCCGGGTTTCTTCTGTTGTGCACCCATGGACAGATCAGAACCCACATGCCCGCGCCAGGCTCACGGGGCCTCCACTCCAGGCCGTTCCTCAAGGCTCCAGTCTGGAAGCCAGTTTTCCCCAGAAGGCCACGGGGGCCGCACACCCCTCCAGGACCCCTGTGACACCGCCAGGCGTCTTGACGCTTTGGCTAGCCGCTCCGTTTCCCAGGGCCAGCCTGGTCTTCCGTCCGCTCACTGTAACACCCCCTTCTCAGGTGTAAAGACAGAAGGACAGCATGGGATTACCAAGCCCTGGGCGTTCTATGCAACCGATGAACCACTGAACTCCTACCTCTGAAGTTAATGATATACTCTATGTCAATTAATTGAATTTGAATAAAATTTTAAAAAAATAGACCCACCCAAAGTGCCACCACCTGCAGCCGGGCAAGGACGGGGCTCTCTGAACGCGCGGGGAGAGGACGCAGCCCAGGGCTTGGGTCTTGCTCCGTGACCAGGCTGTGTCTGGGCACGGCAGCGGGCCCCGAAGACTCCGCGCATGCCCTGAGAGGCCCTGACGGGGAGGCAACCCTTCACAGGGCCCCTCCCACCTGCCTGCCTGTAGCAGGTGCGCTGGGAGCTCATCTATTTAGATGGCAGGGTCGTGACCCCCCAGCAAAACACCTGGAGCCCCCCGCCACCCGGACTTTGGGCCGGGGAGGGATTTCCAGGACTGGGGCAGGCAGAGGGCAGCACATCTGGTTTGAGCCCCGAGTTTCCAGGGACGCCCATTTGTGGGGTGGGGAGGGCTCATGGATCCTGCACTGGTGTGAACTCACGGAACCCAGTGATTAGGCTCAGGGGCTCCCTGGGTCAGGCCCCCCGGGGTACATAGGAAGAGTCCCTCTGCCAGCTAGAGCGCCCCTGGGCCAGTGCCCGGTCGGGAGCAGCCTCGGCTGGTGGGACCCACAGGACCCTTACCAAACAGTGCCAGCTCCACGAGGCCCATGGCTCAGGACGCAGGGCCACAGACGTTTAGGGGACCAAAGACGTGTTCTCCTCACCTTTCGGAAGAGAAAAAACGAACTTTTGTGGTTGAATATTACATCCATCTTTGGACCAACACAGTCATGGCGGACACTCTTCAATACGTCTTTATGGAGGAAGGAGGCCCCAAAGGACACGTCCACAAGTGCCGCCATGCTGGGGTGCCCGAACTGGGGACAGGTGTCCGTGCGGAGCTGGGACAGAAAGGAGGGAAGGAGAAGAGAGGAGAGAGGGCGGGCGCCAGGGAGCCAGAAGGAAGGAGGGAGGGGGGCAAGGAATGACCATGGCCTCCCCCGCGCTGGACACGACGGGCCGACAGGGAGCGAGCTGTGAGCCCGCAGCCTCAGGGGCTGGCTGGTGGCTCTGCTGCCCCTGCGTCCAGGGGCCCGCCTGGGGCTGGGCAGCCCCGGCCAGCTCGGGGAGCTGAGGGGCCAGGGAAAGATATCTGTGCGGAAGGGCCATGGGGCTGGGGGGTTCAGAGGGAGGCAGTGAAGCTCAAAGGGGGCAAGCTCCTGCCAAAGGCCCCTCCCCCCAAACACCTTACCCGCCCCGGCACTTGGAGGTACCTTGGCAGTCTGGTCCAGTCCATGCATCGAGCACCATCTGGGGGCCTCGGGGCGGGCCTACCCTGCTTGCAGTCCAGGGGTGATGGGATGGGGCAGCCGGCCCTGGGCGGGTGCGGGGCTCTGCTTAATCACCGGGGGTTTGCTCCCGGCCGGGGAGCGGTGGGTCAAGAGATCCTGGAGCTCCCCGCCACCCTGTCCCTGCCCTGCCGCCTGGGCTACCGTGCGGCGGTCTGTCCACTAGAGGGCAGTGCTGCCCGGCGTTTGGCAGAGGCCAGGCTGGCTGGGGTAGGGGGAGAAAGGAGACAAGCACTAGGAGAACCCAGGGGTGGGCACAGGGGATTTGGCCCTAGTTTTGGGAAGGGGTCACCAGATACAAATCAGGACGCCCGGTTAGATTTGAATTTCAGATAGACAACAAATCACATTTTTTAGTATAAGTATGTCCCAACTATCACATGGGACATACTTACGCTAAAAAAGTATTCCTTCTTTATCTGAAATTCAAGGCTTAGGGTGTCCTGTATTTCTACATGCTTGATCTGGCGACCCCCTGGGGACAGCGCGGACAGCTGCAGGGAAGTGGCAGCAGACAGGGTGGGGCCCCAGCTCTAGTTCCAAGCTCGTTAGCTCCGTGACCAGTGTCTGATGGGTCACAGGTGACGCAGGTGGATGTTGGCCGTGGAGCTGGCAGGCATCCAGGCTGAGGCAGGGTGGGGTGGGTGGGGTGGCTCGGGCTGAGCTGGGGAACCTTGCTTCTGACCTCTCACACAGAGGCAGCCAGGCCCAGTCTCCTAGACTCGGGACGCATTTGTCCAGGCCTCTGGGTGGGAAAGTGTGTGGTGACTGTCAAAGGCCAGAGAATCAGGTCAGCTTGCTCTGGAAAGGATAGCTCCAGTTGTACTTAACTGTTGCTGACACCATCTGGACTTGGGCAGTGCACAACCTGCCTAACTGTGCCCAGCGGTCCTGAGCAGTGTCTCTGCTTCTCTCCTCACCCAGATTCCCATCTCCATCTGCCAGGCTTCTGTCCCCACCAAGGCCTCTGTGCTCCTGAAGGAGTTTCCTTGGTCATGAGTTCACCTGGATTTTATCTGGGTTCGTGAATGCAGTTAGGGCCCCGACTCACTTGCCACCCCTCGGGGGCTGCTTCTGCCCCCGCGCCATTGGCCCCAAACCCCAGCCTCCTGTTTGAGCAGGTGTGCTTCTGCCTGCGCACAGAGGGGCAGAGACAGAGCTCGGACACCCCCCCCACCCCGGGGCGGGGTACCCCTGGAGAAAGCGGAGGGGAGGGATAGACGGAGGTACCTGAGGCCTGTGTGCAGGTTAGCTGGGCCCGATCTCACGACGGCTGCGTTCTTGGGCCATCTGGAGGGCCACCGCTGCCCCGGCCTCTCTTCGTACCCACCCATCGCTCCTGCCAGTGGCCCTGACCTCCAGACTTCCTTGTCCCTGTCCACGGGCAGCATGCCCACTCCGCAGGCGTCCGGCGGTCCCCGCCCGGTGTTCTGAGAGCTGAGGCTCCCCACGCGGCATGCATGCTCTTCTTCGGGACTTGTGAGGAACGGTTCCTTCATTCCTCCACCTTCTCTTCCGTTCATTTGTTCACCAGAGACTTGTGGGAGCCTGTCCTGGGCCTGACGCCCCAAGGCCCTGGGGATGGAGCGGGGAGCTGTGCAGACAGGCTGAGGCTCTGAGGGCCTGGCTCAGAGGTTGGGGGCACCTGGGAAGCCCGGGTCCCCCCAGGAGCATGGGTCTGGGACTCAAGAGACAGCAGCAAAGGGACCCACACGAGGCGGGACTCTTAGTCCCGTGGTGACAGCCTCGTCTCCTGAGTCCCTCATTGCTCCCATTTGACCAGCTGGGACAGGGGCCCACAGAGGAAGAGAGTCACCCACCAGTGATGGTGGGCGGAACTCAGGCCCAGGTGCCTGCAGAGCTGGGCTCCCTCCCGCCCACTCCCTGCCTCATCTTGAGGGACAACCCTGAGAAAGGTGAAAATTTGCTCTCTACATTGGTGAGTCTGAGCCTCCAAACTGGGTTTGCCGAGGTGCCCCCCCTGACCAACCACGTCACGGGCATAGCTCATGGGATGGACGTCGGCCCAGCCGCAGTCAGGAGGATGGGAGCTGACCCTGTGAGCCCTCCAGGGCTGCAGGAATTCAACATAGTCATGGGAAGGGTGAAGGAGGCCTGGCAGGGAGGCCACAGCACCCTCCTCCCTGCAGCCTCCTCCCAACCTGCCTCCCTGTCTCACCCCCAGTGCCAGAGGCAGGATACTGGCCTTCACAATGGAGGGGCCCCCCCAGCCCCTGGCCCCTTCTCTAGTGCTTGTTCCCCGCAGTGAGAGGGAGGTCAGAAGGGGCCAGGGCGCCTCCAGGGCCCCTTGACCCAGAGGCAGCCCCTGAGCCGGCAGCCAAAGCCAGGAGTGGATGGGGCAAGGCCCAGGGCAGCCCGCTTGGGCCCCAGTCCCACCTAGTCAGTGCCTTGGCCTGGGGAGCGCTGGGCAGCTGATCCAGTCCAGACGCCAGCTGGGCCAGGGGTGAGGTGATTGGAGGGCAGCCTGTCCGAGGAGGTGCTGCTGGCCTGGCATCTCACACGCGGCCTGTTACCCTCACAGGCCCCCAGGGGCCCATCCCTGGCCGCTCGGCACGGAGAAGAAAGCTGAGGCCCCGGCAGGAAGGGCTGCTTGCCGCTCACCCAGGGCTCCTGCTTCATCTTGCTGGCCCGAGTCCCCGGGGGTGTCCTACCTGGGGCCCTGTGCTCCTGCTTGTCCAGTGGGGGCTGGGCGAGGCCACCTCTGAGGGCCCATCTGGGACCTGGGGTTCCAGTTGCTGTTAGAGCCTCAAGTGAGCCTGCTGATCCAAGCGTGGAAGTCAGGCTCGTGTCATGCGTGGGAGGGCTGAGTGGGGGGCTGCCACGTGGGGGGCAGCTCCTGTATATAGCTGAAAGGGCCTCAGCCCCAGGACCAGGACCTCCAGCTCCTGTCCTCTTGGGGCCTCGTCTCCCCTCTTCTGCCTGGTGGTCCTACCTCTCCGTCGTTCTGTCCACTCCCGTCCGTCTCCCAGCCCAAAAGCCCTCTAGGGGAAGGATCACTCAAGCTGCTGCTTGGGCCCTGCCAGGCCCGTCCCCTAGCCTGGGACCCAGAGCTCCAGACACCACCTTCAGACGACACTTCTCTTTGGCCCCTGAGCCCGGGTGCCATCTGTCCCGGCTCCAGCTCTGCGCGCCCTGGCCAGCTCCCTCCCTGCCTCCCTGGGGAGGTTGTGGCCATAGCAGAGACCTGGGAATCTGGCCCAGAAGCCTCACCTCATCTATTTTTAAGCACAAGCCCATGAAAGATTCACAGGCTGCTTTATTTACAGGTTGGGGGTGGCCTTGGCCACCGAGAGGTCTGAAAACTTGCGGGCCTAGGGGAACTCTGCCTGAGCGCCCCAGGGCAGCCCAGCCGGGTTCTCACCTGTGCGCCCTCGTCCCCCCACCCACACCCACAAGGCTCTCCGGGGTTCCTCCCTTCCTCCCATCTAGCCTGATGCCTGCCTTCCAAGGATCTTCTTCACCTCCTGGAGATGGCCCCCACTCCCGCCAGAGGGAGCAGGGCTCATAGGGAGCTCCGCCCCCCACCATGCCCACAATCAGCTGCTCCCCAGCCCGCATCCCTGATCTTGCAGGATTGCTGGGACACCCCTTCCTGAGCTGTCATCCTGATCCCGGTCATACTTCCTCCCAGGCAGGAACCTACCTCCACACGTAGGAGACAAAGTCAGAAGTGGCCCTTGCTGGGCCAGCCTGGGCCATGGGCTCAGCTCCTCCCAGCCACTAGTGAGCCTAGTGTCCCCATTTTATAGACTAGAAAACCGACACTCTGGAGCTTTGGGTAACATGGACTATGAAGCCACATCTCGGGACTTCAGAGGCTGGGTGCCCCACCCCTGCCCCAGATGCCACATGGCGGGGAGAGGTCACACAGTGCTCACTTTATCTCAGCTTCAGGCATGGAGAGCCCTGGCCCTTCCCTCCAGACATGTCACCCAACCCGAGAGAAACCTGGAGACCACAGGGCCTCACCCGGACCCCGGCAGAAGGAGGCCCTGGGTGGGTAGGCAGGTGGGCTGGTCAGCCTCTGGCAGGTCTGCCTGTGGGAGCCAGCAGCCCCCCGGCCGCCAGTTTCCCGTCGCCCAGCACCCGGCACCTGGCACCCGGTGATGGCCCCAATCCTTGGCTGTGAGCTCCTGTGGGCCTCGGGAGGTGTGACAGCTCAGTCCCAATCATGTCTCCTGGTGTCATGTGCTGTCTGGATGAGCCCCAGAAATGCCCAGGAGGGCTCTCGGCCGTTATCTGGCAGGGACTGGGACCGACTCAGTCATGAACTCCCCCAGGTCATCGTGGGGACCCCGGGCCCCCTGACGGGGTCAATCAGGACACTGGCACATCCCTGCCCATCAGACCAGGCTTCCCTGCTCTGGCCATGCTCTGGGGCTGAACTTGAGTGGAGCCATGTCAGTCCCTGCTTAGTTGAGAATCACTGATTTAAGAGAAAATCTCTTTTCTCCACCAACCCAGAAGATTCTTCAGGGCTTCACTTTCTAGAAACAAAAAAGGTTTTGTTAGCTTTCCAAGTAGGACTTTACGGTATTGAGTATTTCTTTCAGACCCACACCGGAGGAGTCTGACGCCCCACGCCACAGGCGTCCCCTCAGCCCCCAACCCCTCTCCCCTGCCCCATCAGGGGAAAAGGGCTTTCTTTTCTTTCAGTGTTTGCCCAGGAGGAAACTGGGGAAGGTGAGATTGCGTAACAGGCTCTCTGTCTGTATGAGGACACGCAGTGTGCCCAGACCGCCGCCCCCAGGAACTGGAGGACAGGGCAGACCCCCAGCAGCTGGCAGCCTCGGGGCAGCAGGTGTGGCACTCGGTGACCAGGGTTAGGCTCCTCCCCTGTCACTCCAGCAGGGGGACTCTCGCCTCTAGGAGGCCATTTTGGGGTGCACTTGCTGGGGAGTAAGTACCTACTGAGCCCGGCATGGATCTCAGCGCTGGTCATGCACCCACGAGCAAGACAGATGGGCCCCAATGAAGTGGCCGTCTGACCAGGTCAGGGAAGCTCAGCAAGCACACAAACCTGCAAACATGTCACAAAGTCGTAGGAAGTGCTGGGAAGAGGGTCAGGGTGAGGCGGGACAAGGTGGGTGAGCGAGAGGTGGAGGGGTCCCGTGGAAAGGGTGCTGCTCAGGGACCAGAAGGAAGTCCCCTCGGGTAAGGCGGCCCTTTCTGCCCTGCAGGGCTTGTCAGTCCTGGGTTCCATTCATCCCGTCCGGACCCCCCGAGGACCTGCGGCTGCAGGCATGGCCAGTGACCCAGCCTCCTCCCGGCTGCAGCTGCACCCCTGGATGCAGGCCACCCACTCCCACCCACTCCCACATGCTCTCCGGCTTTGCTGCCGCCTGCCCAGGGGCCCATAAATCCTACAGCCTGCGGCCGGGGCAGCAGGAGCCTGTTGCAAGAGTGGAAAGAGACCAGCTCGTGTATTGACAGGGACACAAAGCTGTGTCCTCACAGACGGACCGAGACTGAGCGGAGATGCTCTTATCGGTCCCACTGAGAAACACCACGTGTGGAACTCAGGTGAAGCAATCCTCCCCACGGGGAAATGCTAGGAACATCTGTGAATGGGCTACTACGCCCTTGCAGGGAGCCCCACCTTCCCTAGAGCGAGGGGTCCCCATTTAGCTCAAGAGCGAAGCTTTTGTAGTTGCGGTGAACACGGATCAGTTTTGAGGCTGCAGCTCTTTCTGCCCACGGGTCTTGTCCCTGTGCTTTAAGAAAACCACCATTTGCCCTGAAAAAAAGAAAAAGAAAAAAAAAAAGAAGAGAGAGAGAGAACAGATCAGTTTTGGGGGCTGTCAGGAGAATATTTCAGTAACAGATTGCCTCAGCATCTGAAAAACCCAGGAGACCCATAAGGTACTTCCTGATGCCCTTAGGAGTGCCAGGCGCCCGTGGGCATTTTGGGAAATTGCAGCAGACACAGGACCCCAGCCAGCCAAGAGAAGAGGACAAGTGCAAGCTCAGTCTGCTCTCTGCGACCGGTGGGCTGCCCCTGCAGCCGTGACCTGGACATCCAGCCAGGGCCCTCCTTCCACCCCAAGCCAAGCGCTAAGTGACCGATGCGGCCAGGCTGGCCGAAGGCTGAGTTGATGTGAGCACAATCGCCCTGTATCTGCTCCTGGCCGCGGTGACGCACTGTTCCTGGCACCCAAAGCGGGCAGCCCCAGCCGCGCCCAGAAGCCCGCCCCATTCCTACTGCCTCCACCCAGAATCTGTGTGTGCCCCTCAGGCCCGCGGAGCGAGGTCGCCTCCCGTCGGACCAGCCGGGTCTCCCTGCAATTGCCCCAGGGGACCCGAAGGAGCAGGTGGCCCAGGCGGCAGTCACTCGGGCGCGGTTCAGGGGCTCCTTTGTGTGGCGACCGGGCTGCCAAGGAAGTCGCGTCCTTGGGTCGACTTTGGAGCTACGCTTCTGGGTTAAGGGGCGTTGGGGATGTGGGGAACACAAGGCGGGGCGGGGCGGGGCGAGGAGGCCCAGACCGCGGGGGGCGGTGCCAGAGCCCAAGTTTACCCGCCGCGCGGCTGCGGGGCCGGGACGCGGATCGCGCGGCCAGGAGCTAGGTGACCGGGCGGCGGGGGCAGGGGGAGTGTCGCGGGGCGGGGCGGGGCGCGCCTCACCTAGCAGCTTCCTGGGCACGCTCGCTCCCCTCTCCGCCCCGGGCCGCCCCGCCCCTCCGCCGTCGCAATAAGGGGCGCGGGCGCACGGGAGGAGGCCCGCGGTCGCCAGCCCACAGGTCGTCCTCGCGCCCGCCGGCCGGAGGAGCCGAGGCCAGCGCCGTCGGGGCTCCGGGGACGCCGCCGCGAGGACGCGGTCCGGGCGTGGCGGGGCCATGGAGTCCTGGCCGTGGCTGACCGCCGCGCTGCTGCTGCTCCTGCTCGTCGTGCAGCTGAGCCGCTCGGCCAGGTTCTGCGCCAAGATCACGCTGTACTGCGCGCTCTGCCTCTCGGCCTCCACGGTGGCCGCGGTCATCTGCCTGCTGCGCCACCACGGCCGGACGGTGGAGAACATGAGGCAAGGGGACCTGGGGTCCGGGGGGGAGCGGCGGGGGCGGGGCGAGGCGCGGGGGGACAGCGGCGGGGCGGGGCGGGGCGCGGGGCCCGCGGGGACTGCGCCGACCGGGGGGACAGCGGCGGGGCGCGAGGAGCGCGGGGGGGGGGGGG
>NC_138382.1:79743071-79783590 GCF_054177405.1 Leptonychotes weddellii | reverse complement strand
CTCTCGGGGCTCTCGGGCGGCGCGCGCGGGTCCGCGGGACCCCACGTCACAATGTGCCCGTGCGCGGGCCCGGAGGCCCCGGCCCGGGCGCAGACACCGAGGGACTTAAAAAGGTCTCGGTCTCCAGCGCCGCCGCGTCCTTCCGCCCCGCCAAGGGCCCCGCGGGACCCGCAGGGCGTTCGGGGCGCCGGCTGGGGGGTGGCGGAGCGGCCCTGGGCCGGCTGGGAGAGGCGCAGTCCTGCTCCACCCGCGGGGAAAGAGCGGGTCGGACTGCGGGGCTTGCCCCAGGGGGGGCTTTGCTGGAGCACCGCCCCGGCCTGGAAGAGGCGCTTTAGAGCCCCGGGGGTCCCTGCCTTCTCTGCACCCCCTCTCACCCACCCGCACCTGTGATCGCCCCTGGGGCTGACTTCCTTTCCTTCCCTGCGGGTCCTGCTAAGAAGGTAGGAGGCTCCTGAGTGGGAAGGGTGGGTTTGGCCCCTGAGGTCCAGCCTCAGGGTGGAAGGAAGGGAGGGGTGGCTGGAATTTTTCTGTGGACACCTCCCTGAGCTGGGCAGTATGATGTTATGGGCTGGTGGGTGGGGGGTAGGGAGGTCAAGCCCGGCTGAAGAGTGGGGGGTCTCTTTGGGTCAGAGGCTAAGGGGCGGGGGCTTCTTCCTGCCCTGTCTCTCTGTGTCTGATCCCAGGGCAGCTGTTGGTAATACTTATCTCTGTGGCTTTTGCAACAGCTTCTTGGCTGTGGCCTGCCGTGAGGATACTGTGGTCCCTGAGGTCCCTGCCCCCTGTGTGGTTACAGGGCAGTGGGTGAGGGTTGCTGACTTCCCGCCTCCTCTGTCCTTGTCCATCCACACCAGCCGATGCTGCTGGGACTGGCCCACACGGCGTGGGCCGTCCAAGCCTTGTCTTTAGGGGTTTGTGGCTTTCCTACCCAGAGTAGGTGAGGACTCAGAGTGGAGCGTGCTCAGTGGGTCTGTGGTGTCCCCTGCCCAGCACCAGCATGGCCCGGGCCAACATCCCAGGGAGTGCGGCGGACCCCAGGGACAGCCCAGGTGTGATCCTACTGGCTGTCTTCCCCGCGTGGAGTGCCCCTGGGGAGGGGAGGACCTGTTTGCAGGGGGTTCCTCAAAGCTGGGCCCCCACCACTCCAGGGCAGGGATGCCTGAGGCCGTGCACGTCTCTGAAGGCCGGGCCTGAGTTGCGGTCCTGGAGTCCCCAGTGGGCAGCAGGAGTCTCGGCTCAGCACTTGCTGGGGGCTGGCCTCTGAGCCGGAGGAGGGGTGTGGGTTCCGGGACCCACAGGCCAGTGGGCTTCTTGGAGGTGGTGCTGCCCTACTAGAGCCAGACCCGGGACGGCATGTGTGGTTCTGAGGCGTCAGGAGGGGGAAGCAGGGGGAGAATTGGCCCCAGAGCAGGTTTTCAGCAGAGGTGACAGAGCCAGGAGGTGACCCTCCTCTTCCCCTAACTGTGTCATCAGGTGGCCTCTTTACAAGCAGCTTCCTTGTCTTTTAAAAGGACTGACTCAGACTTCAAAGCTGCTTCCCAGGGGTCAAATCAGAAGTCACCAGGCCCTTTCTGATTTGGTGGCTGGACCTGGCAGGCTGGGGGGACAGGGAGGATGGGTGGAGGGTGGGTGGAGGTGCCGGAGGGCTGAGCGGACGGGCTCCCTACCCCCTCCCTGCAGACCCCTCCGCGGAGGGGCTGGGACATGCCTTGGCCTCACTCAGCAGTCTTTCCCGGACCCCTGAGCACCCTGGCTGCTCTTCTCGCCAGCCCCGCCCTGACTTCTGGAAGGTGGCCCGCCTCGCTCGACGCCACGGTGTCTACCTCACTGTGGGGCTGGGCATATTGTGTGCTTCATTGCTCTGATGAGGAGTTGGAGGTGCCGGCTGAAGCTAAGGCCTCCCGGTGGGGGGGGGGGGGAGGGAGGAGGCGGTTGCCCGGGGTGCCAGAGCTAAGACGTGGCGGAGCTGGGGTGCAGACCCCCTGGGAGGGCCTCCAGAGTGTGTGCTTCGTACGTTCCCTCTGTGCCCGCCAGCACTAGGGGCCGTGGTGCTGACAGGGACTGGAGCCCTGGGTCTGGGGTGCCGGGAGCTCTGCCGGGGGCAGCCCTGCTCTGCCCCCTCCCCTGCTTTGCTGCCTTCCCCCGGAGCAGCAGGGGCCCCTCCCCACGGGGCTCTGGGCAGTGGCCCAAGGAGGCTTTTGCCTGTTGGACTCCAGTTCCGAGCGTGCAGGGAACAGTGATGGGAACAGAAGAGCTGACCCTCTGACCCACTGGGGGCCCGAGACCAAGGATCCCTCCCAGGCTGGTTGTGTTCTCCGGGCTGGGCTACGGTGGAGTATTAGGCCCTGTTTCCTCGCCCCACGAGGCAGATGCCCTTAGTACAGCCATTTGACAGAGACAAGGGTGAAGCCCAGCTGTGTGTGTGAGGATTAGGTTCGGCTGCAGGATCGGGACCCCTAGCGACAGCAGCTTCTCCACGAGACTTTCTCGTGCATCGAAGGAGACCGGAGGTGGGCGGCCCAGGTCCTGCAGAAGGTTCCAGCTTCTCCATCCTGTGGCTCCACCACGCTCAGGGGCCGGTATGCATCCACTACCGTGGCAGGGCCTCTGGGGGCTGGACTGCATGAGTCCATCGGAATGGCCAGGCCCTGGGTGGCAAGGCTCTTGGCTTCAAGGGAGGTGGGGTAGCGAGGCACTCCATTTGTGCAGCTCCTGAGGAACCTCAAAGAGGGAAGAATGGGCATTGTTTAGGCCAGAGACCAGGGGGCTTATCGATGCTGGGTGGGATTTGAACCCAGGACAGCCCAGCCTCTTAGCCAGAGCTGCCAGCTGCTGTGTGCTCCTGGGGGGTGCACGGATGGGGACGGAGTGCATTCAGGGAGCCCTGTGGCTCATGGGGGCTGGCAGGGGATCCCGGTTTTGCAGGAAAGTCTGCCTTTGTTTTTCTTGGAGTAGGATGGCCAGGGGCAGACTCCCTCCCCCGGATGTGCTATTGCAGGCCCAGAAACCAGAACTCCCCAGAGCCCTGGGGATCCTGGGTCAGGACTGAGGGCTTGCTGGCCCCTCCCCCTTCCGGCCCCCTGCTTTCACCCCATTGCCACACAGCCCCTCTTACCACCTCCGGGCTTCTGGGCAGCTCCTGTCCCCTGAGCAGATCAATGGCTCTGTGTGGCCTTCCTGGCAGGGCTGCCCCCAGGTGGGCCCCACCCGGAACCCCTGCTCTCTGGGGCACATCCAGAGGGGTCTGGCTGAGGACTGGCATGCCTCAGCCGAAACAGCCGCCCAGATCTGGGAGCAACCTAGCTCCAGGCCAGGGGCTGAGGGCAAAGGTCAGCAGGTGGCCACGGCCTGGCCTTGAACTTCCTTCCAGCTGCCTGGAGCCCGTGCTGGCTGGGGGAGGGGCGGGTGGCCTGGGGCACGTGTCCCGCCTACTTTGTGGATTCTTCTTATCTGCTTGTGACATTATCACTGTGGTTGCTCCCAGGGTCCCAGCCTCAACGGCTCAATCTCCACGCCCTTCCCCTTTTCACAGGCAGGAATGGAAGCTTAGAGGGGGTGGGGTCAAGGGCAATGCCCAAGGTCATGGCCAGCGAGCTCACTCAGAGCTTGGGAAGGGCCCGGGGGTCCTCAGGCTGAACACGGAAGGTCCAAGGAGGCTGGCTGACCAGAGTGAGCCTGGGCTCCCGTGGGCGCTGGAAGGATCCATGGTGTTTATAGCGCTCAGGCGGTCTCGGCGGTTCGTGACTGGGGTTAAATAGAGGGCTCCTGAGAAAGATCCAGGCAGGGCCAGCACATCCCATTGGCTTGAGGAACGGTCCTGCTCTGGGGGCCTAGAGGTGGGAAAAGGTGGTACCAGTCACCCATCTGGCCGCTGCTGGGTGCTTCTGGAATGCTGTGCCAGGCACTCAACGCTCCCCCAGGCCTCTTGGGCTTTAGGCGGCCTTGGCTGCACCCCGCTAGCCTCCCTGGGGGTTTGGGGGCTAGAGGGGGTAGGGCGGCAGCCAGAGCTGTGTGCCCATGTCCCGGGGCCAGCGCCAGGGACACCTGCTCCAAGTTTTGGGGCCCTGGCTCCCGAGGGGGCAGCCCCCCTGAGCCCTGCGGCTGGTGGAGGGGCACTCAGGTAAGGTGGGCTGTGGGCACAGTGGGGCCCGTGCTCAGGATGGTGGAGGCTGCTGTGGGCTGGCTGAGGGCACGGGCGGCCTCCAGTCCTGCGGGGGCGCTGGGCGGGGTCTGCAGAGCCTCAGGGAAGGGGGAGGGATTTGCTTCTGCAATTCTGGAATGCCATCTTGCAGTCCTGGGTCTTCGCCCCATCCCACCCCACCCCCGGTATGCCCCTTGCCTGGCATTTTTCACTTGTTTTCCAAAAACCAGGTAAGGAGGTGGGTTCCGGCCCACCTTGGCTTCCCTGCTGCATGACCTTGGGCAAGTCACTTAACCGCTTCGCGTAGGCCCCTCATCGGAGTGTCCCCACCTGGTGGGGTTGCTCTCTGAACAAAAAGTGAGGCTTCCTGTCCCGCCCTCGGCACACAGCAGGTGCTGCGCAGGCCTGGGGGATGGAGGTGTCCCCACCCGCCCCCCTCCCGACCTCCCGTGGAAAGTGCACTCCGCTCTCCTGGGCAAGGACCCCTGGCTCTCTGTCCCTGGCAGCCTACGGTCTGCAGGAGCCGCTGCAAAGCTTGGTTTGCTTCCTTCCACATTGAGGAAACTGTGAAAATGATGGACTTTCCTACCACTTTTACAAAAAACCTTGAAACTGTGTGACGTCGGGAAAAGGACAGGTGGCTGGGCGTCCGCGTGTGTGTGGACTGCAGAGACTGCTTTGTCCCCTTGAGGACGACCACTGGCAGCCTGCTGTAGCCACTGCAGCTGGTGCGTGTTCTAGTCCGCGTGGACGCACTCCTCGTGTGAGTGTGCAGAGCACGCTGCTCCCTCCGGGCCGGCCGCCCTCGCGCTGCCCACTGCCGGGGGTCTGTGCACGGCATCTCCCATGGCCTATGGTCAATCCCTTACGTCAGATACACAAAGAAATCCAAACAGGAAAGAGAGAAGAGTCCTGGAGACGGATGGTGGGGACGGTCGCACAGCAGTGTGGGTGGATTTCACGCCACTGAACCGGACATTTAAAAATGATTAAAATGGGGCGCCTGGGTGGCTCAGTTGGTTAAGCGACTGCCTTCGGCTCAGGTCGTGATCCTGGAGTCCCGGGATCGAGTCCCGCATCGGGCTCCCTGCTCGGCGGGGAGTCTGCTTCTCCCTCTGACCCTCCTCCCTCTCATGCTCTCTCTCATTGTCTCTCTCAAATAAATAAATAAAATCTTTAAAAAAATGATTAAAATGATGGGGCGCCTGGGGGCTCAGTCGGTGAAGCATCTGCCTTCCGCTCAGGTTGTGATCCCGGGGTCTTGGGATCGAGTCCCGCGGCGGGCTCCCTGCTCGGCTGGGACTGCTCACGCTCTCTCTGTGTCAAATAAATAAAATCTTTAAAAAATGATTAAAAAGATAAATTCTATGTGACACATATTTTGCCACAATTTTGAAAGAGGGAAAGAGAAGCCAGCAGACGCCTCCAGCAGAGAGAAGGCGGTCCGCATCCAGGTGTGGCTGGGGTCCTCCGCGGCAGGTAGGGGGCGCTCGCGACCGGCCAGTGCTGCATGGGGTGTCCAGGTCTCCGCCCCAGCAGGCTGTGGATCCGACCGCTACTTCGCCTCTCTCCCTAGCGGGGGACCTTCAGACGGTTTCAGATTTTTCTTTTTTTTTTAAGATTTTATTTTTAAGTAATCCTTATCCACCGTGTGGGGTGAGATCCCCCATGTGGGGCTTGAACTCACAACCCTGTGATCAAGAGTCGCAGGCTCTACCGTAGGAGCCAGCCGGGCGCCCTTCAGATTCTTCTAATTCAGACCACACGTGAGGATTGCAGGCCTGCCTCTCATAACTGCCTTAGGATCAGATCCTGGAAGAGGGACCAGATTTCTTTCTTTCTTTTTCTTCCTTCCTTCCGTCCGTCCATCCTTCCTTCCTTCCTTCTTTATAAGATTTATTTATTTATTGGAGAGAGAGAGAGACAGCACAAGCCGGGGGAGCGGCAGAGGGAGAGGGGAAGCGGACTTCCCACTGAGCGCGGAACCCGGAGCCCGACGTGGGGCTCGATCCCACGACCCTGAGATCACGACCTGAGCCAAAACCAAGAGTGGACGCTCAGCCAACTGCGCTACCCATCCGCCCCGGGACTGGATTTCTGCACGGCTTTGCCCAGGTGCTGCCAACCTGCTGTCCCCCGGCGGCCGTTCCCAACATCCGGGCCAACCCCTCCTGTTACCGGTCTTTTCTTTCGGACCGAGCCAACCCAAAGGATGAAAACAGGGCTCTTGTTCCGATGTGCGTTGCTTTGATTTCTAGTGAGAGTGAAGATTTTCCATGTTTATTGGACATTTCCATCTCTCTCCTTTATAAAGTGCCGTCCGTGCCCTCTCCTTGTCCCTTCAAGCCTCACAGTGACTGAGAAGCTGTCTTTGTAGGTGAGAAACGGGGCCCCGCAGAGGTGAAGCAGCCAGTCAACTCGCTCAGCCTGTATCCAGGGCCTGCTGGGACACAGGTCCCAGGGCGGGAAGGGACAAATGGGCAGGTCTGGCCTGAGCAGGCCGAGGCTGGCAGGTCCAGGGAAGGATGGCCGGTCTAATCGTGCGAACGCGCCTCCCTGAGCCTCAGTGTCCCCATCTGCAGCATGGGATGATGGGAGAGCTGCCCTCCCACGGGGGTTCTGTTCTGTGAAAGGGGCAGCTGAGTGAGAGGCTGGCTTTCAGATCCAGAAGGACAGATCCTGAGGGATCCACTCCCAGGAGGCCTGAAAGGAGTCGGATCCACAGACGCAGGGGGCAGGGGCTGGGGGAAGGGGGTCCGTGTGTAACGGGACAGAGTCCAGTCTGGGAAGAGGAGCATGTTCTGGGGACGGATGGAGGGGACGGCTCAGCGTGCATGCGCTGACGCCCCTGAGCTGTGCACTGGACAGCAGTTAGAAGGGTACATTTTGGGTCATGTGCATTTTATGACAATTTAAAAAAAAAACGGAGTCTGGCTTTGAGCCAGTACTGAGTCTGCTGTCTTAAGGGCCATCTCCGGGCCTGGGGCAGTTACTCACCCTTGTGTATAAAATGGGAAATCCCTCCCTTGCTGTGAACGCTGTTGAGGGGCTCAGATACCTGAGGGGCTGGGGGTGCTGCCCAAACCTGTGAGAAGTGGAACAGTTCTGGGTCACTGGTGGGTCAGCCACCCACAGGGGATGGGGCGGACTGGGGCCCTGCGGGGAGTTAGAGGGCTCGGAGCCTCGCCCCGCAGGCTGACCCCTACTGGAGCCCGTCCCAGGTAGAGCCCTGGGCCCCGCGGCGTCCTCCAAGGCCAGCAGCGCCTGCAGACACGTCCCTGCGCCCATAGCCACTCACGCCCACCTGTGCTGCTTGGAGGCAGCCCCCGAAGGTCGCCGATGCCCTAGGGCAGCCCCCCGCAGGCACGGGGGCTGGAAGGGCGTGGACCTCCAAGCAGGGGAGGCCCAGGCCCCTCACACCCTGGCTCCCCTCCTCTGCCTTCCCCTGGGGCAGGTTATTTGCGCTCTGTAGGCCCGGGAGAAGGGGACGGTGGGATTGCTCAGTAGGACAGGGGTGAGGGGTGCAAGCCCAGCCTGGGCGCGCTCCTCTCATCGCGGGCGGCGCTCCCGCTTGTTCCTGAGCAGTCGTCAGCCCCTGCGAAGGTCTCCACTTGCTGTGGATGCCTTCTTCCCTGTGTGGCACTGCCCTGCAGGGTCTCCTTCCCCAGAGCCTGCGGGTGGGGGCCCCCCTCCTCTGCAGGGGTGCAGGGATCCCTCTCTCTCTGTTGGGTTTTATTTTATTATTTTTTAAAGATTTTATAAGTCATCTCGCCACCTAACGTGAGGCTCGAACCTATAACCCCGAGATCAGGAATTGCACGCTCCCCCGACTGAGCCAGCCGGGCGCCCCTCCACGTAGGGTTTTTCGTTGCTGACAGCCGAGAACCAGACCTAGCCCAGCCCTCCGGGGGCTCTCAGCCTCCAGTCCCCTTGCAGCTGCCCCTGGATGAGCCCGCAGGGGTGTGGGGTGAGGGCAGGGCCGCACGGCAGGTACTCGCAAAGCAGATGCAGCAGAGGGCGGCCTCCCCTTTGCCAGGTGTCCATCCCTGGAGGCTTCGCACCTTTCTGTCCGTGATCTTCCCTGTTCCCACCAGAGTGGCAGGAGACCCGGCCGCACTCGCTGACCCCTTGAGGGACAGGACCTGATGGCTCCTGGAGGGGAAGGTGAACTCAGGGTCCCGCCAGCTGCCCACGAAGAGGGCCAGCCGGGGCTCCGTCTGCTGGGTCTGTTCCAGGCCAGAGCCCAAGACGGGGTGCAGGGCAGGGGGGCCCTGCTCACTGACATTCTCTCTTCTCAGGATCATCAGATGGTTTGTCTCAAAGTTTAAGTACATATTCGGCCTTCGTTTTGAGATAAAGGGTCTCCAGAAGCTGGAGGTGGACCACCCCTGTGTCATCATTTCTAACCACCAGAGCATCCTGGACATGATGGGTAAGCCAGGGCGCAGAGGGGTTGGTGGGAGAGCTGGCCCTTCCTGGCTGCAGGCCCGGCCTGGGACACTGCCCTGGTCTCTTGCGGGGAGAGGGAGGGGTGCTTCAGAGAGCTGGATCCTGGGCCCAGATGACCTGGGAAAGCAGGGCTGACCCAGGCCAGGGGGACCCGTGCCTCCCTCCAGCCACATGACAAAGCTGTGTGTGCCTGATGCTGGGTACGGGGCTCTGCCATCCTCACCCCAGCGGCTGGGAGCTCGGCTTCGCCGCTCCCTCTACAGGCGGGAAGCAGGCCGAGAGGCCACATGACCTGGCCGGGTGGCCAGTGGGAAGGCATGACCCCGCCCAGGCCTGTTGGTGGTCCAGGCACAGGGCTGGCTCTCTCCTCCTTGGGGAGGTGGCTGCCAGGCTCTGAGCCTGACCCTTCCTGCCTGGTGCCCATGGCCACCTGCAGGCCTGATGGAGGTCCTACCTGAGCGCTGCGTGCAGATCGCCAAGCGGGAACTGATCTTCTTGGGGCCCGTGGGCCTGATCATGTACCTCGGGGGCATCTTCTTCATCAACCGGCAGCACTCCAGGACTGCCATGACCGTGATGGCCGATGTGGGCAAGCGCATGGTCAGGGAGAACGTGAGTGTGGGGCTGGGGGCCTGCTTGGCGGTGCAAACACTCCCACTCGGCGGTAGGTGCCCAACAGCACCTCAGCCCCCTGCCCGTGGAAATGTAGGGAGCTGAGCCTCCGCATCCGCGCATTCGCGGTGGTGGCCTCAGCTGACAAGGGAGGCTCCTTAGGAGGGGGCGGCCCAGCGCCCCCCACCCAGCTACAGCTGCCTCCTGTCTCCCCCACAGCTCAAAGTATGGATCTACCCTGAGGGCACGCGGAACGACAATGGAGACCTGCTACCTTTCAAGAAAGGCGCCTTCTACCTGGCGATCCAGACCCAGGTGCGCCAGGGCGCTGCCCTCCTAGCGGGGCAGGGAAGCGGGTCCAGGTTGGCTTAAAGCCGAAGGTGACGGCCTGGTCAGGTTGGGGCCACTGGGGCTCGGGGACCCCCTCCCACTGGGCGGGCACAGGGCCTCCTCACCCCTCCAACACCGGGTTTCTGACCTGCTGGGAGGGCTGTTCTTTGGGCCCCTTCGCCCACTCTGAGCGCCAAGGCTGGTGCTGATCGGGTCCAGCACCCAGCTTCGGCAGACCCCTTGGTAGCTGGCCAGCAGGGGTCCCCAGGGGAGGCAGCGGTGGCAGGCCTACTTACTGGGCTCTCTGGGGAAGGCTGAGTGCTTGCCCAGTCCTGCAGAACCGTGGGCTGGGGCCAGATGAGCAGGGCCTGGGGGGCGGCCCGCACAGAGCGAGCTGGGACTCTGCGGTGGGCCCCTCTACTTTCCTGGTCCTTGAGCTCCAAGGTGCCCTTTGTCCCGGGAGGTGCTTGGGGGTGACGTCCGTAGAACTGGGGGTGCATCCATCCCCGGGGCAGTGTCTCCTGGTGGCTAAAGGGTGCTCTGCCCCACTCCTGGTCCTGTGTTGGGGGAGTTCGTGCAGGGAAAAGTCATCATCTGCAGTCGGGGGGAGGGGTTTCGTCCTGCCCGGTTAGGGTCTGGGCGGTGCCTGGCAGGGGTCTGCTCTTGGCCGTCCACCTGGCACAGGTGGCCTCTAGCGCCCCCTGCTGTCTGGTCCTGAGCAAGGCCGGGCGAGCCCTCCTTCCAGAGGCTCCCAGCTCACGCCCCTGTGGGGTCGTGGAAGCAGCAGGTGAATGGGGTGGAGGAGCCTGGGCTTTGAGCTCTCACCCCCTGGGCCTGCGGCCCCTCCAGCTGGGAGGTGGAGGGCACCCCTGCCGCATACCTGGGGCTGATGTCCTTTCCTTTTGCTGGTGGTATGGGACATGGGGCTCGTGGGAGAGGAGAGAGGACGCTGCAGAGGCTCTGGTGGGGCTGGGGTAGCGCAGCCTCAGCCAGGAGACTGGACAGCATTCCCTGTCCTCTCTGCTCCCCTCCTCCCTGTCTCCCCGGGGGCCTCCCAGCCTGTCGCCTCCCTGTGTTCCAAGCCTGTGCCCCTGCTGGTACCAGGGAGAGGCTCCCTGACCGCCAGGGTTAATGATCACCCCCAGGGGCCGTTTCTGACCCTGGTGTCTTCCAGGAATACCAGCAGACCCTGTCCCCTCCCTGGCTACAGCTGCCCCCTGCCCCCCCAGGATGGGGGAGGGGTGGGCAGAAGGACCTCAGTAACCTCCAGCTAAACTGTACAGGGCCCTGCCCCCCCGCGCAAACTTAGGACCCAGTGGGGGCACAGATGTGGGTCATAGGGACATGTGCCGGCCAGGAAGGCTTCCTGGTGAAGGGGACGCTTGAGTGATGATGTGTAGGATGAGTTTATGGAATGCTGGGGGCAGCTATAGCCGGGGAGGGGGCAGGGCCTGCTCGTTTTCTTGCAAGACACCAGGGTCAGAAACGGCCCCTGGGGGTGATCATTAACGCAGGGCATGAAAGGTGTCCCAGGCCCTGGGGTCATGCGTGGAAGGGGCCTAAGGCCGGTCACCTTGCCTGTCCTGTAGCCGCAGGCACTCCCAGGACCTCGTTAGGCAGAAGGCAGGCAAGTGGCAAGGCAGGGCTCCCCCCACCAGCTCATCCTTGGGGCTCAGGGTGGGCTGGGGTGGGCTTCCGTGTGTCCTCAGGCGCCACGGCTCTGTCCACAGGTGCCTATCATCCCCGTGATATACTCCAGCTTCTCCTCCTTCTACAACCCCAAGACGAAGCTCTTCAGCTCAGGTAGCACCCCACCACCTGGGCACACCCGCGGGCGAGTCTCATCCTCAGTCACGGGGATGCCCGGGCCCCTCGTAGGGTAGTTCCCCTTTCTGGGTGGTTCCTGTAGGCCAGTGATCATTTGGTGAGTGAAGGAAGGAAGGGATCTGGAATCCCAGCAGAGGGAGGGTTAGGTGCCCGAGCTCACACGCGTAGGCCCAAGCTGGGCAGCAGCCTCCCGGGTACCCCCATGCCCACCAGCCGTGGAGCTTGGGGCCACTACCCTTCCGTCCAGATCCCGAATGTGGGCACCTGGTGCCTGGGTAGGAAGGTGGGGTCAAAGGTTGAAGGGCAGCGGGGCGGGGAGGGGAGGAGCCGAGCTGTGTCCCCCCGCCCCCCATATCTGAGACCCTTGGCCCCCCAGACCATGGTGGAGGATGGAAGTAGAATGGTGGGTGTGGGTGCCTGGGAGGAGGCAGGGGGCACCTTCTGGGGGAGGAAAGTTCTGTACCTTGGGTGGAGCTCACAGGGGAGTACGGCTGTCAGAACCTACCACGCGCGGACTCAGGAGCTCTGGGTGTGCTTGTACTGATCATTCTCAGTTAAAAACCAACCACCTGAGACCAGGGTGTCCAGGGACGGCCGGTAGGTGGCCGAGGAGGAGGAGGAAGGGGGTTCAGCTGGTGCCGGAGCAAGGACAGGCCGCAGCTTGGGCGCCAGGACAGTGTGCACGGGTGGGGGCCCCAGGCCACTGATGCTCTGCCCCCAACAGGAACGATCAAAGTGGAGGTGCTGGATGCCATCCCCACCAGTGGTCTCACTGTTGCCGATGTCCCCAAGCTGATGGATACCTGCTACCAGGCCATGAGGACCACCTTCCTCCGCATATCCAAGACACCCCAGGAGAACGGGGAAACTGCAGGGCCTGGTTGCCAGCCAGCCCAGTAGCCGAGGCCTGGGGTGGGGCAGGACCTGGGGACAGGATGGGGCGGGCCGGGGACAGGACCTGGCTGGAGAAGGGACAGAGGAACCTCTTCCCCTGCCCCGGCTGCTAAATATCACTGTGTCCTGCTCCCGAGGATCCCCCCGCTTTCATTCGGGCCCTGGATGCAGGAGGCTGCCTCCTGTCATTGGCCTCGGATGTCCCCCCAAAAGGAGAGTCAGCTGGAACCTTCCCTAGAAGCCCACACTTGTGCCTCTCGGACTCGGGAGCAGGCGAAGGACCAGCTGGGCCGACAGGCAGGGCCTCGGGACGAATGGCCAGGGCTGAGACGCTCCACCCTCCTGCCTGGGCCTGTGGGGCGTGGAGGCCGGCTGGGCGGCCGGCCCTCTGGGAGAAATGGGACTCTGCGGGCGGGTAGGGGGGGTGGCTGGACACCCGGTCTTGTACAACCTGGGCCCAGGGAGAGCCACACAGCAGAGGTCCTTGCTCCGCTGGCCTTGGGAGCAAGCCGGCCAAACAGGCACTGCACGCCGTCAGTGTTTTTTAATAAATGAACCCTCGGAAGCACCTGGTGAGCTGTGGTCACTCGGGGTGGGCGGGGCGGTACAGCGCTCAGGGCTGTCCTCGCCGCCTCCAGGGAGCACTCCACGCCCCCTGCAGTGCCCCCCTCCAGGACCAGGCCCGCGATCATCCTGCGGTAGTTTTCCGGGGGTGGGGATGTCCCCTGAACTGGGCGGCGGGCACGCTGGGGGTCAGATTTGCTCTCTGGCCGCTGGCCGGAGCTTATCACCGAGAGGCCAGACTCGCCGTCGCAGAAACCACCGGCTCTAGCCCCTTGTGGAGAGGGAGGACCAAGAGCCCGTGTAGGAGGAGGGTCCAGTGTGGCTGGAGCCCTCCTCTGTGCCCCACGGCTGCCCCTCTGCCCTCCTGCCAGTCAGCAGGTGGCCCCCCATCAGCCTCAGGATGCCCTCCAGAATCCACCAAGGACACAGCAGCGCCTGAACCTTCATTTTATTCTGACACGGAGCAGAGGTGCCCCCAACATGCTGCCCGGCGAGCAAGACCCTCGTACCTCCCCTGAGCCACGGCCCCCCTCACTGGTGCTGGCCGGGCTGGGGCTGGATCACACCCAGGGGGACCCCTCCTCCTGCCCCGCCTTGGCGCGAAGTCCCCCTCCGGCCCGACCTAGCGCAGTGGGCAAGGCTCCCAATAGCCAGGGCCAGGGGCCCGGGCCGCCTGTTACAGCTCCTTCTCGCAGGAACCTGCGGACGGACAAAGGGCTGAGGTCAGAGGCCGCGGCTCCCCACCACCTTCCTTCTCCCAGGTCCCAGGCTCCCGGGTGGCACTCACAGGACCCCAGCTGCTCCTCCAGGAGGGAGATCTGCTCGCTCAGAGAGTCGATGCGGTCCAGCTGCTGCAGGGAATGCGCCAGGAGGCTGCTGGGGTCCGGGAGCCCATGCTCCAGGGCCCTCGAGGCCAAGCTATGTAGCGGGGCCAGCACCAGCTGCAGCTTCTGTGGGCGGAAGGGACCCTCTCTGTTCCACAAGGCTTTCAGGGAACCCTGTGGCCTGTAAGGGCTCTGCAGGGCCCTGGACGTCCACCAGAGGGAGCATCTGTGCCAGGAGAGCCGGGGGTGGGGGGGCACGGGCCAATGGACACCTCGTGACCGGCCCTGCAGTGGTCTCCAAAGCCTGGGGTCCCGGGTCAGAGGGGCTGGGGGGGGAACCGGAGCTTCCAAGGGGTCCTCAGGCCAACGGCCCCATAGAAAGGCCGCAGGGACAAAGGTAGGTAGGGGTGGGCTGGACCTGGCTTCAGGCACTCTGCTGCCTGTGGGGGGCACGGCCAAGCTTGGCCCTCCTGTCCTGGGGCCCCCGGGCCTGCTAGCCCTGCCCGGCCTGGGCTGTCAGTGCCCAGGAGGCCTCCTTCCCGGGGCCACCCCCACGGAACCCCACAACCACCCTGAGGGTCTGAGCTACACCACAGGAGACGATGGGCGGGGGGCAGGCCTCACCTGCTCCAGCACGTCCACCCTTGACCGAAGTCTCTGCACTTCCTCCTCGACTGCGCTGTCCACGCCTGGGGAGATCCCAGCCCTGATCAGGCAGGCCCCGCTCCACACCCCACACCCCAGGCCGGCTTCTCCCCACGCAGAGGCCTCTCGGCCTCGGCCAAGCGCAGGGCACAGCCGTGGAGACCGGGCTCAAGACCCACGCCCATTCTAGGCAGCGAGGCTGGCCTGAGGTCTGGCAGGCGGCCCGGCCACGTCAGCAGGCCCTGACCCGGCAGGTGCGCCCTGCCCCGCCCCTCGGCGCCAGGGTCCCCGCGGTGCTGAGCCGTCCAAGCCGAGGTCCACGTCGAGCTCTTGGTGCCAGGCTGCCGACAGCGCATTATTACTCACGGTACGAGTTTGAAGTGTCACAGCGCGTACCAAAAGTAATAATGTCCCGTCGTCAGCGGAGGTGTGGCGTCTCCTGGCTGTGGGGGCAGGGACACGGAGAGGACCCCGGGGCATGTCTTCCCCTCTCCCGGCTGAGATGAGCCCCTCTCGGCAACCCTCCCCCACAATGCCCCCAAGAAAGCACCGCCCATCTGTCCCCTGGGGAAGATCCCCACTTAGGCCCGGGTCAGGGAGATGGCCTGCAGCCCAGGGCGGGAGGCCTCCGGCAGCCCCCACTGCACCCAGCACAGACGTGCAGGGTGATGCCCACCCCCTCCCCAGGCCCTGCCCGGCCCTCCTCCCAGGCACGGCAGCAAGGATGGGGGGGCATGTGGGAAGTTTACCTGTTGTGGGGTTCGGGGCTACCCTGGGGGCCCCTGTCTTGGGCAGGCAGAGCACACCATCTGCAGATGGGCTGTGCCCTTCCCAACACCAGCACCAGTAACTACCCGCGGTGTTGACACAGTGCTGGGGACAGGTGCCCCCTCCAGCCCTGCACTCGTCCACGTCTGCAGAAAAAGGGGTGTCAGCTAGGGAGTGGCACCCACACTGAGCCCCCTCAACACCCGCCTGTTCGTGGCCCACCCCCGACACCCAGCGAGGGGCCCAGAGGACCCTTCCCCTCCGGGAGGACGGGAGGCAGCCTCACCTGTCTGGCAGGTGTCACCCTGCCATCCTGCAGGGCAGTGACAGCGGCCTGGCTGGACACAGCTCCCTCCGTTCTGGCACGGTGGCTGGCATATTGCTGTTGAGGGGGAGGCCTGTCACAAACGGAGGGGGGTCCCCAGGGCCCTGCAGGGGGGCAGCCGGGGAAGGCCCTGCACCTCTCACCTGCTCCACAGGCCCTGGGGAGCCCGCTGGTCCTCTTCCAGCCGGGGCAGCAGGCGTAGCGAGGCCTGGGGGCGGCCGGCCCAGGGCTGCGGCGGTAGGCAGTCCTGTAGACGGTCCTGTGGGGTGGGTAGGGCAGGGAGTCATCAGCAGTACCGGCCGGGCTCCCCAGTTCCTCACCCCACCTTCCCTCCCTGGGCACTGGGCCCCTGGACGCTGAGGGCGCTCCCTACCAGCCCTGCTCAAGCCATGGGCAGCCTCGGAGTCCTGGACTCCCGGCCCCTCCCCTGCGCAGGTGGGGAAGGGGCGCTCACTAACGGGGCTTTACTGACCCCTCCTTGGCCTGCCGGCTTAGTGAAAGGGGCAGGGAACAGGGCCCCGCCCCTCGATGGGCCCCACCCCCTCCGCCCCCACCTTCTTGGCCAGCAGGGGCATATCCCACAGGAAGGTCTCCGAAGACCCCACAGACCACGAAATCTCTTTAAGCCACGTTTCCACAGCTGAGCCGGAGGAGACCCACGCCCCTCATGCTGGCGGTCGGCTGGGTGCGGGGGCGGCCTGGGGGTGCAGCATTACAGTCCCCACCTGTGACCATCGGGGGCTGTCATGGGGGGAGGGGTGCCCACCGGAGCTCAGGGGCAGGTTCTGGCGAGGCAGGGATCATCTCAAATGGATAAGAACTTACAGCCAGCACCCCGAAAGCAGAGGGTAGCGGACAGGCTGGGCGAGCCCCGCAAAGATGAGGGTGGAAGAGCAGGACGGGGTGACGTCTGAGATTACTACAGCCACATCCTGGGACCGAGACTGCCTGAGTCAAAACAGGCATCAGCCTCCGCCATCCACTTGGACGTGGGCCCGGGTTTCCCACCTTGGGGTGCATGGCCCTCCTGGGGCTCAGGGCTGATGTGTGGCAGGCGGGGGCGCTGCAGGGGGCAGGGGGCGCTCACCGGTAGGTGCTGCAGGCTCGGTGCCCGTCACAGGTGGTGAGGAAGGGTTGGTACACTCGCTGCACGAAAGACTCTGACTCGGGGCCCCTGGGAGCCCCGACAGCACACACCCTGCGGCTAAAGAGGTGGGGCATCGGCAAGTCAGTCCCACAGCTCCCAGCCCAGAGCCCAGAGCCTTCCAGCCCTGGAGCCAAGGGAGCCAAGAATCTGGGGAAGGGGCTTCCCGGCGTCACCACAGGAAGGACCCTCAGCAAGAACCGCAAGGAAGAGCCATGCCCCCCCACCCCCAGTCCTGGGGGTGGCCTGAGGGCTCCTGGCTGCCCACCCCCACCGCTGCAGCACCCAGAGCCCGAGTCCCCCACGCTCTGACTCACCCAGGCCGGAAGACGTGCTCAGTGCCACCCACTGCCAGCACCAGGAACCACACCAGCAGCAGCTCCCTGGAGGTGAACATGGCCCGTGTCTGCAGGGGGGATGGCCTTCTCCTCAGGGGGGCCTGAAGCACAAGGCACCCCCATAAGCCCCTCTGCAGATCCCTCCTTGAGCCCATGCCTCTGGCAGAGCCTGGTCCCTGGCTCTGGGACACCTGCCCAGCTCAGCCGCTTTGCTAGGGCCTCCCACTGCAGCCTCGTGCCTGCAGGAGCCCCCAAGGGCCGTGGCAGCTGCCCCTTCCTCCCACTGCCTCACAAGGGAGGCCAGCCCTCTGCCCCGCACAAACAGCCCAGAACCCCAGAAAGGCGAGGATGCAGCAGCTTGGTCTGGGTGAGCCTGAAGGCAGCCGCAGCTCCAGCAACGTTCACTTGGGAAGGTGGGGGCCCAGGGGAAGCCTCTGGACCAGTTCTCCCTCCCCTGGCTGGATTTAGTGCCCTCGTGTCGTGGCAGGGTGGTCTCCCAGCCCAGTTCTGCCGACCGGGTGGTAGTGGGCAGAGCTGGAACCCAGCCCAGATGGCTTGGTCCTTCTGGCCTTCAGTGTCCTCATCTGCCAAATGGGGAGCCAGCCACGGGGGTGGCATGGGAGTCTATGAGGGGGTGCAGGAGCTCAGCATGAGGGGCCATATGGTCCTTCTCAGAGTGCGGCAGAGCCTGCGTGGGAGGGGGTCACTCCTACCCTGGGGTCTGACTGGTCTGCTCCAGGGCTCCTGGGACTGGGTGGGGGGGAAGGGCCTGGAGCAGCCCTCCCCACCCCACATGCCAGTGGAGCCAAATGCCATCCCTCTCTTCTGGGGATGGACGCCAGGGACCCGGGAAAGCATTCCTGGGAATGTGGGAAAACCCAGCCCAGAATTAATGGTCTGCAACGCGCTGAGGGGCCTGTGAGGTGGGGGGAGGGGGAGGTGTCCACATGTGCGGCCAAGCATCTGGGGAGATGGGGCGCTCCAGGCACCGCACCCGAGGCCCCCAGGGGGCGGGGTTCTGCCCAGGTGGGCAGCCCCTGGCCCTGCAGGGCATCCAGCAGGAAGGACATGGAAGACAGCTGGACTTCTGTGTGGCAGGAGGTAGAATCAGGGTAGGGTCGCCCCCTTCTCTGGGACTCGGTTTTCTCAAAGACACCACTACGGTCTCAGAGGCCCCTCCTCCAGCTGACAGCTGGTCCCATCAAGAGTGACCCCCGTGAGCAGTTGCTGAGCCCTCAGGCCTGCCAAGCCCAACCCCCAGGGGAGAGTGATACCATGATGGGTCTGCGCAGTCGGCTGGGAGTGGGGTCCTTGCTCTGGCCCACGGCCCCATGTGAGGCAGCTGGAGGAGAGTCCTTCCTGCACCCCCTGTTCACTGTGGTGGCCCAAGAAGGGAAGCCAAGGTGTTGGGACTTAGTTTGGGGGCAGGGGCATGTCCTGTGAGCCAGCTTGGGAAGAGGACCTCTGGGAGTGGACCCTGGGGGGTGCACACTATTAGGGGGCACTCCTGGGGGTCTAGGCAAGATTTGAAGGGATGGGAACAGGTGACACTGGGGAGCAGACCCTGGGAAGGCAGAGGTGGCCCCAGGGCCCGGGGGGGCTGGGCAGAAGCACATGTGCTTGCTTGCACTCGGTGCCCCGTTGGGGGAGGCTCATCTCTTGCAGATGTGTAACTGTCCCCCCCCCCCCCGCCCCGCCAGGTATCCACCCCAGCACCTCCCCTACTCATTGACAGCGGCTTCAGAGGGGATCATGCTTTAAGAGAGGAGAGACTCAGTATTTGAAGCCAGGCTTTCTCCGGGGCCACCGGAGGCCCATGGCACTGCCCAGCCTGTGCTGGGCTGGCAGTCTCATTTCCCTTTGCAGCCCAGCTGGGGCGGGGGTGGCCGCAGCGCCTCAGGTGGATAAGCAGTAATGTTCCATCCTCCCCGAGGGTCAGCAGGAGCCCAGCCCACCACCTTCCCTCCCACCTGCCCGCGCTGCGTCCCCGCAGCGCCCACCCCGGAGGGCTGGGTCCGCAGAAGGAGGGGCCTGACTCGCCGCAAAGCGGCGGCCGGGGGCTCCCCGTCTTCCACCGGGAGGGGTGGTCTGGACGTTAGGACCCTGGGAGGACGGAAAGGCGGGGTGACAGGACATTGGGGAAGCGTCCTCTCCGCCGCCGGCCTCAAGCCTCCCCTCCCCCTGCACGCCGGATCTGTGGGGTGGGGGTGAGGATGGAGAGAGACACGGGGTCTGGGGCCTGCGAGGCCCTGAGCCAGGCCCTGGGGGACGCTCAGGGCCTGCACGCGGGTGAGGGGCTGCGGCGCCCCCGGCCCCGGCCCCCCGCGCGGCCTGGCTCGTCGCCTGTTACCGGCAGGGGGCGCCCTTTCCGAAGGCCGCTGGGCCCATTCTCCGGACCCGGCGCAGGATCCGGGCAGGGCTGGGGTCGTGTCCCCGCGCGGCAGCCCCGGCGCCCCCGGCCCGCTCACCTCTCGGCTCCCCGCGGTCGCTCTGCGTCGCCCCCCAGCTCCGCGCGCGCCCAGGCCCCCGACCACCCCCGCCCCCAGCGCGCGGCGAGCAGACCCCGCCCTCGGCGCTCCCCGCGCCCCCCGGCCCGGCGCTCGCTCCCTCCGCACTCACCGCCCGAGCCGGGCGCGCACGCGCCGCCGCCGCCGCCGCCACCGCGCGCCGAGGGGCCCCAGCCCCGCCCGCCGCCCCGCCCCGACCCCGCCCCCGGCCCGCCCCGGGTGGGCTCTGAGCCCCCCGCCCGCCCCCATTGCGCAGACGGGGATACTGAGGCCCGCGGCGGACGGCGCCCCGCGGGCAGGGCAGTGAGTCAGCCGGAGCCCAGGACTCCAGACGCGCGCCCGCCTGAGCGCGCCGCCCCTCCCGAGCCTGCTCCGAGGCCCCGCAGCAGGACGCAGGGGACGCAGGACTGGGACGCGGGTCAGGTGCCCGGAGGCCGCGTGGGGAGCCCGCTCTCGCCGGGGGGAAGGGGGGCGGGTTCTCGACCTCCCAGGCTGAGCACCAAACCCTGCGGATGGCCATCACCACGGGGTGGCCCGCTCACTAGGCACCAGGGGCTCTGGCTGACCACTACCTTGCAGTCACCGTGGGGTGAACATAGTGACCCCCAAGGCTCGGGCACCCCGTATTTACACGAGATCACACAGAGCTGTGACATGGCAGAGCCTGGCTGGATCCTAGGTGCCACCTGCCAACCAGTGTGCCCGCTTAGGGGCTCTGCGGGACTCCCACTGGGCACCCCCCTTCGTTCAGGACAGTCAGGACCACCCCTGGGTGTCCCGTAGGCCCCCAGGGAGTCCCTCTAGCCCTGTGGCCACCACCGGGGACTCCTGGGCTCCATTTCTGCATTTGTCACCAGGGCTAAAGCAGTCCCTCGTGGCAGCAGTGCCCACCAAGGGAGGTGGCGGGAACCAGGTGCAGGCACGCCCCACCCGGGGCCTCTAGTATTATTTTGGTCACGTCCACACCATGATTATCACGGCCCTCATCATGTGCGAGGTGCGGGGCCTGCCCCCCTCAGCGGAGCCTGGGCCCCGGTCACCTAAGTGCATGTGTGTGTAGAACGTTCCCAGGCCCAGCCGGACGCCCTGCTCGTGCCCAGAGCATCTGAAGCTTGCTGTGGGGCTCACCTGGAGAAGGGGGCTCTGTCATCCCCTGGACAGCGGTGGCCGCTGCTCTTCTGGCTGGTGGGGGCTCCCTGCACTTCTCTTGTGCCAGAGTCTGCAGGTCAGAGATGTAGTGTGGGTTAGCTCACCGCCTTGGTCACCCTGATGTCCAGGGGCTGGGAAGGGGGCCAGGCTCCGTGCCCCTGTGGGGCCTCAGCCTGCGCGTGGCCTAACAGGCCTCCACCCCCATGATGGCCGAAGCCAAATGGGTCTTTCCGTGTTCTGCCTGTGGCTCACACCCTCAGCCTCGAGGGAGAGACACACCTGCTTGGGTCCCAGGAGATGGGGATGGACAGACTGCTGGGCAAGACGCTGAAAGTCTGCAAAGCCCAGGGTGCTGGGTAAGGGTCCTTTTTGGGGGAAGGGAGGGCTTCTTGCAGAGCCAATGGCTGTGGGCTGTCAGGCTAGGGCCCACTTTGGTGCGTGGGAGCTAAAGGACGGGAGGGGACCCAGATGGCTGGACAGAAGCCCCCAGAATGAGAGGGCCCTGGAAGTCCCCGGCAGATGGTCTGAGGGCAGCTGGGGTGGCTGTGGCTGGGACACCTGTAATCGTGAGAGCGGGGTCCTGCCACTGAAGGACTTCAGGTCCCCTGGCCCCCAAACCCGAGCGGGGCAGCCCTCCCTCAGACCCAGGCAGTGAAAGTTAAGAGCCAGTCCTAGGCGAGACCTTCCTCACCCAGTCCCCTGCCCCCATCCTGTCCCTGACCCTCTGAGCCCTGCAGCCTAGCTGGGTCTCTGGTCCTCACTCTGCTGCTAACCCCGGGCTGAGGCCTCATGTTCTGCTTCTTCATCTGAGCCACGGGGCTCCCCAGACAGACCACTGCCGTGGCCGTGGCAACACAGGAGCTGTGGAAGCCGAAAAGGCCTCCACGTGGGCTGGGGGTTCTTTGGGTGGGGGCTCGGGCACTCTGGGTGGGGGGGAGAGGGGGAGCAGGGGCTCTCCCAGGGTCCGAGGTGGGCTGTCCCTCTGCCTGAGGACCCCACCCATGCCCCCGAAGCCAGCCCAGCAGGAAGTGGGGGGCTCCCCTGGTCCCGTGTGCTGTGTGCCCAAGGAGCACGGCTCATCCTGGCTGCAGAGTTGGCTTTGGGCTTCCTCTGCATGAAGCCGCCTCTGCCTCCCCTCCAGACCCACATTGGGAGTGCTTGCCCACCCTTGGGGGATGGCCCTGGGACCCCCGGCTCTGAGAGGAGAGCCGAGCCAACCTTAGGGGCCCCTCCAGGATGGCAGAGACGGCCAGGAGGGTGTGTGGAGGGGAAGGCCACAGGTTGCATCCGGCTTCTCCTCTCAGGGGTCACAGTAGCTGCTGGGCCCCCCAGGGCTAAGTGTCCCTGTCGGGCAGGTCAGAGTCGGTCTAGACTGGGCCATCCGCAATGGGTGCCCGTGGCCAAGGGTCCTGAGTGTCCTCCATGCAGTGGGAATGGCACCATTAGGGAGAAGAACGAGATGGTGCCCGGAAAGCAGGGTGCAGAGCGGGCGCACCCAGGCGACGGGTGCTGTGGTCCGAGGGTCGGTGGGAGCCAAGGGGGCGCCCGCCCTGCTCGGCCCGCTCCCTGCCCCCCAAGGCCACCCCTGCCATACCTGATACGGCCCGGGCCCAGGCTTGGCCACGGCCCCCATCGCGGCCTGCTCAGCCCAGAGGTGGATCCTCCCCGTCTCCGGCCGCCCCAAGGTGCCTCCGGAGGCCGCCTGCCTGGCCTGACCACTGGAGCTTCCAGCTGGGCTGTGTGGGACAGCCGGCTCAGGGCAGGGAGGCTCCTCCCGGGGCGAGGAAGGGCGGCTTTTTATGCTCCATCCCGTGTAAATCAGGATTGGGATGGGCCCTTCCCGGCCGGACTTCCTGTGTGTGTTCCTCGCTGATAACAGGGAGCTGTCAGCGAACAAACAGGAGGCCCAGGGACGGGTGGGGGCCGTCAAGGGGGTGGCCTGGCCGAGCTGTGGGCAGGGGTGGGGGAGCGGTCCCCTGGGATTTCAGAGTCTAACTCCAAAGCAGCCAGAGACCAGGCACAGGCCCGGCTGGCGACCCTGGGACCCGCTGGTCTCAGCGTGTGACGGAGGACGTGGCACACTGGGAAGCCACCTGCTGGGCCCCTTGGCCATGTTACTGGAGCTCCACAGGAGGGACTGTTTGTTCTGTGACCCTGGACTCTCCCCCAGGGCAGGCACCTGCACCCCCAGATATGTATGCCCAGCGTGGGAATCTGGAGGGACCCCCCACCCTGGGAGGGGGCACCCAGCCAGAAGAGACCTGGGGATGGGCAAGGTAGGCTGGTGGTCAGAGAACAGCCTGCTGCATGCGTCCCTGGGGCCCAGAGTGGCTCGGGGGGAGGGGGTGCCAGGGAGGGGCGGTCGTCAGCCCAGAGACTAAGGCCTTCTCCAGGAAGGGGCTACCCCAGGGGGGCATTGAGCCCCCTGTTCCTGGAAGTGCACCCGCAGGGGTTCTCTCCTGGGGGCAGGCAGAGCACGTCCTTGGGCCGTCTCTCCTCCCTCGGCCTCTAGCAGGCTGAGGGGTGCCAGGGCTGGGGTGGGAGATGGAGGAGTGCAGGGGCCTTTGGGTGGCCACAGGGGGTGCTTCCTTCATTTGGCCCTGTGGTTCACCCCCAGCCCTTGGACTGACTCCCGGTTTCCTCATTTAGGCGGTGCTGGGGACCCACAGGCTGGGCATCAGTTGCTGTGATCGTGGGTAGGTGGGGACCCAAGGGGAGCCGGGCAGCTGCTGAGGATGCAGCCGGACCACACAGCTGGCCAAGGGTCCCTGATCAGGCAGGGCCACTCTAAACCATTGCTGGTTGTTCTGGGGGTTCGCGCCCTGCTCCGGGGTCAGCCCCTGCCCACCCACAGCCGGGAACACCCTCTGCTTGCCCTTACCTCCCTCCGGCCCACCCAGCTCGGTGTCCTGGCCAAGAGGGAGGAAGGGGGAGCAGCTTGGAAAATCCCCCACGGGAATGCTGAGAGCAAGAAGGACCAGCCTCCTCCTCACCTCCATGGCTTGGGGAGGGTCTGCCGCGGGCACAGGGCTGGGGGACCTCGGGCACAGGAGCTCTGCCCCCTCTGCCCACCCCACCCAGACCCACACCCAGAGATGGGCTCCAAGCCCCTGCAGACATCAGGGTCGGCTGCAGCTAGCCTCTTTTGTGTACAGACGGGGAAACTGAGGCCCAGGAGAGGGAAGAGACTTGCCCCAGGTGAGCAGCGAGGCAGAGCAGGGCTGGAAGGAGTCAGGACCAAGACAGCTGCTTTCTTTTCTCAGAGAATGCCTCCCTCAGGGGGCAGCCCCCAGTCCTCAGACCTTCCCTGCCAGGGGGTGGGCTGACATGGGAGTAGCTAATGAGCCAAATATGTGGACGGTGAATGGCTCAGCCCCCCCCTTTAAAGCTTGGGCATGTTAGGGAACTTTCTGGAAAGATGCCCCAGAGCACAGAGGCGAGAAGGAAGAAAGCTGGTCTCCCCGGCCCCCGGGTGCCAGCCAGGTTGGGGCGCCAGCTCCGCCTGCTGTGCAGCCCTGTGGGTCCCCCACGGATCTGCGCTTCCCTCCTGACCCGCTCTGCCCTGCCTCCAGCCCCTCCCCGAACTGAGATCAGAACCAATCCACGGAAAGCGGGCTTTGGATCAGGGCGCCAAGCGAGCAGCCTCGCCTGACTTGTCACTTACACCCCGGGGGCTCTCCACTCTCAGACCCCTAGAGCCTCAGGGCAGGTGCGGGAGGAGGGCTAGGCTCCTGCCCTAAACGGGGGCTCAGCTCCTCGGGGTCTGCCTGGGGGCAGGATACAGGTGGAGGACAGAGATGGAAGCTGACACCTTCTTGGACTCCAGGAGGTCCTGGGGGCCTTGAGAGGGGTGAGGCGCGCTTTCGGCCCCACGGGCCCACCCCGGGGTGCTGGATGGGTGGAAGGGGGCTCCACCTGGGGCAGGCCAGGACCACCCTCCCTCCCACGAGAGGCAACGCCTCCTCCCACCTCCGATGGCCCCTGTGTAGGGTCCTGGATCACAGGGCCTGCCCGCGGGGAGTCATCTTTGGAAGGAGTCAGTGCTGCCTCTGACCTGGGCCTGCGTCCCCTGAGGGCAGGGTGGGCCCGGCAGTCCGATGTCCACGCCTGGGCAGCTCAGAGACCTGGGCCTAGCGCCTGGCCAGCTTCCGGCAGGGCGTCCAAGACTGGGGGAAACTGGTCCCAGGTTTGCTCTCTGTTGCTGGAGGCTCCGGGCCTCAGTTTCCCCATCCACCCCATGGTCAGTAGGGCTGGATGGTTGCAGCTGCCTCCCGGCCTATCCGCGAACGGTCTGAAGTTGACTGGAAAGCAGTCTCGCTGCCTTACCTTCCCTGAGCGTGCCAGTCAGGCAGTGGGGCGCGGCAGAACTCCGCCAGGGCCTCTGTGGTCCTCCCGGGACCCTCTCGGGACCCCTCACCACTGACCTTCGGGTCTCTGCAGCCCCAGGAGAGGGTAGACCGGGCCCCCAGCAGAGGCCGGCGTAGGCATGTCAGGCGGCTTGAGGCAGAGGGGCACCGGGCGAGGAGGCCTGTGAGCTGGGCTGCAGGAAGGAGAGAGCAGAGCAACGAGCAGGGGAGAGATGGGGCTTCCTGTTTACCCGGGAGCAGCTGCTGGCCTCAGGATAGGGTGGCTCTGTCGGCCACGGCTGGGTCCGGCTTCTCGTCAGATGTGCTGAGCCTTCACCGAGGGATGCGCCTGGCCCGGTGACCTGTCCCCAGTGGGGGCTGGGTACCCCTGGGCCCCGTCAGCTGTCTACACCTGAGTTGGGTGGGGTCCCAAAGGAACCAGAGATTTTCTAGGGAGCCTGGGGTCTTCACTGCCGGCTGCCCCCTGCTCGGTGTGCCTCCCGGAAGTGCCCATGCACCGCACTCACGAAATTACCTTCAGATAACGCAACTGAGGCCCACAGGGGAACGTGCTCGTCCAGGATCAGCCAGTGGGAAATGGGAGCCCTGGCTGGGGAGCCCAGGGGGGCCCGAGCAGCAGGAGACCCTGGGGGGACGCCTGGTTCCTTCTGGCTGCCTCCCGCGCCCCACTTGCTGGGGACTGTCCATGCAGTCACGACAACCTTCCTGCTGCAGGTCCACCGCTGCTCAGGCCGGAGGCCCAGGACACCGCCTTTGCCCCATCTGTGGGTCCCCATGGGCTCGGCCTCCAGAACACGTCCCTCCTGCTGCTGTCCCATTCTGACACGGGCCACCATGCTTCCTGACCGGGGGGCCTCCTCCTCAGCCTGCGGGGCACCCCTGACCGCTCCCCAGTTCTTCGTGAAGGGCGACTTCGGGTCATGTGACTTCCCTCCCTAAGCACAACTGAGGGCTTCCCACGGCACTGGGGACCAAGTCTGATCCCTCACACTCGGGGCCCTCCCTGAGCACCAGCTCCATGCAGCCCAGATGGACCGCATTTGCCTCGCTCACACGGGGACAGAGCTGGCCCCTAGCAGGGGTGCAAAGGGCTGGGACAGGCCCTGTGGGCCACCCGCCTCCACCCCGCCCAGAGGCGGCTTGCCCGTGTGCACTGCAGTGGAGATGTGCGTGGGGGTGAGCGTGCGTGGGAAACCGGCGCCCCTCCAGGAGATGCCCCCGTCCCAGCCCAGGTGCCCCAGCCTCCACTCCCACAGCTTTCAGTACGCGGTGTTGCGCGGTGCCCCCGTGTGTCTGGCCTGTCCCACTCCACGGCGGGTCTGTGGACGCTCGGTGCCTCTGTGTGGCTGGCCGCGGCGGCTTGCCCGTCCGCTGGGCAGCCTGTATTCATGGGGAGAGCAGAGCCGCGCGCACACCGCTGGCTTTGGCTGTTACCAGCCGTGTTGCTGTGAGCATTCTTGTGCTGGCCTTTTGGCATTTCTCCTGGGTGCTGATACCTGGGCCTGTCTCTGGGAGAATTGCTGGTCCCAGGAGACTCACGACGCCGGGGACTGCCCAGCAGAGCTCCAGGTCACCCCCCGAGTGCTGGGGGTTCCGGGGCCTCACGCCCTTGTTGGCACTTGCTACTGCCTAGGGTCTGATTTTAGCCATTCTGGTGACTTTCAGGGGTATCGCTGTATTGTTCTCTCTTTAATGTAGGGAGAAAGACTCATTTTATAGACGAGACAGCTGGGTGGGGTGAGAGCCAGTCATGGGGCACGTGGGGGTCCCAAGGGCGCCAAGCTCCGGGCTTCAGCTCGGCTGAGCAGCCTGCTAGCTGCAGGCACAGTGAACGTCCCAGGGCGCTGAGTCTGGGCAGCGGAGAGAGAAGGGGCCACCCACTGGGGAGTGAGCTTAGGGGGACCCCTGGGTCACTTCTGCTGTGAGTGTGCAGTGTGTCCCAGCTCCCAGGAGCCTCCATGAAGCGTTCACCTCCTCCGTGCTGGGGCTGTTGGCCAGGTTGGGGTCAAGGTGGGCACTGGATCCTGCTTGGAAGCTCCCAGGGTGGGCATTTGTGGTCGGGCCAACCCCAGCACCACCCCCCCACCACCGACCTGCTCAGCGCTGTGGCCGGGCCCTGGACGGTCACCTTCGGGGTCCCTAGCCCCAAAGCCCCGGTTTGTCCCAGTGCCAGCTTTGCCTGGAACCCAGGCTCCTCCGGGCCGTGGAGGCCGCCCCCACCCCCTTGGGGCTCCCTCCTTTGTGGGGCCTGAGGAAGGGGGACCTGCCCCCCCTGGCTCCCTGGATGGAAGCCCCACTCAGAGTCGGGCTGCAATTTGCCAAGCCTGGCGGATGGGGCGGCCATCAATGCGGAGGGGAAAAAACACTTTATCTCCTGGGACGGAAAGGGAAGCTCCTGAGAAGGGGGCAGGTTGACGGAGTGGGCGAGGGTCCAGCCCTGCCTGAGGGGGCCATCCTGTCCCGCCGCCCTGCCCACTTAGGGAGAGCGGGGAGCCAGGAGCTCTGAAGCTAACAAGAGAGACCACTGAGGCCTGTTGGCACCGTGCTGCGTACTTCTGCTTCCCCTGTGAGTGAGCCTGGGGCCAGGATCTGACCCCGTTTATGGAGGAGGAATGACCTTACAGGGCCACAGAGACTGTCACTGGCAGGGCCTGACCTCTAACCCAGGGCAGGGCAGGCTGGCCGTGGGGGACAGCCCCCCAGGCCGCCTGCTGGCACCCGATCTGTGACTGCCCATCACCCCAGGGTCAGTGGAGTCTGGGGCCGCTGACCGGGGCGTGGGAGTTCCCCTCCCTAGGAAACCAAGTGACACCCTCGGGGTTGTTGTGGGCACCAGTGAAGTCAGGGGCATTAGGAGCCTGAAGGCTTCCTGGCCTCAGTTTCCCTATGTGTCAGATCAGGCCATGGAGGGTCTGGGAGCCCTGGGGTGGGTCCGGAGGCCTCTGAACCCCACCAAGTTGGGCAGTTTGTGCTGGGCCTTTCCTGGGGTGTGGGGAGGCGGGGTCTGAGCCTCCACCAGATGCCTAAGGGGCCTGTGACCCCAAGTGCAGAGCCCGGGGAAGGGGGCCCCAGGTGCCTCCGGCACCCCCAGTCCACGACCTCAGCTCCAAAGTTGTTGCCTGTTGGTATCATTATTTTTCAATATCCTTAAAAACGTAAAGAGAGAAAGGAAAGGGGCCAGAAATCTCTGCTTCCTCTCAGCCAGGAAACAGGAAGTGAGTGTGCGGGCAGATTGGGAGCCAGGCCCCCAGAACAATGGAAACCCCCCCTACTCCAGGAAGGGGAACTGCGTCAGGAGGCCAGGGTGGGGGCCAGGCCTGACCTCTCCCTGGCTGTGCTCGGGCCCAGGAGTAAATTTAGTCTGGGTCTTTCCTGGTGAAACACTCACATGTCCCATTGCTGGGGGAAGGGGGCACAAGGCCTACCTTGGTCCCTGGGCGGCAAGGCTCCCGGGGTCTCAGGGTCCATGGGGCCTCCCTTGTGGGTACACTGAGATCCAGAGGGCAGGAGCCTGGCCCGGGGACCGTGTGGTGTGGGGAAGGAGCACCCCTGCCTGCCTGGTTAGGGCCGCAGATCCTCTCCAGCGAGGCCCACCTGTGCGGGGGACAGAGACCCCCACCAGGCCGGAATGCCAGCAGGAACGCCTCCCTCCATGCCCCTTTGCCTGCTGGGCACCCTGCCCCCGCGCGCTGCCCTGCGCCTCCCTGTTAAGCGAAAGCACAGCTCCCAGAGGCAGCAGGGCAAAAGCAAGTGGGCACTGTGCCCGGCCTGGCTGGGCCCCACGGCTGCATGACCTCAGGCGGGGCTGCAGGGGGGCTGCAGCGGGGCTGTGACTCCGCAGAGGCGGCTGCTGGCTTCTCCTCTCTAGCACCAGCAGCTTCATGGAGTGGGAGCTTGCCCAGCGCCCCGCACACCCGTTTCAACCATGCAAGGCAGTGACTCTTAGTCCAGTGTCAGCCCAGCGCCCACTGTCCCGGCCGCTTTCAGAGCATTTCCATTGCCTCAAAAGCACCCCCAGCCTCTTAGCGGTCATCCCCCTACCCCTCGGGTCCCGTCCCCACCCCCAGCCCGAGGCCACCGCCCTTGTACTGTCTGTCTCTGGCTGTGTCTGTTCTGGAAGGTCGCACAAGTGGAATCCCATGCTGTGTGGCTGCCTTGGCGTCTGGCTCCTCTCACTCAGCCTGCTGTCTCCGAGGCTTGTGCACGCCGCAGCGCGTGTCCGTGCGTGTCCATGTGCACGCGTGTCCGTGTGTGTGTCCGTGAGCGTGCATGTCCACATGTGTCCATGCGAGTCCGTGCGCGTCTGCGTGTGTCCTTGGGTGTGCGTGTCCGTGTTCACACGTGTCCATGCACGTCCACGTGTGTCCGTGTGTGTCTGCCTCATCCTGTGTATGAGGTCCCCAGTTGAGGGGCATGTGGGTGGTTTCTACCCTTTGGCTGTTGTGAACCCTGCTTCCGTGAACACTTGTGCAAATTTTCGTGTGGCCTCGTGTGTTCGTCTCCCTCAGGGATATACCTGGCAGTGAGGTTACCGTGTGGGGAGGCAGCTCTGTGCTGACTGTTTGAGGAGCTGCCCCAAACTACCTCCCGAGCCAGTGGTTTCTGATCACGCCACCCCTGCCCAGCCCCAGGAAGGCTGGAGGGGCCACTCCGGTCCTGCCAGGACCCTGGGACGGAATAGGAAGGGCACGGGCGGATGTGGACCTTGTGGTCTCCTCTCGGCTGGCTCAGAGCTGAACTGAGGCCCCAGGAGGCTCTCTGGGGATGTCACGCAGCCTGTGGGCTGTCCCCTCTCTGCAGACTTGGAGCCAGAGGTCAAATCTGGACCCCAAGGGAGCCTGTACCTCTCCTGGACGTCCTGCCCTGCAGAACGTCTCGCTGTCCCACCTCAGAGCCTGAGAAATGTCTCCAGCCTCGCTGCCCACTCTGCTCCCCAGTGCAGGAGCTGAGGCCAGGACCAGCAGGGCAGGGCCCCTCCACCAGCTTGGGGGCAGCTGGGGTCTGGTCTGTGGCTGCGTGTTCAGGATCCTTGGGTCCCGGGCGATCCTGGGCAAACCCCCATCCTCTCTAGGCCCAGTGTCCTTTGTCCATAATGATAATGATCAGCCGCCCTGTGGTAAATCTCAGGGTTCCTCCTCGGCCCCCACTGTGCCAGGAGTGGACTGGGGTTCAGAGAGGCAAGTGCCCCTCCAGGTCATCTGACCATGGTGGAGCTGGGTTTAGAATCCAGGCCACCCTGAGCCATGCACGCAGCTGGCCCCTGCTCACTGTCTCCCCACCCTGTTCTAGGATTAGAGCAGTCCCTGGTGAGCCGAGCCGGGTGTCCTTGACCCTCTGTGCATTCTCCATCAACACCCCATCCCTGTTCTGGGGATGCTCGGCATTCCCCACTTGCAGCCGAGTGTGACCATGTGAAGGTGTCCCTGTGCCCTTCCCGGGGCAGGGCCTCTCCCCAGTCCAGCAATTCTGTCCGTAGCTTCTGAGCAGGCACCAGGTGAGGGGGTCACCCCAAGTCTGGGGGATCGGTATTGGTGCCACGGACCGCCATCCTGGTCCAGATGACGCCAGCCAGCCTCTCAGCCAGGATGCCCCAGAGCCCACGGCAGCCCCGCCAGGCCCCGCCTGGGGATCGCAGCTTCCTGAGCCAGCCCAGCTCTGCACAATGGCCGGAAACGCCTTGCTCAGGCGGGGGTCCATGCGGCCACGTGGGGCCCTGGGAGAGGTGGGAAGGCTCTTTGCACGAGCACCAGCCCTCCCGGTGGCCCTGAGAGCCCCGCTGGCCTGCTGTCTCTGGGTGGACCATGGACACCTCCCCACGGAAGACTGGGCTGGCGGGCAGATCAGGAAGCAGGCCCACCAAGGCCCACCCTCGCTCTGCGGTCAGGGAGGGAAGCCCCACATCCACCAGGCCCCAGCCAGGAGGCTCTGTGGGGCGAGGCACAGAGGGCTCGGGGCTGGCATCTGTGACCACGTTGGGGAGGTTTTATAGGGTCTGACTCAGGAGGCCCAGGAGTGCCCCGACCCTCACCCCTTTCAGCTCCCCCACTTTAAAGGAGCAATATGGAGAAGGAAGATCAGCTCCCTCCCTGGGCTGATTCCTGGAGGCCAGGGGCAGCTGGGCCCCAGCCTCCCCGCAGAAGGGTGCAGGCTGGGGACAAGGCTTCGGCCCCGGGAGTCGCGAGGACATGAGTCCTCCGGGGGCCGAGAAGCCAGCCGGCCTATGGCTGGGGTGGGACAGGAAGGCCTCTCCGGGCCGGGAATCACTGACTTAGATTGTGTTTTGCCATTCCAAAATAAAAAGATATTTTTTTGGTGTATTGTCCAGGCTGTGGAATTAATACGTGCTGCTTTTGAAAGAGCCAGTGGATTTGAAGCGTGGAAGCACGTGAGAGAAACCCCTGTGCCTCGTGTCCCGCGGCGGGGCATTTACGGGGCTCCCGCGTGTCCCAGCGCCCGGCCGGGCCCAGTGGCGAGGGCACAACGGTGTGCAGAGCGGCTCCTGCCAGGCCCGCGGCAGACGAGAGCCGCTGTGTCCTTGAGGTCAAGGGCCCTGGGCTCCAAGTTATGTTCACACTTACAACAAAACATGCGCATTTTCCGGTAGATTTTACTTTTTACAGCAGTTTTGGGTTCATAGCAATATTGAGAGGAAAGCGCAGAGAGTGCCCGCAGACGCCCTGCCTTCCCACACTAGCTCCCCCTATCGACGCCCCGCCCGACGCTGCATTGTCCCTCACCACAAACCCGCACGGAAGCATGGTCATTGCCCAGAATCCAGAGTGTGCACGAGGGCCGCTCCAGGGTGTCCGTCCGTGGGTTAGGACAGATGTGTGGTGGCACAGACCTGTTGTCTGGCCTCAGACACAGTGTGCTCACCGCCCTGCACATCCCGAGATGCACACACTCCGAGTACACGGTTCCCTGACTCTGGTCAACGTGTTCCCCCGGGGAACCCCCACTCCGGTCGGCCTGTAGGACGTTTCCATCCCACCCGGAAGCACCCACACTCCCTCAGGCTCACTCTGCTCCGAACCGCCCGGCAGAGCCCCGCGCTCAGCTCGGTGCCTTTGAGACGCTCCGTGCCGTGCTTGGGTCCGGGACAGGTTCCTGCCGTGGCCGAGGGGTGGACCACAGTTTCTAACAGCTGCATTTGAAAAGTAGTGGCTCATTTACGGTTTCTCAAAGAGCAAACGTTGAGTTACCGTCTCATACGGCCATCCCACTCCTGGGTGTGCACAGAAGGGCGCTGGACGTGGGCGCTGGGCTGATGTGTGGGACACCTGCTGCCGCGGGGTTCCCAACAACCAGACGTCCGTCCGCTGAGTGGGACTGGGGCATTTCCATACCATGGAACGTTACTCAGCCATGAAAAGGCAAGACCCACAGTCACCTGCCACAGCCCGGGGCAGGGGTGGGGGCGTGCTCAAGGACGCGTGGAGTGAGAGAAGCCAGACACAGAAGGGCAAATGCCGTCTGGCTCCCCTTACAGGAGCTGTGGCGTGTAGGCAAGTCCGTAGAGACGGGAAGTGCGTTCGTGGGGGCGGGGGCGGGGGCTGGGCAGTCGGCGTCTGAGGGACGGGGGTTTCAGGCTGGGGAGGTGAGAGTCTTGGGACAGGATGCAGATAGTGGTGACACAGAAATGTAAATGCAGCTAAGCCCCCGACCCGAACACTTAAGGGTGGTGAAAATGACACGTTTCATGTTCTGTGTGCTGCCTTGTTTAAGAGGATTAATCACGGAATACACCAAAACCCACTGCCTTGCACCCTTTGCATGGTGAGCTGCACGGCACGTGGACTAGGCCTCGAGGAAGCTGGTAAACAAGAAGAAATGCCCCGCGGGACGCATGGTGGTGCTGCCTCTGAGCCTCTGAGCGGCCGCCCACTGGGCCCTGCTGATGGCCTGGAAGGCGTCTGGGGATTGGCCCTTACTAACCCCATGAGATGTGGGGGCACGTTCAGGGGGACCCCAGCGCAGGAGGGCACATCTTCTGGGCGCAAGCCCTCTGCCTGGGCTCCAGAAATAGACACCGGGGGCATGGTGTGGCCCCAGGCCTCCCGGGCTCCTTCTGCAGCGCCCGTGTGGCCCACCGCTCACCCCTTCCTCAGCCAAGGGCAACTCCTGGAGTCCACGGGGGGGGCAGAGACCCCTTCTGGGGCTGGAGGAACCCTCCCTCAGCCCAGTTCACCAGGCCTGCAGTGTGGCCAAGAGTCTTGTTCGCTGTGGGCAGTGGGGGTATGGCTGAAGGTCCTCTCTCTGCCCATTGTCAGACTCGTGATGACCAGGTCATCTCAGGACAGATGACGGGTGGAGTAGCCTGGGGGGTGGGTCCCCAGGGGGGCAGCACACAGGGGGACCCCAAGCGGGGACACGGGCAGCATCTGTACCTGAGGGCACCTGAGATAGGCCTCAGCCACCGGAGCGCTGAGCTCAGAGGCGCTGGGAGGGCTGGGGACCCACTTCCCCACTTCCCCACTTCCCGAGAGCTGAGAGAGAGCCCTGGCCAAGGCGGGGAGCCGGGCAGGAAGGAAACCTCGGTGGCTGTGGGCAGCTTGGTCCAGGTGCCCGGGCCCAGGCCTCCTGGTCCTGGAGCCCTTGCCACCCGGGGCCTCAAACTCCCCCAGGCCCCTGAGCACAGGGGCGGAGAGGAGGGGGAGGGGGAGGAGGGCCGCTGCCGGGCGCTGGTCCTCCCGCCCCAGCAGGAAAGGCTGACCGGGGCCGGGGACAAAAGGCGGACGTGCAGCTGGCCATGTGGGCCCTTATCAGGCCTGCACCCGCCGGGCTGCAGGGTCTCTGCGGAAACGCTCCTCTCTGCCCGCCTTCCTGCCTGCGCCTGGCCGCCCCGCCAGGCACTGTGCAGGGGCGAGGGGAGGCTGGAAGGGGTGACGGGGTGGGGGCAGCGGTGCAGGCCACCTGGCTCCGGGGGTTCTGGACTGTGATTCGAGGGAGTGTTAGCGTTCTTCGCTCTGCCTGCCGCGTGAGAGCTGATGTTCTCCCTGCCCCGCCCCCCATCTGTCAGATTAGGAAACGGAGGCCCAGAGCAACAGTGACCAGGACGGGCAGGCGCTTGTGCCTAAAGGATCAGCAATCCCGCAATTGTGGCTGACGAGGTCCTGGCTCACGCTCAGGCCCCTCTGGGAATATGCAACAAGGGTGGAGAGGGTCACAGGCAGGGGCTTCCCTGGGGGAGCTCACCTCTACAACCCACCCCACTGTACACTTAGGATCAGCACCTCTTTGTCTTGATTGGGGCTCCTGGGTGGCTCAGTCGTTAAGCATCTGTCTTCGGCTCAGGTCATGATCCCAGGGTCCTGGGATCGAGCCCCGCATCGGGCTCCCTGCTTGGCGGGAAGCCTGCTTCTCCCTCCCCCACTCCCCTTGCTTGTGTTCCCTCTCTCTCTCTGTCAAATAAATTTTTAAAAAAGGTGTGTTTTGATTATAACACATTTGAGGAGCTGCCTGCAGGTAGTGGGTATGGGGGGTTCGGCAGGTTTCCCCACAAGGATGCAGGGTCAGCCGTGGGGGTGGGGGGACAGGGGATCCTTCACATCGCCCTGCGGAGGAAACTGAGAGGTCCCAGCCAAGCCAGCATCCTGCCCCTGCCCAGAGACCCCACCCCAGGCCCCAGCTGCCCTCTGGTGGACGCAGAGTGCACTGGGTCAGGATGAGGTTGTGGTGGCGGTGGGCCTCATCCACAAACCCCCACTCCCTCCTAAGTGCAGACTTGCAGGATTTGGAGCTGGTGAGGGGGGCACCCAGAGCAGCCAAGTCTTTTGGGACCTTCTGCCCATGGAGTGTGGCATGAAATCTGTCGGAGGACTGCCCACTCTGAGGAGGGGTGGCCAGGCCCAGCCTCAGCCCCATCAACAGAGCCACACCCAGGCTGCGGCAGAACCCCCATTTTCTTCCACCTCAGGCAAAACCCGCAAGACCCTCTCCCTCCCCGCCACTGCCTGGGAGGACATAGGAGCAGGTGGGGACTTTGGAGGGGACACTGCTGGTCCTCTGGGGCTTGTCGGGAGTAGGGGTGCAAGTGTCCCCCATCTCCCCAGCATATTAAACCCAAAGTTGGGTGTGACTATCCCCCAGCACCTACCCTGGGTTGGAAGTGATGTTGCTCTGCCCCTCCCCCCCACACCCGGTGGCCCAGGCCCAAGGGCTGCAGGCGGGGGCTCTGCCCCATCAGCAGCAGGCTTTGGACAAGTCTGTCTGGGGCCTCAGGCTTCCCTTCTGCGAACCGGGCAGGGGTGTCTCCTGAGCGCCCCTGTGGCCGGCTGAGGACTTGTCTGAAAGGCTCTCAAGCTCCCACACACTTCAACTGTGTAAAGGCAGGGGGCTAATTATTCCCATTTCCCAAACAAACCCACCAACGTACAGAGAAGTTTCTCAGTCCTGTACCTGGGGAAGCTGACCCTAGGGTCAGGGGCCGGGCAGTGGGGACTTTGGAAGCTCCTGGAGGGGGCCGGTGTGAGGCCAGGGCAGGGAGTCTCTGTCTCGGTGGGAATGGACGATGGGCCTTGGGGGACCTGACAAAGTATAGCGCACAGCCTCGGGCAGCAGGATCCTGGTGGCCACGCCCCGGGCATCATGCTTGTGCAGCCTGTTACAGTGACACACACTGCAAGAAGGCACCCAGAGCCCTCTGCAGGGAGCCCCAGGTTCTTCTCCTCCTGGGCGGTCGGGGCAGGTGGGTGCGGAGGGGCTGGCCGATCATTTGAATCATGGAGAGCAAGGGGAGCGGGGTCCTGGGGCTCACGTCCTGGCTCTGCTGTGGGACGTCACCTAGGATCAGGTGGCAGCTGTGCCCCCTCTGTGGGCAGCGCTCGGCCAGTGTCTGGCTGTGAGGGTCCCTCCTGTTGGTGCTGGCGGGGGCCTGTGACCACGGAGCAGAGGCGGCCCAGCCCAGGCTCCTGCTGCCGCCAGCAAGGCCCCTCGCCATTGCTGGGAGCAGCTGGGCCTGACTCCCCGTCCAGTGGGGCCAAGGCTGCAGCTCGAACCGTGCTGGCCCTAGCCACATGGTGCACACAGGGGCCACAGAGGGGCCAGGACTTGTGTACAGAGCACGTCCGCACTTGGGACCCAGTCTGGCTGGAGGCCCTGCTGCTGTTGACCCGAGGGGACAGAGGAAGTCCCTGATGGTCTCTAGCCTCCCTTGCTGACCCTAGCCATCTGGGCTGCTCCAGGGGCACCCGGGCTATCCCAGGAAGCCCTGTGCCCAGCCCCCTGCCCTCTGCTGACCTCTGGGACCAGGCCCCTGGAGAAGGGTTAGGGGCTTACAGACGTTTGGCTCCCATCTCCATGCTAGGGGGCTCCCTGGGAGCGGGGCCTTCAGCACACGGTCATGTCTTTGCCCACACCCCAGACATGGGGCCTGGCGCTCAGGGGCACCAAGGCCTTCCTGCCTTGAGGGTCAAGACGGGGAGGCTTGTCCATTCCTGTCCCTCCCTGCCCGGAGGAAGAGGGTGGGGCAGGGAGGGCCCGAGCAGAGCCTCTGAGGGACCCCTTCCTGGACACCTAGGCGGAGGGTTCTCAGCCTGGTAGTCCCCACAGACCCTGCTACCCCTCCCCGGCAATCTGCAATGAGCAGGTGGGCCCAGCCCCATGCAGTTCACCGACTGTCCACTGGGTGGCGGTGCTCCACCACGTGGGCCAGGCCCCAGGCCCTGGAAATGTCCCAGCGCTGGTGGGCACAGCCAGGGCCCCTCCAACCCCGGACAGGGCTTTGGGCAGCCCTGGGGCCCCGAGTGTGGGACATGTAGGACCAGACACATCCCCCTAACAACCTGTGCAACTGTACAGGGCAGCCCTCTGAGTCATTTCTTGCCAAAGGTGTTTAAGATTGGGGGGGGCGGAAGGGAACGCGGTGGGGGCGTCCAGAAAGCCGAGGCCAGTTCCTTCTGCTTGTGAGAACCTGCCCTTTGCACGTGGACCACCCCTCTCCTCCGCAAAGGGCCAGGGCACCCTCCCAGAGAGTTCACCTGAGAGGCTTCACCCTCGATCCTTGCCAGACCACCTGCCTGAGCTCAGGGTTTCTGCCTGAGGCCCCACCACCTGCAAGTGGCCGGCTGGCTGGATCTCAGCATCGCGGGAAGCGCATCAGCGTCAGGCCTCAGGCGGAAGCCCAGGGCCTCGGCCCTTTGGCGCTGGCCCTCGTAGCCGCTCTCCTCTGTCCACTCGCTCTGTGACAGCACTCAGTGTCTGCTGACCGTGCCTGGCCAGAGGGGACACGGCAGGAGCAGCAGGGGCAGGAGGCTGGACCCGCCAACACTCCCCCCAGGTGCCTGGTGGTGTTGGGTACTCGAGCTGGGGCTTGCTGAATGCCTCCCGGCTTTGCTGCTGGTGGGGAGATTCCACACGGACAGTAGATCATGCACCCTTCTGGCGGGACTGGCTCTAAATCTCTGGAACTCTCAGGTGCAAACCCACGGGGCCTCCCCACAGTGACGGAAAAAAGCAGTACTGGGGTCACAGGTGAGCTGCGGGCTTGAAGAGTGTTCCGTGCGGAGGGGACAGGCGGACAAAGGGCTCCAGGAGGCAGCCTTTTGGGAACAAGATGGCTTTGAGCAATGAGCCACGAAAGAAGAAGCCTTACAGCTCCCGTGGGTGCAGGGCCGCAAGTCTTGTTGGGAATCTGAAACTGTTGCAGCTGGCAAGCAAGGTCACGGTCACAGAGGCCACTGAGCTCTGTGGCAGAGTCCCACGGGCCGGCAGGCGCTTGTGGCCACAGCAGCAGCGACTTCCGGCCCCGGCCCGTGGCCCGTGGCTGCGGCGCGCTGTGGCCTCTCCCCGCAGAGCCGAGGTGTTCAGCGCAATGCTTGTGGCAAGATACACAGGACACAGCATTTACCGTCTTCACTGCTTTTAAGTGCACAGTCCGGAGGCGTCCGTGCGTTCACACTGCTGTGCACCGTCCCCTCCGTCCGTCCCCAGCACGTGGTCATCTTCCCACACTGGACTCTGTCCCGCTACGCACGGAGCTGCCCCCACCTCCAGCCCCGCCCCTCCCCCAGCCCCCGGCCCCGCCCCCGCCCCGCCCCCTCTGTGGTCTCCCACTCTGGGGCCAGCACCGTGTGGGTCAGTTTCTGCAGAGAATTAGAACCAATACACTTTTTAAAGCAGCTGACGCCTGCAATGATAAGGGCGGACCAGTCCCCGGGTCCGCAGGTGCGTGTGTGGGCAGGAACAAGGCGCAAGAGGAACCAGGGTTTCATGCGGAGTCGGAAGGCAGGAAAAAGTCGGTGTCCCAGTCAAGGGCAGTCAGGAAGGAGGAATGCTCTCTCGCTCACGGAGGGTCAGCCTTTTTGTTCTGTTCAGGTCGTCTGATTGGATGAAGCCTCCCCACATCTACTTTACTCCATCTACTGATTGAAGTGTTAACCTCAGCCAAAAAATCCTCTCGCAGAAACAGCCAGAACACTGTCCGCCAAATACTGGGCACCCCGTGGCCCAGTCACGGTGACATCCAAATTAACTGTCACACTAAGTGTGAGTGGAACCCTATAGGATTTGTCCTTTTGTGGCATATGCACTGGGCAATGTCCTCAAGGTTCATCCACAGGGTGGCAGGGGTCATAATTCCCTTCACTTTTAAGGCCTGAATGATATTGTCATTATTATTATATTATTGTTACTGTTATATTACCATTATTATTTTTTAGAAGATTTTATTTATTTGTTTGACAGAGAGAGACAGTGAGAGAGGGAACACAAGCAGGGGGAGTGGGAGAGGGAGAAGCAGGCTTCCCGCCGAGCAGGGAGCCCGATGTGGGGCTCGATCCCAGGACCCCGGGATCATGACCTGAGCCGAAGGCAGACGCTTAACGACTGAGCCCCCCAGGCGCCCCTATATTACCATTATTGTCATTGTTACTGTTACACTATTGTTATTGTTCTCGTTGTCTTGGGTAGCCGTTCCTCCATCGATGGCCCCTTGGGTTGCTTCCACACGGTGGCTGCCGTGAGTGACGCCGCCACGTGGAGCTGGAGGCCTCTGTGCTCCTGCTTCCAATGCTGCTGGGCGTTTACTCAGGTGGGATCGCTGGGTCGTGCGAATCCAGAGTTTTGTGCATCGAATACAATGTGTGGTCACTCTGCGGCACCAGACGTGGGACATCTCCATTCTAGGAAACTGCCCTTCCAGCTGAGATGGAGAATTGACCCTTCCACCTGAAACAACCAAAACCCAAAACAAAACCAGACAAACAAAAAGCATGACACAGCAGCTTGTAAGGCTGGACGCTAGGTGACACGGGACAGTGACCCTGAGAGATGGGGGGGAAATGGGATGCACCCGACACCTGTCCCAGCTCACTGCCTCAAGGGGGTTTCCGTGGCCTGGGACGGACGCCTGGGTGAGTCTGGGGGCCAGGTGGCTAGAGTTCATATGAGGGAGTGTGAGAGAGGGGAGAGCCACACAGAGCACTCGCCGTCCACAGCACTCAGGGAGGACTGGCCAGCGCTGGCTGGGAGGGCATGCCCAGGGGCAGGTGAGGAAGCATCTGCCTTAGAGGGAACCACGCCCCAACCCACAGCTGGCTCCCGGCGGCCGGACCAGAGACTCTCAGTTTGCAGGGCGTAGGTTGAGCTCTTAGGAAGGGCTTGCCTCTGTGGTGTGGAGTTACTACCCAACCAGAAAAGTGAGCGTCGGAAGGAACACACCGTTCCCAGGAGCGCACCTGCATCCCCAGAACCAAGCTCAAGATTGACAGAAATGCAAAACACCCGGCATCCGACAAGGCAAAACTCAGTGTCTGGCATCCAAAGGAGCAGACATAGGCGGAAGCAGGAGAAGGTGACGCATGAGGAGAAGAACCAGCCACCCCAAAGCAGCCCAGGTCCCAGGGAGTCAGCACCGAAGGCCTTTAGGACAGTTATGAGAGCTGGATTCCAGGCGCTCTAAGTTAAGTAGAACCACAGTGAGACACCCCTTCCCACCCATGAGGATGCTATCAAAACTCAGAGACTGCGTTGGCGACCATGGCAAGTGGGAGCCCCGGGCACGGCTGGCAGGAACGGGCAGGACCGCCCGTGGCAGCTGAGGACAGAGTGTGCAGTGTCCTCAGAAAATAAAAATCAGAGTTACCATAGGACCCAGCGATTCTACTCTTGGTGTACACACAAAAGACTTCAAAGCAAGGTCTGGAAGAGACATTCGAACCCCACACCCACAGCAGCACTATCCACAACAGCCAAGGCCTAGCCGCAGCCCAGATGTCTATCAACGGGTAAATGGGCAGGCAAACGTGGTCCGTCCACAGCGCAGAGCTGGCTCAGCCTTAGAAGGCAGGAATCCCCGACCCGGTGCCCCGGTGCCCCGTGAGAACAGCCGGATGGACGCAGAAGGACAAATGCGGCAGGGTCCGCTCCCGTGATGCCCTGGGGCAGTGGGAGCCACAGACACAGGGAGGGAGCTGCTGTCTTGCGGGAACCAGTTTCCTCTTCGCCCGAGGACAAGTCCTGAAAACGGATGGTGGCCGATCACTTAGCAGCCCTGAACCGCAAAACTTCAAAAGGGTCGAGATCACAGACGTGATGTTATGTGTTGTTTACCACAATAAAGGGAGCAGGGGAGAAAGAAACTCAAGAGGCAGAGAGCAAGAGGGGGGGCTGCGGACTGGGGGAGGGGCAGGGGCGGGGGG
>NC_138382.1:79737753-79742971 GCF_054177405.1 Leptonychotes weddellii | reverse complement strand
AACTAAAAATAATAATTTTTTAAAAAGTTAAGTAGAGACAGGGAAGGCATTACCCCAGGGAGGAGCTGAGCCCCCACCATGAGGATGACCATGTGGGTGCTCCTAACTCCTCGTCCTGCGCAGAGACCAAGCGGACTGAGGAAGCTCTCAGGGCGACCCAGGAGGACAGTTTTAAAAGCACACCCGAGGGGTGCCTGGTTGGCTCACTCCGTTGAGCATCCGAATCTTGATTACCGCTCAGGTCATGATTGCGGGGTCTTGGGATGGAGCCCCAAGTCCATGAGTCTGCTGGAGATTCTCTCCCTCTATCCCTCTTGCTTGGGTGCTCTCTCTCAAACAAACAAATAAATAGAACCTTTAAAATAAACAAATAAAATAAAAACAGACCCGAACCCTGTCCTGAGCATTTTTAGCAGGCAAGGCGAGGCCTTGGAACCCACAGTGTGGTTTCCTTTTGACGTTTTTGTCCCATAAGCAGAAGCTTTGAGCTGCCAGGAGTGGAGCTTGGATTTTAAGAATCTGCCCCCTTCTCCGCCCACCCCGCCCCGTGTGACTGCATGTGACTGCAGCCTAGTTGTGGGGATTTTAAGTGAACATTTTATTTTAGGGTAGGTTTAGACTTACACAGAAGCAGCAGAGAGAGTACAGAGGTCCCAAAGCCTCCTCCCCACTTCCCTGTTATTGACTTCCACTGGTTTGGTGAGTGGGTACAGCTCATCACTGAATATGGATATATTATCATTCACTGTAAGTGCACGCTTTGTTCAGATTTTCTTCTGTCTCAGGGCCCCACCACGGACCCACCCCTTGGATACACACCCCATCACTGTGGGTTTATTTGCGGGGTGAGCACATCCTTACTTTCTGGCACGGCGCGAGATGTTCCAGGCTCCTCATGCATACCTCCCGCCCCCTTTGCAGGGTCAGCGTTTCTGCAAGGAGTGCTGGTCCCTCCCTGTGGGGCGCGGCGTTGGACACCCAGGTCTGGATGTGGGTGCGCTCACTGCCCTTGGGGAGTCACAGCTTTCAGACCTCTCAGCTGGTGAGCAGGGAAGTGGATGTGCGCACAGGGACCTGTGTGTGGACACTTGTTTCCACAGGGACCCCTGTATTCATAGGAGCCTAACATGAGTGCACTGTGACAAGCCTTCAGCACGTGGGGCATGCCGGCACCTCCCCCTGCTGCTCTGTAAGTCCTGCTCCAGCAGAGACCAGCCCGGCTCCTCGTCCACCCACCGGCTCCCCAACGCTGCGTTCTGAGTTCAGAACTGCTGATGTGCTCCCGTGGGAAACGTCCTAGCCCTGCACTGTTCTTGGCGTGCCCGCAGGCCCTTTCTAGTGCTCAGTGTATCCCTTGAACTGAGACAGCACTTATGCCAAGCTGCCCACCTGCCCACGGATGCTCGATGGGCTTCCGTGTTCTGGCTCTTCTGAATGAGGCTTCCTGAAACATTCTCGTACAAGGTTTTTGGTGACTGTGGTAGGCAGATTCTAGGACTGGCCCTGATGATCTGGCCCTGGTGTCCCCTCCATCTCGGGCGTGGTGGGACTTGTGAGTGCCACCAGATATTACTTCTGCCATCAGGTTGCATCATGGGGCCAGAGGAGATCATCCAGGTGAGAATAATCTAATCACACGATTTTGTTAAAAGCAGAGGGTTTTCTCTGGTGGAGGTAGAGAGGAACTCTATTGCTGGCTTTAAATGCAGGGGTGCATCTGCCAGGGAGTGAGGGTAGCCCTGGGAGTGGAGAGACAACCAGCAAGGAAATGGGGGCTCCTACAAAGCAAAACCCGGACTTGGTCAACAACCTGAACGAGTGTGGAAGCCGATTCTTCCCTGAGCCTCCGCTGAGCCCAACCCGGCCTTTGATTTCACTCTTGTGAGACCCACACCACCCAGGACTTCTGACCCACAGAACCCCGAGCCGACCGGTGGGATTGCTCTAGACCGCCAAGCTCGTGGCAATTCGTTACACAACAACAGATAACTGATAGAGCAACGTGTTTTCACTTCGGGATGCACACCTGGTGGTTGAATGGTGGGGGTTTAGGGCAGATGCACACTTGGATCATCTCACCCTCCCACTGGCAAAATCCGTGGGCTGCTGATGCTTCAGGTCACCACTAGTTGGTGCTGTTAGCCTGGACTTCAGCTGTTCCAGTGGGTCCGTACTAGTGCCTCGCTGAGATTTTCATGTGCATTACCCGGACGTCTGTAGATGCTGGGCACCTTTCTGTGAGTTATTGGCCATTTGTACATCTCTTCTTGTGAAATGCTGATTCAAATATTTTTGCCCACTTAGGGCACTTGGGTGGCTCAGTCCATTAAGCGTCTACTTTCAGCTCAGGTCGTGATCTCAGGGTCCTGGGATCAAGTCTTGCATTGGGCTCCCTGCTCAGCAGGGAGTCCGCTTCTCCCTCTGCCTCTGCTGCCACTCTCTCTCTGTCAAATAAATAAATAAAATCGTAAAAAAATATATCTTTGCCCACTTAAAAAAATTGGGTTGTCTGTATTTTGTTTGTTGGTGCTCTTTACATGTTCCAAACACAAATCCTTTGTCAAAGATTGTGCTGTGATATTCCCCCAGTTTTCTGATTTCCTATTCATTTTGCTAGTGGTATCTTTTGATGAGTAGAAAATTTTTACTTTGATGAGAACCAATTTATTGATTTCTTTTCTTTTTTATTTATTTATTTATTGAAAGATTTTATTTATTTTTTAGAGAGCGAGCGAGAGAGAAACAGCATGAGAGGGGAGAGGGTCAGAGGGAGAAGCAGGCTCCCTGCTGAGCCGGGAGCCCAATGTGGGACTCGATCCCAGGACCCTGGGATCATGACCTGAGCTGAAGGCAAACCCTTAACCATCTGAGCCACCCAGGCGCCCTATTGATTTCTTTTCTTGTATGGCTGGTGCTTTTGTGACCTGAAAGAAATCTTCACCTACCCTAAGCTTGAGGAGATTTTTTCTTATGTATTGTTTTTTTTTTTTTTTCTAGAAGGTTCTGGGTTTTATGTTCAGGCTTATGATCCACTTCAATTTCATTTTGGGGCAAAGAAGGAAATAAAAGTTGAGGCCCAATTTTTTTCTGTGTGGATATCCAGTGGTTCCAGCACTGTTTGTTTAAAAGATTTTCTTTCCCCACTGGGTTGACTTGGCATCCTGAAAATCAGTTGACCATGTGTTTGCCAGTCTGTTCCTGGAGTCCTCACTCTGTTTTCCACGAACCCATTCATCTGCCCTTCCGCCAGTACCATGCTCTCTTGACAACCATTGCTTGGTGGTCTTTATGATGTAGGTCCTTCGACTTTGTCTACTTTTTCAAAATTCTCTCAGCTGTTCCAAATTTTCTGCAATTCCAATTCAAATTAGAATCATCTCATCAAACATTTTTTTAAATTGATTAATTTATTTTAGAGAGAGAAAGCGTGAGTTTGGGGGAGGGACAGAGGGAGACAGAGAATCCCAAGCTGATTCCCTATGGAGAGTAGAGTCTGACATGGGGCCCGATCTCACAACCCCAAGATCACGACTGGAGCAGAAACCAAGAGTCAGATGCTCAACCGACTGAGCCACCCAGGTGCCCCTCTTTGAAAACTTTTTAAAAGCCTGATGAGATTTTGATAGAATTTGCAGTGAGTCTACACATTATTTCAGAGAGAATCAGTCTCTTAGAAATACGAAGTTTTCTAATCTCTCTGAGATCTCGGGCCTTCTGTAGTTTCTCTCAGCAAAGTTTCCTATTTGAATTCTTCTGTTTTTTTTCCTCATTATTTTAGTTCCTATGTATCTGATGTCTTGATGTTATTGTAAATTTTTTTAAATGTCACTTTCCAGTGCTTCATTATTAGCCAATAGAAATGTAATTCATTTTTCTAAATTGACCCTTTGCCCCCCACCTTGCTAGTTTGTCTTCTCCTATCAGCTGCTTTTGTGATTTTAGAAGGATCTACCTATAGGATCATGTCTTCTATCTGCTGTTCTTGCCTTCTCACCATGGCTAAGACCTCCCGTACTAGGTCGAACCGAGGTGGTGAGAGCGGTCGTCCCTGCCTTGCTCCTGGCCTTGGGGGCAGCATCAGCTTCTCACCACGAAGCAAGACTCTATCAGTTTTGTATCGATGCTCTTATCAAATTGAGTAAGTTCCCTTCCCTTCCTAGTTTGCTAAGAGTTCTTACCATGCATGGTGTTGAATTTTGTCAAATGCTTTTACTCGCCCGTTGAGAACATCCTATGGATTTTCTTGGTGAAGCCGTGAATATGGTGGGTTACATGGATTGGTTTTAGGACGTTGAACCAACCTTGCATTCCTGGGATAAACTCCCTTGGTCAAGGTGTAGAATCCTTTCTATAGCTTGTTTGATTAGATTTACTATTTTGTTAAAAGATTTCTCTGTTCGTGTATATGCGGGATATTGGTCCATAATTTTCTCTTCTTGTAATATCTTGTCTGATTTTGGTCTTGGGATATCGTGGCCTCATTATATTTCATTTTCTTTTAGAGTCTGTGTAGAATTGACATTTCTCCCATGAGTGTTTGGTTGCATTCACCAGTGAAGCATCTGGGCCAGGAATTTTCTTTGTGGCAAGATTTTAAATTATACATGGAATCTCTGTAATAGACATAGCACTGTTCTGATTATGAACAGGCCTTCTGTGCCTGTTCTCATCATTTGTATCTTTCCAGGAGTTTTTCCCTTTCTGAGAAGGGAGTGTCAGGAGCTTGGGGAATGGATCCTGTGGGCAGGTGCAGGGGTGGGATGCGGAGGGCTCTGCAGGAATCGGATGTCAGATTTCTGGTTGTCGGGTTACTAATAATGTTGGATATTATTCCTGTAATGTCTGTAGGATGTAAGGTAATGCCCCCTCCTTCACTCCTGATATTGGCCATTTGTGTCCCCCTTGATCAGCCCAACTGAAAATGCATCAGCTTTGCTGATCTTTTCAAGTAACCAGCTTTCGGTTTCACTAACTTTCTCTACTGCTTGTGCATTTCGTATTTCATCCGTACCTGCTCTCATCCTTGCGCCTCCGTCTACTTCTTTGGGGTTGAATTTCTTCTTCCGCAGTCCTCAGAACGGTCTGCCCCCACCCCCAGGCTGAGTCCCCAGCGGCGGAAGGTCTGCGCTTTGCCCCAGTCCTGACTCTGGACCAGGCTTTCTCTGGAGAGGGATCTCGGGTTCCCTTCCCCTTGCACGGGGGGGGGGGGGGGGGGGGG
>NC_138382.1:79697424-79737253 GCF_054177405.1 Leptonychotes weddellii | reverse complement strand
CCAATGTTTCATTGTGCAGGTGGGGAAACTGAGGCCTGGGGCGAAGCCAGCCTCCTGATCTCTCTCTTTCCTGCTGGGACCCCTGCCTCATGTCCCACACGTCAGGTTTGTGACTTCAGCCTCCCAGCCTCACCTCACCCCCACCCCCACTTGTCCAGCAGCCTCCTGCTTAAGCCCCCTGCATCCCCTGTGTTCATCCCACACCCCCCACCCAACCCCAGCCCTGGAGGACAGCTCCCCGAGGCCCTGCCCTCACAGGCCCCACCTCAGCCTCCTTACCTGGAGGCTGCCAGGACCCCCAGGCTCTGCCCACCTCTAGGAGCCCCTCTTGCCTCTTCCCCTCCCCCCTCCCTGGCTGGCTCCTCTCCAGTCTGGGTCTCGGCTCTGGTGTCACATCTTCTCAGCTGCTTCCCTGACCCCCAGCCCAGGTCAGCCCCTCCTCTGGGTCCCTAAGTCCCCAGTGGCAGACTCCTCCATCAGGCCCAAGGACTAGGGCCCAAGAGACTTTCAGGGGCTCAGAGTAATCAGGAGAGGGGAGGGAGCGTCCCCTTTGGCTCAGGTCATGATCTCCGGGTCCTGGGATGGAGTCTCGCATCGCATCGGGCTCCCTGCTCAGCGGGGAGCCTGCTTCTCCGTCTCCCTCTGCTGCTCCCCCTGCTTGTGTTCTCTTGCTCTCTCTCTTTCTTTCTTTTTCTCTGTCAAATAAATAAGTAAAATCTAAAAAATAAATAAATAAAAAATAAAATCAGGTGAGGGGCCCCTGGGTGGCTCAGTCGGTTAAGTGTCTGGCTCTTGATTTCGGCTCAGGTCGTATCTCATGGATGGTGAGCCTGAGTCCCAGTGTCTCCTGTCACTCTGCGCTCAGGGGGGCGTCTGCTTGAAGATTCTTTCCCTCTGCCCCTCCACCCATTCTCTGTCTCTCTAAAATAAATAAATCTTTAAAATAAAATCAGGAGGAAAAAATGAAACATTTAGAACAAGAAAATGCTTTCACATATAATATTAATATATTTGTCTTTAGACCAATGCAGCCGTAAAATCTCATCTTCACTGTTTTGGGTTTTTACGGAGATAGGAGCCCAGGAAGGCCAAGTCCCCGGGCCCACCCAGGTCTCACTGCCGCCCTGGTCCTGAGCTGCCCAACCCCACGCAGGCCACGCTGGCCACACTGGCGCCCTTACCTGGAACGGGCCTGCTTGCCCAGACCTGTGAGCCTGGCCCGAGCTCCACGTGGCGCCAGCTGGACCAGCGACAGCCCCGTGCGGGTCCAGCTGCCCCCCTGAGGCCCTGAGAGCGGTGAGCCTAGCAGGCGGCTCCCTGACTCCGTGTGGCTCCCTCAGGGCTAAAGCCTTTGAGCCGGGCCCCCTCTGCCTCCGGGAGCTCTGGGGGCCCAGGGAGGGCTTGAAGGGACCCAGAGGCCACGTAAACTGGGTGATGCTGATTAAACCCCAATAAATCCAGGAGGAAAAGCAGCCGGGGCGTGGCTGGGTGCCGGCCTGCCGAGTGCGCCTCGGGGAGAGGGCAGGCCCACCTGCACTCACGCGCAGGGCTGGGGCAGCCTGTCGGGGGGAGATGGACGAGGGCCTGCTGGGCTCAGTCTCCCCACACCTCTGTGACGTGGGGCCCCAAGGACCCCATTTAACAGCTGGGGAAACAGGCCGCACAAGTTCCACGCAGCCCAGGCTCCCGGAACATTCCAGCGCCTTAGCCCCCAGAGCGCACTGCCCACTTTGGCTGAGCTCGGAGCCCTGGACGAGCACTGAGCCGGGCTGGGCCTGGCCTCCTCCAGGGGCCGTGCTGGCGGCAGCCCAGGGGAAGGGGCCGGGACGGAGGGCCGGGGATGGAGGGCCGGCCAGGCCCTGGCCGCTGTGGGCGGGTTTTCCCAGCGTGCAGGTGTGGGCTGGGAACGCGCAGGGCGCAGCCATTTCTCAGGGCTTTCCTATGAGAAAGAGCCCCTCTGGCCGCGCCCTCGCCAACGCTATCGGAAGCCAACCTTGGAGCCGGGGAATGTCAACACCGCAGGCCACCACCTGGCATCTGGTGCCTGCGGGAGATCCCTCCAAGCCAAGATGCTCCTTGCTATTTGTCATGCCGCTGGGAGAAGCCGAGCAAATATTGTCAGCCCCTCCCCACACCCCCTGTGACCTCTGCTGTGTTTGAACTCTCGATGGGCAAACAGGCAGCGATAAGGCACAGAGATTAGAGGCGCAAATAACAGCTTCTTTCCCCCAAGCGCAGGATTCCCAGCCTGGACCCCAGGAGGCCCAGGGAGCTGGAGCTGGTGGCCACAGGGACCTAAGAGCCCAGGCTGACCCCCCCTGCCCCTGCCCAGGGACCGGGACTTCCTAGCAGGGGCTGTCTGGTTGCATCTCCCTCCCCCGAAGGCACCCTACCCACCCCAGGCAGCCCTGCTCCACAGCAGGTGTCTTCGGGTCCCGGCTGAGGTCTGTCTCCCTCAAGCAGGGCTTCGTCACACTGACTGGGATCACGTGATGTGCACATTCGCAAAGCGCTGACCCTGTCCCTGACCCAGGTTCCTCTCCCACAGGGTGGGGAGGGCACTCTCCACCTTTCAGTGCCGGCTGGGAAGACAGCCTGGTGGAGGGGACATGCTGACACACAGTGAACGCTTAGCAAATGGCGGGTTCCACCAGGGTGACCAAGCCTCCCACCTGCACACCAGCCAGCCCTGGCTCCCTCCGCACCCCGCCCCTGTACTCTGGTCTCCCCTCTGCGCCCCACTCTAGCTGGCCTGAGTCCCCTCTGAAAGTGCGGGACCAGGAGGGAACACACACCCAGCAGACTAGACTGTCACCTTCCAGATGCTAGGGCTTGGCCTCTGCTAATGCAGCCCAGGGAGGTCTCGGCCTGGGGGTGAGAACACAAAGAGCCAGCGATGGGGGGCAAAGGAGCAGTTGAGATCTGCAGACATGGGGCTGGAGCTCCGTTTGGAGCCAGGGTCCGTCTGTACCTGGGAACAGGAGCCAGTCTGCTGGGAGTCAGGGCTCAGTCCACAGCTGGGATTAAGGATCAGTCTATGACTTGGATCAGGACTCAGCTCAGGCCAAGGTCGGGGCTCAGTCTGTGACTGGGGTGATGAGTCAAATTGTAACTGGGATCAGGAATCAGCCCATGGCTGTGGTCGAAGGTCAGTCTATTCCTGGGGTGACAACGCAGTATGTGGCTGGGGTTGGGTCTTGGCCTGGGATCAGTCTGTGCCCCCAGCGGCTCTTGTCGAGCGGCTGTAGCCGCGCTTTGCTTCCTCTTTGGGTCAGAGCGTTCTCGGCTGGCGCCCAGCAGCTGATTCCCGGGGGAGAAGCCCGTTCCTGCTAGTCACATTCCCACGCCTGCCTGGGGAGTTGCCGGAGAGCAGTGGGGTGTCGAGGGGCTGCCTCCCAGGGGACCCGCATCTCACCCTCCCCAGCCTCTGACAGACAGCAGCCCAAGACTCTTACAGAAGCAGCTCCTAGCCTGTGGGGTCCCTTTCCCAGAGCCCCGCGCCCTGGTGCCCACCTTCCTGCCCAGTGAGGGGGCAGAAGAGGTGGAGCACAATGGGAGCCTGAATACCAAGGCCAGAATGGCCAAGTGCTTCCCCAGGGGGCTCAACCTGGCTCATGAACGCAGCCGTGGGCCTGCAGCTCCCCAGGCCTCAGTTTCCCCATATGATACCAGAACGGGGAGGATCTGTCTACTGCGCCCCTCCAGTCTGTCCCATATACCACTACACCAAATCCAAGAGGCCAGGGGCTCACAGGGGCTGCCACTGGCCTGGGTCCCCACTAGCCCTGCAGGGGTGGTGCCCAGAGAGGAGCCTGTTGGTCTTTAAAACTGCAGACCCACCCCAGGACCTGATGGGACGCACAGAGACCCACGGGCCATCCTGACCTCGAGTGCAATGGATTTGCTCGGGGATCATGGTCTCTCACCAGAAGGGTCGGCTGCTTCCGAAGGACTGGCTGGTGACTGGGGCAGGGGTCCCATTGGTGGGGTCAAATCCACCAGCTCTGGCCAGACAGATCCCATGTCTCGGCCTGGGGTTGGATGAGGCCCAGGAATTGGGGGCTACAGGCCTCTGTCCCCCCAGCCCATCAGAAAGGGGCCCTAGGGTTTCCTAACTTTCTGTCCCAAAGGCAAAGCCAGGATGCCAGGAGGATGAAGGCCTTATGCATGTGGGTTTCTTGTTGGAGCGTCCCACAGCAGGGGGTGGCGACCCCAGCATCCCGCTCTCCGGAGGGGAACCCTGAGGTCGGGAAGGTGAGCAGAGTGCAGGCTCTGACGACGTGCTGAGCCGGGTGCATACATCACTCCGTGTAGGTGCCCCACTAGCCTTGATGAGCCTCAATTTTAAAGCGGAGAAATTGAGGCCCCGAGAGGGGCAGGGCCTTGGCCTGTGTCCCCGGATCCAATCTCAGAAGGCTGGGAACCACGCTCTCCCCTCCCGGACTCGAGGGGGCGGGTGTCAGGGCGGGCCGGGACGTGTGCCCGCGGGGGCTGGCCCAGGCAGCTGCTCAGCCGGTGTTGCAAGCTGGGCCCCCCCAAAGCCCGCCGCCCCAGGCCGCGTCTGGACTTGCATCGGCCCCTGCCCCCGGGCCCAGAGGAAAGCCTCGCCCACCTTCCTGGGATCAGGAGGACAAGTCCCAGCCTGGCCCGCTCCCCCTTGCCAGATCCGAGCGTGAGAAAATCCCGAACTGAGGAGGCCGGTGTGGCAGGTGGCCGGGGTGGGAGTACCGGCAAGCCCCCACCCTCCTCGTGCCCAGAGGAGGCCAGCCCCAGCCCTGGCCCTTCCTGGAGCTGGCCTGGAGACACCACTGCCATCTCGGGCCCCTCCAGACCTGGCCCTGGCTGCAGCTCCCCCAGCCCCCCCTCCACCCCCTAAGCAGCAAGGAGCTGCATTCAGCAGGCGCTCAGCTCGTGTCTCCCCCGGGAGGCTGAGCTGGGCAGCTCGGCCAGCGAGGGTCTGCAGAGAGCCCGGTTTCCAGAGCATTTCCCCCCGGTCAGGGTCACTGAAGTCTGAGCTGTGCTGGCCCTTGGGGCCAGGTGTGCGGGCCTGAGAGGCACCAGAGCCCCTCGAGAGCCCCCATCCCCAACAGGAGGGGAGGACAGAGGGCCACTGGCTCCTCGGTGGTCTCTCGGGGCCTGGGGGCACTGAGGTCTGGTCTCTGTGTCCTGTGAGTGATGCCGGGTCCTGTATGCATCCCTGATTCGCTGGAGACAAGGAGGGAGGAAGGAAGAGGGGGCCCAGAGCCAGGTGGGTGTGACATGTGGGTGGGCACCTCCCTGAATGCTGACCCCTGAGGGGGCATGAGCCAGCAGGGGGATAGGAGTGCTGTCCTCGGAGCTGCCAGCTGCAGAGGCCCTGCCCGGGCAAGTGCCCGCTCTCTGAGCTGCCTGGGAGGATGGGCTGGGCAGGCCTGAGAGCCCAGTGGGATCAGTGAGCGTGGCTGCCTCATAGCGGGACCCTGGCCAAGGGCCTCCCGTGTCTCCTGGGCTTCAAATGTCCCGAGAACCCAGCTAAGCCCCCAGAGGCCCCTTAGGACTCCCGCAACCCCGGGGGAGACAAGGGCTCTAGCCAGGAACCCCAGGGGGCTGCCAGGAAGAAGTGGTCCATGTCCTGCTTCCCAAAGGCCAGCATGACTCGGTGTGGAGCCCGAGCAGCTGCAAGAGCGGAGACGTCCCTGAGGGACGGGGCAGGCTATATACCTGTGGCTGGGCAGGCACCTTCCCGGTTAGGGCGTGGGATGCCCAGGCCCCTGTACGGAAAGTCTGGGCTCTGTTCCCCCCAGGATGGTGGGAGGGGGCCTTGGGGACCCAGGCCAGGGGCTGTCCTTTGGATGTGCTCGGCCCTGCCCAGAGGCCCAGCTCACTCAGCATGCAGTCCGGCGGGGGGGCCGGGGGGGCGATGTCCCAGGGGTTGCAGAGCCGCCTGGAAAGTGAGACCCCGGCTGAGGCGTGGTGGGTGGGCGTGGGGGAGGGCGAGGAGCCATGCAGGATGAGGCTGCAGGGAGCAGGCGCCGGCCCGCAGAGGACTCGGGGTGCCACGCCGGGTTTAAGCCGCTCTAGAGAGCGCCGTAGGAAGATGCCTCCTGCAGACAGGCATCTGCACAAACAGCCTGCAGTCCTGTGAGCGGCGCCCGACCCGCACAATCACACAGGGCAGCGCTGCCCGGTTCAGTGTGGACAGCGCCCCGGGCTCTGGTCCTGGCGTGCAGAGATGGCTGGCCTCTGGAGGGCTTCTGGCCGCAGGGCGAGCCTCCTCCCCTGAGCCCACCTGGGAGACCCTGCCCCGGCAGCTTCCCCACAGGCAGGAGGCCCGTGGCTTGTTTATCTCCGTCACTACGGTTCCTTCGCCACCTGTGGCAGAGGAAGGAAGGCCCCTGTCACCAGCCCCACCTGCGGTGGCCACTTCTGGGAACAGGAAGCCAGGGGCAGCAGGCCACCTGCCCCTCCACCCGGGAGGAGCAGGAAGGGGCAGGGAGGCTGGGCCTGGGGCTAGAAGGTCCTGGGGGCCCCCAACACCCACTCACCCACCCACACCTGCTGCTTCTCCCCGGCTCTGATCACACCTGTCCTGGGCAAGCCTCCTGGACATGCCCGGGCAGAACCCACCATGTCCCCTTGCCCTCTAGGGTCCCGCTCCCAGGAGACGAATGGGAGGTGGGTCCCGAATGTGAGGGGTCGGTGCCAGAGGGCAGGGCAGTACAGCTTGCCCTCCTCCCCTGTGGCTGGGGGCACCCGCCGAGACATCTGACGGGGTTCTTGGGCAGATGTCTGAGGCACAGTTGGGGAGGCTGAGGTGTGGGAGCGGGCTGGTTCAGATCCAGACCCCTTCCTTCACACCCCTACCCGCCGACGGGACCCCTACCCGCCGACGGGACAAGGCCTTTGTGGGGACGCAGGGGCACTGAGCTGCGGGTCTCCATGGGGTCGTGTGCCCCCCCGCCCCCGCTGACCCCGGAGACAGGGCAGTAGGGGGCACGGTGGGGCCTGAGCTGGGACTCCGGATGCTGCCACAGAACCCGTTCGGGTGCTGTGAGGGCAACAGGGAGGCTGGCAGGAAGGTGGACCTGGGGTCCATGTGGGAAGAGGGGCTTTCTGGGATCCTCCCCACCTAGGGGGCCAGCCCCGCTCTGCTCTCTCGAAGCCCAGGCCAGGCCCTGGGGCTCGTAGTGGGCGTGGAACAGGTGTTGCCTTGCCCCTCCCCGGCCGCAAGTCACACGCGGGGCCCAGCACAGAGGAGGAGGCAGCGCCTCGGGCACCAGCTCGAGGGGGCGGCCCCAGGCGGAGCCGTGCAGCCGGGAGCCCCGTGCGGGGCTGGTGACGTGGGAGGGGGCCTGTCCCCCTCTACCCTGCAGCTCCCTCCCAAGTAGAGCCCAGCCAGCCCTGCAGAGGGTGCAGCCCCCATGGCCATGGCCTGAGCCAGGGTCCCGGGAGGAGGGCGCTCCGGGCAGGGACCCAGAGACCAAGCTCTAGTCTGGGCCCTGCTCAAATACCCCTGTGGCCGCCGGCAACCCCCTTCCCTTCTCTGGTCTCTCCAACAGACGCCCAAGCTCAGCCCCATAGCCCTTGCTCTGCTGACCCACTCTGAGAAGCCCCTGGCCTCCTCCCGGCACCCACAGCCCTTCTCCGCAGCCCGGCCACGCCTCTCCCCTGGCTGGGAGCCGGCCCTGCGGCAGTGTTCCCAGCCTATCTCTGCTTGGGGCAGCTATCTCCGCCGGGCGAGGCTGCCCTAGATAGCGGGCACCGGGCGGGCTGGGAACGCCTCGGGCACCCCCGCCCCCGGGCCCGGCCTGGGCCTGCTGAGGTCACGCTGGCAATGGCTCTTGATAAGTCGCTGGGCTGGGGGCTCTGGGCTCTGTATCCAGCGCCCTGTCAGGGGAGCCTAGATAACCAGGTCTCCGGCGGCCCCTCCCACGCCGCCCAGACCCAGCCTGGCCTGGGCTGTCCTCTGGGGGGTGCCAGGGGCATCTTGACTTCCCAGGGCAAAGCCTGAGGAGGGTCCAGCCGGCCGGGCACCGTGGGAGGGGCAGTGGCCCACCACAGCGTGTTACTGGTACGACCAGGGCAGGACCTGGGGCAGCCCAGGCCGCCTCTGGGCACCAGCTGGGCGGAACTGGGCCCATCTTCAGCTCCCAGCCTTTGTGCCATGGCCCCCTCGGCCTGACCTCTCCTGGTTCCACCCAGAACCTTGCCTGACCCCTTCCCAGCTCCCCTTTTCTAACAGGAGCCCTGAGTGCAACCCCGGCCAAGGGCATGGCCCAGGGCTGCTGTGTGGCCCTGGCCTTGTCTCGGACACTCTCTGTGCCTCTGTGGGTGGACCCCTTCATGACCCCCGTGTACACAAGAGGAAACGGTCTTGCTGCAGCCTTTGGGCTGGGACTCGAACCCAGGATGGCTCTAAGACCAGAGCCCAGCTCCACTCGAGGGCCAGGCTCTTGCTCTGTGCTGGGGGATCAAGGCACAGAGGGCAGCATGATGTAGGCAGGCCTCTCTCAGAAGGAGGACAGTGGCAGCACATGGATGAGCGGGGAGAGAGGCCTAGCCCTTCGGAACCCAGGGCAGGGGGGCACTGAAGCTGGGGCAGGCACGGGCCTCGGCAGCCAGAGGGCCGAAGGGGCTGGGATCCTAGGGGCCCCAGCTGGACAAGGGTGACCGGTGGTCGCCGGGGTTCAGGCCACCTCCTGGGTGACCCCTGGGCTTGCTTGTGGCGTGCAGCCGCAGGAGGCCAGTTTTCCGGATCCCATTCGTTGCACAAGCTCGTGAGGTCACAGACACGAAGGACCGCATTGCACCAGCCCAGCTTCCTCTTTGCTTTGCTGACGCCTTGCGGGGAGCGAGCAGAGACCCAGCTCTCCCAGCCTGGCCCGGGCAGGGCGCGTCCCTCCGACTGCTCTACCTCGCGAGCCCTTGGCAAGGCCCCAAGGCTGCTCCCGGGCCCTGTGACACAGGCCAGGGGGAATCCAAAGCAGCAGCCAGCCTCAGGCTGCCCGGGGCTCAGCCTCTAGGGTCCCTGCACTCACTGGCACACAATGGCTCCTGGGTCCCTTTGGCACAGAGAGTAGCAGAGGCATACCCAGGGGGAGGAAGCTCTTGTGCCTTCTTGTCCATGAGCTCACCTGCTCCTTTCTATAAAAGGCCCATGCAGCAAATGGGACAAGCCTCTTTTCCCATCTGGCAGGGGAGATAACTAGGGCCCAGAGAAATGGCTAGCCTCCAAGCGCCCCTGAAATTCCTCCTCCTCCAGGAAGTCCTCTAGGACTACTCCACCTAGAAGGGGGTCTCAGCCTCCCTAGAAGGGGAGTCCTGTCCTAGCTGTTGCCTCCCTTCAGCTCACAGCCACCCTGAGCCCTTCCCCACCCAGCAGTGGTCCCTTTTGGGCAGTCTGGCTTTCCCCTGTCTTCCTCCACTGGACTTGGGGAACATGAGGCCCTCCCTAAATATTCGCTCATCTCCTGAGCTTCTTCACCTGTAGAAGGGGTGAGGACGCCGGAGATGACACAGGGCCGTCAGAGCCTGGGTTGCTCCCGTTGCTGGGTCAGCGTGCAGGCGGAGGCCTCTGGCCTGGGAGCTGGACCTCGTGGCCCCGCACGTGGGCTCTGAGTCCTGGGGGTGGGGGGGTCACCTGGTGAGGGCCTGCCATAGAAGCCGGACAGGCAGCACCGTGGAGAGGTGTCCGGCCGGCAACTAAAGGTGCCTGATCACGGCACAGGCTGGCGGCTAGACAAACCGGCAGCCGGGGAGGCAGGAAGAGAGGAAGCCGAGATCCCGAGCCCACGCCGCCGCCCCCGCCCCCGCCCCCGCCACCCACCCCAGTTCCCACGGAGCCTGGCTGCCCCGGTCGTGGGGCCTGCTTTCCATTTTACGGCAGCTCCTACACATCTTGCCTGACAATAAATCTGAGTTCACAGCATCTTTTCCTTTGAAAGCACGAATCCCTGTTTAGACCAGACCCTCTCCCACACCTCTCCCCGCCGTAATGAGCCGGGCAGACCAGTACCCCTTGCTCTCTGTCCTCTGGCCACCCCGCCTGCAAGCCCTCCCAGTCCTGGGCGCGTTGCCTGGGGCCGGGCAGGCCTGGGCCTCCCTCTCCTTTCTCCGCTTCGGCTGGTGGGGAGTTTATTGCCCTGAAACGCCGGTTCTCCGCCTAGCCCGGCTTGGCTGGCGCTGCACCGGTCTGCGGTCCTGGGCGTGCTCAGCCCCCATCCAGGGAGCCCCCGGGACAGCTGACCACCCGGTCCAGGCTCAGATGCCAGCTCTTCTGGGGAGACTCCTGGTCACCCTAACCCAGCAACCGCCCTGCAGATGCTCCCGACGGAGGGCCTCTTCTTCTCCACCATCTCCTTCTTTCAACAGCTGCTCCGGCTCACGGCGATCTCAGGACCAGAGGGGCAGACTCACTCAAGTCCCCCAGCAGAGGGGGCCGCCTCTCCCCAGCGCCCCTTTCTCGCCCAATGCCTCCGTGAAGCACTGAGACTCACACCAAAGCCCCACGCCCCCCCACCCCCAAGCTCCCTGACAGCTGGCGCTGGGCCGTGAGCTCCTCCCCACACCCAGCAGCTCGTCCACACAGCGGGCCCATGGCAGCACCCATCCCCGGCAGACTGAAGACTCCACCAGCACAGCAACCTGTGGCCGCCCCTCCCAGTGACCCCACCCCTGAACCCTGGGCCTGTCAAGTCCTCCAAGCAGCTGCCTTGTCCCCTCCCTCGGGGGGCTCAGGAACCGCCTTCCCGGCACGTTCAGCTCCATCCCTCCCCGCCCGAAGCCCACCCCTCCTGGAGGAGACCCCCTGGGGCCCCGTGGTCCTGGTGCCTGCTCAAGACACTGACCCCTCCATCTGCACCAGCAGCTCCCCTCCACTGGAGGACTCCACTCCAGAAGGCCATGAAGACCCATGGCCACGAGTGGCATGTCCACTCTCTGCCACGGGTACCACCCTGAGCTCAGAGCCACACACTCCACCACGTCTGGCCTCCCCACTCGGGGATTTGTGTCTCCCGGGCCTGCGTGGGCCCAGAGCCCATTGGACCCCAAGGCTGACCCCTGCCTCCAGATCCTATCACTCTCCCTGCTCCTCCACACCCTCCTGGTGGCCCAGAGCTGCGGGGTCTCTCCCCCTACCCCCAACAGCCTGAGGGTCTCCCCAGGCCACCATCTCTGGCCACGGCTTAAACCCCGGCCATGGGGACAAACCCTGGCCTGGGCCAGGACAGGGCAGGCTGGAGTCCAGGCTGCGGTGGGGAGGAGTGGGCCCGAGGCCCCAGCTCCTGATCCCACCCCCAGGCCGCTCCCCAACAGCCGGGAGTGGGGTCAAGCAGTCTCCTCCCCCGTGGCCCTGCGGCGTGTTTGCACAGCTGGAGGGGCCAGAGCTGGCCTGTGACGGGTCGGCTTCGGCTTTACTTGGTCTTCCTGGAGGCCAGCCTGGGAGGAGACTAGAGCAGAGTCGGAGAGGGATAGCTTAGCTGCAGGGAGGAGGAAGGGAGGGGGCTCTGGAATTTGCTGTCGGCGGGGGTCTGGGAGAACTCATTTCCCTGGCCTGCAGGAAGATGGTGGGGAAAGCGATGTTTCTGTGACCCCAGAAAGCAAAGCCCCCCGATATCCTTCCCATCGCCGTCCCCTCTGGCGGGAGAGCCAGGGATGGGCACAGGTGCGTTGGAGAAACTCCAGCCCTGGGCCCCCCACCCCCCGTGGCTGGGGCTCTGGGAAGCAGGGGAGGGGTGCATGCACTCAGGGGCACCGGGAAGAGGTGTGCGACCCGCACCACCCCGCCCCGCAGCCAAGACCAGGATACACGTGTACCTGGGGTGGTGAGCCAAGCAGAGGTCAGTCTGCTGGGGAAATGCTCAGTATCCCGCCGGTGCGCTGAGAGCTCCCTGACGGCTCTAGCCATCGGTACTTTGCCTTTCCCACCCCGTGCTCTCGGATCCCAAAGTGCCATGGACACAGAGGCAGGACAGAGTGAGGGCCAGGATGAGGCTGCCCCAGGCCAGAGGGCATGTTCCTGGGCCGGGGTGGGGGTGAGAGGGGGGAAGGGCTCAGAAGTAGGGATGGAGGAGGGTGCACAGGGGGAGTCTGCCGCAGGGCAGGTGTGGGGGGCCTGGAGTGCCGGGAAATCGAGGCCCTGGGTGGCTCTGGTCCCCAGAGTTGACAGAGGCCTGGGCTCTGCCCTGCTGGCCCCTGAATTTCAAGCTGGGAAGTGGTCTAGCTCAGCCACGGGGCCTCCCTTCTGGGCTTTGTCTGCTCTGACCGCAGGGCCCCCCACCAGCTGATCCCTTTGGGAAGGCCCCCCCCGTCCCTCCCCCCGGGCCTGCCACTCCTGCAGATCCATCCACTGCTGTTGGGCAGGCCCGCCTACCACGGAGTTCCTCGAGGCCTGGGTGCAGAAAGCTCTCGGTCAACTCTGAGGTCATGCGTGAATGGCCTCTTGCACTGTGGTCCAAACTGACGCCCAGTGGTCAGCTGGCTGGACAGGAGGCGGCCACTTCCTGGGCTGGCTGGTGACTCACAGGCTCATTTCTGGGAAAACTCCCACCCACCCCCCACCAGATCCGGATGGCGTGGAGCTCGGCCGAGTGGGGGCTAGCTGTGGGAAGTGTGGTTATAATTAGGGGCTGGGGTCTGGAGGAGGAGAAGGGGGCCCAGGGGAGGGACCAGATGCCTCCTGGCCTCCTGGGCCGATGGGCTGGGCTCTCTGAGCCTCCAGGCTGAGGCCACACTGCCCTGGACCACCCTAGCTCAGCACACTGGCCTTTCCTGCTGAGTCAGGGCCTGACATGCCCGGGAGGGCCACATCGGGTTTGCCTGAGCCCCTCCCCAGGCCCTCCTAGTGATAAAAACCCTCCCACTTGGGGGCTCAGGCCCTGCACACAGCGTCGCCAACGCCCAGGATAACCCATGGGACTGGCAACCCTGGGGTCCCACAGCTTGGGGGTGCCGAGAAGCAGCAGAGCTGGGCTCTGGCCAGATCCGAGTGTCCAGAGGAAACAGGCCACTCCTAAATGGGTCTGGGTTGTGGGGTCACTCCCCACCAGGCTTCCAGGCCAGAGTCCAAATGCCATTTGCTCAGCAGGTCCCTGCAAAAACATCCTTCTGGAAGGTTCTGAGAAGAGCAGGACAGGAGGAGGCCTCTGGCCGGGTCAGGAGCAGGGCCCCGGGGCCTCCTGAACAAACACCATACCACCTGCAGCAAACAGGAGCCGGGCCCTGGGCTGTCCCGCCTCCCAAGCCCATCTGGCCTCCCACAGCCACCCCACCCTAGCCCACCATAGGGAAGGCCGTGGTGATGGAGAGGACACACGCCCACGCCTGCATGAGCAGCCAGGGCTGGCACCCTGCCTGGCTGGGACCGAGCAAAGCTTTTATTTGTTGGAACAGCATCACTGAGATGTAATTCGCATGCCATACAATTTCTCATTTAAAGCATACAATTCAGTGATTTCTAGGGTGTTCATAAATATGGGCAAGCATCGCCACAATCAATTCTAGAACATTTTCATCAGCTTGGGGGAAATTGTATCCTTTACCGTCCCCCGGTAAAGTAGCTGCTCGGCTACTTTCTGTGTCTGAGGATCCCCTGCTCTGGACATGGCATGTGATGTGCCCTTCTGTGAGTGGTTCTTTCACTCAACATAATGCCCTCCGGGGTCTTCCCTTCCCTAGCCGAATCGTAGTCCAGTACACGGATGCACCAGGTTTTAATCATCCCTTCTGTTGATGGACGCGGCGGCTGGCATGGGCGGCTGCGCTCGTGGGTTCTCACCTCCTGGGGCGCACGCGGGCCTCGGAGGGGCAGGGCTGGGCCATGCAGCAGCCGCGCCTGATGGCCGCCACCAGCAGGGTCTGAGGGCTCGCTCGCCAGCTCCCTGGATGACCGAGCCTCCTCCCTCCACGCTGGGGCCGTCGCCCTGGGGGCCAGGTGTGGGTGTGAGCGCCCACCCTGGACCCACCGCATTGGACGGCCCAGGGATGAGCCTTGGGAGGCAGGAAGGCCAGCTCCCTGTCTCACAGGAGCATGCTGGGCTCGGAGAGGGGCCCAGCTCCCAGCTTCGGTTGGGGGCGCCGGCCGCCGGTCCCGTCTCCTCACTGGTCAGTGTTCTCCCGATTCTGGGGGCAGTGGCATGAGTTGGGGGAGTTCTGGCCCCTCCCTCCGTACCCGAGCCCCATGTTGCACCTGCCCAGAGTTCAAGTTGGCTACTGGGTCTGGGGCTAAAAAATCTATAACCAAACAACATTCTGGCGTGAGATTCTGGAGGGTTCCAGAGGCCCCCAGGGCTCCTTAGGTCAGGACATGAGTGGCCACCCAGCTGTGGCCCGTGGCCATCTGGGCTCACCCCCACTGGGCTCCCGTGGACGCACACAGGACTCAGCACTGCCCCCCATCCCCTCAATGCATTCTTTTGGCCTGGACCCTCCAGTCCCTCTGGAGCCCCCTTACTGCCCATTCACACCCAGCTCTGGTCCCTGGTAGCCACCTGCCCAGCTCAGGCTGGGGGAAAGACCAGAACCTTCTGTGCTCACCAGTGTCCCGGCCCCACAGACGCTCCGGGAGCACAGCCCTCATTACGGGGTGCTGGGTGCCGTTTGCCCCCTCTCGGGTGCCCAGAGCCCAGCTCTGCTCTTCGTCCTGAGGCCCTTCCTCACACAAAGGCATTTTTATTTCTGAACTCTTGGCCTGGAGCCCACAGCCTGTGGGCAGGGTCAAAGAGCAGCACCCCACTGACCAGCTGACCCTCGAGCAGGCCAGTCACGCTGGGCGTCGTGGTCCCCCGCCCCCCCGCCCTGCCGGCCCCCAGCAGCTCAGCCCACACCGAGGTCTCTGTGACCAGAGGGATTTCCTGCTGGAGAAGGAGGGGCCATGGGAAGCCAGAGACCAGCCCCAAGGACTAGGAGGGAGAGTCTGGCTGGCCCCGTGGGCTAACTGACCACCGCCCCACTGCCTGCCCCCTGTCCTCGCACAACGCTGGGGCAGGCATGCCATCCCCACTTACAGGTAGGGAAACTGAGGCTGTCGAGCAGAGCAAGGTGGTTGTGTGGCCCCAAACCGACACTTGGTGTACTTGCTGGCCCTGACGGTGTTGGTGGGTGCTGGAGCTCGGGGCTGCAGGTGTGCAGGGCTCCCGCGTCCCCAGCATGGCCCCACTGTTAGAGCCCCCCAGGCGTGGCTGAGGAGCTGCCTGTGAACACTCGGGCAGGACCATTCTGTGCACTGGCTTCCCAGAAACTGCCCTCCTTGCCCCTGGCTGCCCGCAGGGCCGTGGCAGGCGGCCAGATGATCATGCCAGGCCTCGGGGTCCCCCATGCCAGCCGAGCCTTCTGGCGGGTTCGGGCTCATGGTGGCGCTCTGCCCGAAGCTGCTGGTCGGGTCCGGGGTCTCCAGTTCCTCCAGGGAGGACTCGTGAGGCAACCGCTCCTGAGCAGCATCTCAGGACGGCCAGGGTGGATGGAAACCCCAAAGGGCATCCATTCCTCCCCAGGCAGAGACCAGGGCCACCTGGGACCCCGTGCGTGGGGGCACCTGACTGCCTGGTGGTCTGGAGCCCTCTGTGCCCCACACCCAGAGCTCCACGGGGACAGGGTGCCCGGTCCCCTCCATGCCCCCAGCACCTCACACAGACCCGACAAAGCAGATGCCCAGAAGAGATTTGCCAAAGGAAGGGGCCAAGACCCCCACCCTCTGGGCCAGGCCATGGGGTCCTGCAGCGCTCCTGGAGAGGCCGCTCCCCACACGGTCATCCCCAGCCCCTGGGCCAGCCCAGGTTCAAGGGATCCTCGGCGGTGGGCACACAGTTCCCAGTGTGGTTGGTGAAGGCAGCCCCACAAAGCAAGGCCCCTCGAGAGGGGAGGAGGAGCCAAGAAAGGGCAGGCGGTGGGCATTTGGGGCCCTTGCTTGCCGAGGAAGGTGACCCGGGCAGCAGGTGGCTGAGGCAAGCCTGCAGGGTGGGGCCCTGGCGTTCTGGGCATTTCCCTGGAATGTCCTTGAGGGGCAGCTGCAGGGAGGGGCTGGGCCGGGCTGGCCTGTGCATGGCTCCTGGGCCTGCCTGTTGGTACCCCCCCAACTTGGCTCTGCCTGGGATGTCTCGGGTTCCTAGGACGGGGCTGTGAATGGGCTCCGTCCAAGGCCAGGGGGCCCTGCCCCTCCCCAGATCCCCTCCTCAGAGCACGGGCACCTTCGGGCCTGTTTCTCCATCCCCATAGCTGTGCACGCTGCCCAGAGCAGCCCAAGGGGAAGGGGGGCCATGGAGGAGCTCCGCGGGGGCTGGGGGCCAGGGGAGGGAGAGCGGCGCGGGGGGAGGCCCTGACCACACGCACCATTTGCTGAGGCTGCCCAGCTGTGCCGGGCCTCACCCTTGAGAGGAGAGTCTCAGCCCATTTGCTGTTGTCCCCCCACTGAGCCCCTGTGGCTTCTGTTTCCTCAGGGAGTGGGGCCAGCGCCAGAGAGGGAGGGAGGGAGGGGTGCCCAGGAACATCCAGAGACAGGGACGGAAGCACAGAAAAGGCTGAAAGGGCCAGCCAGCCCCAAGAAGGCAGCCGCCGAGGGGGTCCCGCCAGGCCTACTGCTCTTCGGCCTCCTGCCACGGGGACAGGTGAATCGGGGGGGCACCAGCACCGCTCCAGTGCCCAGGCTGAGACGAGGATCCCTCTGAAGTCAGGATCTTACGTGAGCGCTGGAAGAAGCCGCTGATTTCGAAGCCTCAGTGTAAAATGGAGGGGGACCGAGGCCTGGGGGATCCTGGGGGCCCTTCTTTTCTTCCTGGAGGAGGATGCCTCCAGGGAGGGGTTATTTGTCTTAACTGAGCCGTCACTGGGCTTGCGCCTCTGCAGGCAGGCCTGTCCCCAGTGCCTCCAGTCACGGAGGCAAGGCCTGCAGGCAGCTCTCCGGTGGGCAGGAAGATGTTAGGAGCAGCAACCCAGAAGCCGCCAGAAGCAAACTAAAGAGGAAATCACCTTCTTTATTCTGGACACTAGATCTCTATTAATAGCACCCAGAAGCCGCCAGAAGCAAACTAAAGAGGAAATCACCTTCTTTATTCTGGACACTAGATCTCTATTAACACCACCCAGCAGGCCTTCACACCCTGCCATTCTCCCCACACAGCCTGCTCCACTTGACATCCCAGGCCCATGGGCTCCATCCACTCCCTCCTGGCCCCACAGGAACCTTCCAGCTGCAGGGTCCGTGGGGGACTGTCCAGTTGCCCCCAGGCCGGGGACGTCACCATCCTGGCCCTGCCCACGAAGCCTCCCTAGGCACATGTTGGCTCCCTCTATAATTAGCCACCAGCTCCACCTGCTTTGATCCCTGGCCTGGGAACCTGGGCTCTGCCTCCCCCACACACGCCATCAGGAGCAGCTGCCACCTGGGCGTCCCCTGGGCCCCCGGTCCCAAGCCTGCCGCCAGGCCTGCCCCTGTGCCTTGGCCCCTGCCTCCCATTTCCAGTCCAGCTCTGGCCTTGGGCAGCACACCGCCCTCCACCGGCTTGGAGAGGCTGTGTGGTCTGGCGGGGCCCATTCTGTGTGCCCGTGGCCGGAGGCCCTGAGGGCAGCCCAGGCTCGTGAGCAAACCAGGACATGCCTAGACTCAGAAGTGCTACAAGCAGGTAGGGGGCCTGCCATGCAGGAGCACGGGCTCCGGACAGCCCAGTTTCCAGGGCCTGTGCATCAAGTAGGGCTGCTCAGGGGTGGAGAGGCCAGAACCAGAAAAACAGCCCGAGCAGTGTGGGGACCCAGCCAGAGGAGCTGGACTGGGGTCCCGAGGTGAGTGCCTGCCCCACCAGCGCTGGCGGCCCAGTAAGCTAGGGCCTGGGTTAGAGTCCCCAGCCCCCCGTCCCTGGGGCCCCAGAGGCCTGCTCCTGGAAGGGTGAGGGCTCCCAAGACGGGCTGCTGGGGACGGATGCTCTTCAGGACCCCACCCCTGGGTGCAGAGGAGGCTCATGGACACCCAGAAACTTTCCCTCCCTGACTATGGGCCAGTGGCCTTTGAAGTGGGAAGGTCTGCGGGGGCAGGAGGAGACGGTCCAGGGGTATAATTAGGGAGGGTGGTTTCACTCTCTCTCACACACGGAACAAACCCAGCTGTGGACGCCCTGGGCAGAGCTGGCCTGGCTCCCCAGACAGGACCCAGGACAGGGTCTCTGGGCTCCATGCCTCCCTGGCTTCCATCCCCCCAGAGGCAGAGGGCTGGGCCTGCTCCCCCTGGGCCACCCACGCATTTCATGACCACATAGCACGGAGACCAGGAGCCCTTCCCTCGCCGCTGCTCTGGTGGACTCAGTGGCCTTTGGGATAACCTTAGGGCCTGGAAGGCTCCCTTCATCCCTCAGCGTCCTGACACCCAGGGTCCAGCTCCTTTCCAGAGATGAAGGGTGGCATGGGGACCCCTGGGGCTTTAGGCAGAAATCATGGCTAAACCCTGGTGCGCTTCCTTCCCCAGGGAACAGGGGAGACAGAGGAGGCCAGGGCCCCAGGGCTGTGCCAGTAACCCCCATCCTGCCCGGGGCACAGCTGTCCCCCACCCTGGGCTGCACCTGGAGGGGTCTGGGCTCGGGTGTGGGGACCAGGCCAGACACCCACCCTCACCTCTTCAGGCCAGCCCATCCCTGCCTGCACAAGGACTGAGGACAGGGCCTGGACGCCAGCCCCCCATCTGAGGGCCAGGACCTACTTCCAGCCCCATCCCCCTTTTGTTGGCACGCAGGGCCTACGCCGGTGAAGGAGGACCCAGACCATGCCCTCGGGGGGATCCTGGGTCAACGAGGAGAACTGGCTGGAAGGCTGGCCTGCAGGCCCAAGCTCGGGCTGCTCCCACCTTACCCTCTCTACCTGAACTCTGGGTCTTTGCCTGTGCTGAGCACCTTACCTGGAATACTCCTTAGCTCCTCTACCTCTTACCCATCTCTCAGGTCTCAGCCAGGAAAGGGGCTTCTGAGGGGCCTTCCTGAATACCCACCAGAGTGCATGTTCCTCACCTGCATTCCTCCATGCCCTGTGCACCCCATCACAGCACTGACCATACTAAGCATAAACCCTAGTGATTATCACCCTCTCCCACTGGTCTGTGCAGTCCAGAGGACACCACAGGGCCTGGTATTCATCCACCATCCACCCATCCATCCATCCATCCAACCACCAGCCATTCATCCACCATCCATCCACCACCCATCCATCCATCTATCCATCCAACCAACCACCAACCATCCATCCATCCAGTCATTCACCATCCATCCATCCACCACCTATCCATCCATCCACTCATCCATCCAACCAACCACCAGCCATTCATCCACCCATCCAACCATCATCCATCCATTCATCCAACCATCTACTACCTACCCATCCATTCATCCATCATCCATCTACTTTCGACCCATCCATCCACCCATCCACTCATCCATCTACCCGTCCACCCATCTACTCATCCATCCACCCGTCCATCCATCCATCCATTCATCCATCCATCCATCCATCCATCCATCCATCCATCCATCCATCCACCTGTCCACCCATCTACTCATCCATCTACCCATCCACCCATCCACTCATCCATCCATCCACCTGTCCACCCATCCACTCATCCATCCATCCATCCATCCAACCACCATCCATCCATCCATTCATCCATCATCCATCCATCCATATCCACCATCCACCCACTCCTTGATTCACTCAGCACAGATTCTTGGAGCATCCACACATGGCCAGGCTCTGCTCTGAGGGAGGGGACACAGAGGAGAGAGCAGAGGCAGCCCCATGGGGGAGATGCTCTCAGGGGCCCCTTGCAGCCCTTCCTAGAGGGTCTATCTGAGCTGGGTCTCGGCAGGGGACGCTGAAACCAGGGCTAGGGAAGGATTGGGGTGAAGTTCCCACCTGTTCCTGTTACCATGCTCTGGAATGCGAGGCCGGGTCATTGTTTCAGGGACAACGGTGCCTGCCAGCACAGTGTGAGGTCACCTGCAGTACATCATTTCAGGGAATGACCTATTATGGGGGTGGAAGGGGAAGTGTGCGCCTGCCCAGCAGCCCCTGTGTGGGCATGCGCACAAGCACACGCATGCACGCACATGTACCCACAGGCGCACACGCACGCACATTATTCCTTTCTTCTCCTGTTGCCCAGGCCCAAGCCCAGCACCCAGAACTGGGCAGCCAGAGCCCTGGGGAAGGGTCTAACCATGTAGCTGGTGACAGGACAGGACCCTGCTGACCAGGGCAGGGCCAGGATGAGGGCCAGGACTGGGGCTCCTGTCTCCTCGAGGCAGCACCAACTGCCCCACACCCTGCCATGAGGGGCAAGTCACCAGGCGTGTCCTCTTCCTCTGACAGCACCTTCCTTCCTGGCCTCCCCAGGCCTGTCCCAGCAGCGCTGCCAGGAAAGCGGGCCCTCCCCCTGGCTCTGGGGGTGGAGAGTCAGGAATGTCCCAGGGACCCCTGCCCACAGCCCCTCCGGCACCCCTCCAGGCAGGATTGGGGTGGAGGCTCCCCAGGCTGTCCAGCTTCTATGACCCCACACTGGGTGGTCACTCGGACAGACAGACCTGTCCCCCACGCCACCCCTCCTTACTTCCAAAGACAGCCTGGTACTGATCTGCTTATTCTTACACAGCGGATGGCTGGGGAGCTTGCAGACCACACTGCGGCCCCAGGCCCAGGGCCCAGTGAGGAAAACCAGAAGAGCAGAGACCAAGAGGGTGGGACAGAGGGGTGTTCAGTGGGGGCCCAGGACCACCTGGTCTCCCTGGGAAGGGGGTGGAGGTGAACAGAAGGCTTTGGGGGGCATGTCTCAGCTGAGGTCTGAGGGAGGACAGACATGTTCAGATGAGCTGGGGGCAGGGCCAGGGGCAGGAAAGGACAACAGGGAGCCCCAGGCAGGGAGCTCACGAGGCCTTGCGAGACCCAGGAGCACGGTGAGTCTGGGGGCCTGAGGACCTCACCGAGGGATGGGCCAGGGCTCTGCATCTATCAAGGGCTGAGGGAGATGGAGGCCCACTGTGGGTGAGTAGCTGGGAGAGCGGTGCCCCTGAGATGCGGACAGGGCTCTGTCCCTGTGCCTGGTCACTGGAATGCCTGGTCAGCCAGTCAGCCCGCCCCACAGCTTTGCCAGAAGCCCAGCGGTCCGCTCCTGACTTGTAAGAGCAGGGGTGCGTCATCCCCTCTCTGCCCTAGGCTCCCCCATGTGCCCTGCCCCCGTGATGCCAGGCACCTGGTCTCAGGGCAGACACTCACACCCCCAGAAGCTCCCTCTGCCTGGGGGTCCCCCAGCCCACCCGGGGCTCACAGGGCTGGCTCCTGCCGTTCCTGTCTCAGCACAGACCGTCCAAAGCTGCACCCACGCTGACCCCAGGACTAGTCGATACAGTGTCAGGTTGGCTCATTTGGGGCGTCTTCCCCACACAGAGGGGGCACACCCTGAGGGCAGAGGCTTTGGCTCTCTGCAGCTTTTGTCCTCAGTGCTCAGGAGGATCAGCGCCTGCATACAGTGGAGCTTAATAAGTATTTGTTCAATGAACAGATGTAGAACTCAAACCTGGAAATAGACCACAAGACCACCTACGTGGACAGTCAGAGCTGGAGCTGGTCCCGGCACCTCCACTTAGCAGCTGCCCCACCCCGGGCAGGTGTGGGACCCCTCTCAGCCCTGTGCTTGCTGCTGCCTTGGGTCACCCTGGTGAGGTCTGGGGCATCTTGAGATCCTTAGGAAGTGGGGTGTGGCCCTGCAGGCCCGGGGCCGACCAGCTTGCTGCGGCCTCCCCTGCCCCGGGCACCCCCCGGGCCTCAGAGCTGCGGGCCAGGTCCAGCAGCACCATTAACTTGGGTGCGTCAGGGGCTCCTGGAGCAGCCTGGAGGGTCCTTAGCTCATGTCACACTGGGGATCCAGCAGCCCCCCATGGGGGCCACAGCCCTGCCCCTTCCCCTCTGTCCTTGGTCAGCAGGAGCGGCAAACACACTCAGTGTCCTGGGACCCGGGCTTGTCTGACCCTGCCCAGCCCTGCAGCCGCCCCCTCAAGCTCTGCTTCCCAGCCCTCAGCCTGGGGTGCGCACCCCATGGAGTGGAGGCCACGCCTGAAGGGGCAGGTCCCTGGGCCTGGGAAGGCCCCCAGGCTGGCAGTAGGCAGGGGAAGGAACTGATCAGCAGTAAGTGTGGCCTGGGGTCAGGGCAGTGGATGGCAGGCAGCCCAGCCCAGGGAACCCCCCCGTAGGGCAGGACGTGCTGGGCCCCAGTTTCCCTATACTGCTGGACATCCAGGTACCTCCAGCTCCAGGGGCCTCTCTGAGCCTGTCTGGGGCAGCAGAGCACGTCTCACCACTCAGCCTAGGTTCTGACTTGCTCGAGATCCTCAGAACCCACTCCCCACCCCACATACACGCAAATGGGGTGAAGGGCCTGGCCTGGCTGTGCCAGCAATGGATGGGCTATCACGGCTGGCTTCCTGAAGGAGGAGGCATTTCCCTGGCCCTTTGAGGGGGTAAGTGTACGGGTCAGGATGATGGAGGGAAGAGCAGGGCCTACTGGGGGCCGTGCAGGGGGCCTGTCCAGAGGCTGGAGTTGGAGGAGACCGGATTTGGGGACCTGACTTTCCGGCAGAGACACTTGGGTCTTGTGAGCACAGGGGAGCCCTGGAAGGTTCCTGAGCAGGGGAGGGCCTGGAGTTAGAGGCTGATAAGGCCCTGCGGGCAGCTCTTGTTCTCCCTTCCTTCCTCCCTTCCCAGGACCCGCCCAGCAGCTGATCTGGGGGCTTAGGGGAGCCCTAAGTGGTGGGATCGGGACCCACAGGGACGCGGATTTCCTGTCCGGGAGCCACCACGTCGGGGACCCCAGCCAGCCCCCGGCTCTGACACACAATCCCTCAGGAAATCCTGGCCCGAGGGCGACCCCCAGCTCAGGGAGGCCAGAGCCCTGAGGGACGATCCCGTGGGGCCGGCCCGTGGTCCTCCTACTGACCCTGCACCGTGCACCCTACTGGCCCCGGGCCCCGGCCCTCCACTCCACCCTGCCCCCCACAGCCCCCTCATCTGCACAGCACCCCCATCCGCCCAGCCCCGGCCCCACCAGCTCCTCCGAGTGGTGACAGGTATAGTTCCAACCCCAACTTTCCTGGCTGCCTTCTCAGCCCTGCAATGGCCACTTGGGCTTCTCTGGGGGGCTGCAGACACCCCAGAACCTGGCACACATTGCGAACCCTCTCCCTGGGAAAAATGCGCAACCGCATAGAATTTCACACCCAGTTTTCAGAGTTTCAAGGGGATTACAGACCCAGGAAGCTCAAGGCCATCTTGGGAGGAGTCCATGGGCTTCCGGCTAAGCCCTGACCAGGGGAGGAGGTGTCCCCCGGAGCCGACAGGTGGGGAGACAGAGGGCCAGAAGGGATGGAGACGTGGAGGGTGTCCCAGGGGTTGCTCAGAGCCAGGCGGGCAAGGGGTGGGAAGCTCACACGCCCCCCACAGCTCTCCGGGCTCCCCAGGGGGAAGCTCAGAGGCTGGGACCACAGCATTACCACACCCGGGGCCTGGTGATGCTGGGCCAGAGGACAGCCTCCAGCCAGCCGGCCTTGTCCCAGCACCAGCAAGCCCGAACGCCGGTCCTCCCCGGCCAGGCCGGCCCAGGCCCCACCAGCATCCCCAGCATGGAGAAGAGCCTACGGGGGACTCAAATGCTGGAGTTGTGACCTTCAGCTGGCTGTGGAGACTGGGGTCATGTGGTTTCCCTTGGCCTCAGTTTCCCCGAATCACATTAGCTAACCGCAAGTAGCTGACAGAGCCCTGGGCCCCAGAGCTTTTCCTGGGGACAATAAAAGTTAGGCCTCCAAGCACAAACACTGGAGTCAGGCACACCCGGCCACAAGCCTCTCTGGCTCTCTCCAGGTAGATACCCTCGGGGGGCTGGCTGAACCTCCCTAGGCTTCAGCGTCCCCAGCTGTAAAGGGGAGATAGAAAGCAGGCTTTTCAGGGTTTGGTGAGCTGCTATCTAGGAAGTGGGCAGCGCGATCAGTGGGGTGGCTGGTGGTGCCCAAGTCCCCCTCCGCACTCTGCTCTCACAGGCCCGTGACCCAGGGGGAGAGAGGGGGTCATGATGCGCAGTTCTGGGTGCCTCGTGGAGCAGGCACGGAGAAGGGCCCCTCGGGGGGGTGGGGGTAGAAGCAAATGGAGCAGTTCACACCAGCTCAACCCGAAGCCTCAGAATCCTGGTGAGGGGGTCAGGGCTGGACCCCTCCAGATTTCCCCCAACCCCCACGTCTCTGGAGAGCTGTGTCTAGGCTCCCACATTTCTCTCTGGGACAGATTCGGAGGCGCGGCACAGGGAGGGGGTTTCCGCTGAGAATGCCGAAGGCCTGCTGTGCTGTAGGGGGTGTTGACCCAGCTCAGGGACGAGGAGCCCCCCCGGAGGCCCGTGGGACCACCAGCCTGCAGACGCGCCCTCCCTCCTTGACTCAGGGGACCCGCCCCACCTCCTCCTGGTTTCAGGACTCCTGCCCCGTTTCCGGGCTCCTGGTGGCAGGTGTTGGATTGCACCTGCACCACCCCTCCCAGTCTGCCTCTCCCAGCGTGCAGGGGCCCTGGGGACACCACCCCTCCCCCCAGACCAGCTCCAGAATCACTGCCTGGAGACATTGGAGACACTGCAGGCCCAGGGCCACCACCCGCCAGCGCTCGGGGAGTGGACAGAGGGGAGCCGGCTCTCCAGCACGCTGGGCCCTGTCTCCTAGCCAGCGTGCACCCGAGTCCGAGGGCGCCTGGCTGCTGGGGCTTCCGAGGCACCTTTCAAGCACACCCCCTGGGAAGCCACTCTGGGGCCTCCTCATCCAAGGTGACTTCTGGGCCCTGACCCCACTCAGCCTTGGTCTCTGAGCCTCCCTCTCCATCTGTCACCACACTAGGCTGCCCACTCCCGGGGAGAGGCTCTGTCCCCATTTCCCCTGTTCCTGTCCCAGATTGGATCCCAGAGATAGAGCGAGGTGCCCCAAAGCCCCAGCCTGGCAAGGAGTCCAGGAGGCCCAGCAAGAGCGGGTCTGTCCCTGTCACCTCCTCTGGTCCTCAGCCCGGAGGCTGCCCCCAGGTTCCCAGGAGTCCCTGGATGGGGGTAGCGCCGACTCCTACGTCCCTGAGCCTGGGATCAGGCTGCACTGAGGTTTGCGCAATCCACGGGGCTCAAGACCCAGGCTGGGAAGGGAGGGGAGCTGCCTGGCAGCCTGTGCAGCAGCAGGTGGATGCCAGGGCGGATGGCCGTGGGGGCAGGGGCGAGGGGCGAGGTGCCTGGGCAGGTGTCTGCACACCTGAGCACAGGGCGCACGCTCCCGGGCAGAGGGCAGGCACACGCGTGGGTGCGCACATGCACACGCACACACTGCCCCCTTTCACCCTGGCTCTGTCTGCCCCTGTCTCCTTGCTGCTTCCTGGTTCTGGGGTCTGGGGGCTGCCCTGAGAGGGGGTTGCCGGGAAACGGAAGCCCGGGGCGGGGCGGCACCTTCCCCTAGGCCCCTGAGCCGGCTGGCCCCTGGGGTGTGGAGGGAAAGGCCAGGTCCCAAGGTGCCAGTGGGCTCTGCCCCGCCTTGATGGCCCTGCAAGGACAGCGGCTGTGGGCTCTGGACACGAACGGCGAGGACAAAGGGCCCTCTGTGCGGTCACTGCCTGTCTCACTGCCAGGGTTAAGGTGGCTGAGTGAGCTCCTCGGAGGTGCCCTCCCCCTCAACCCTCTGCATGCCAAGGCCCAGGGAGCAGGACAATGGTCATGACCTTGCCCCCACCCGCCCCACCCCCGTGCCTTCCTGAGCTGGCCAGGAGGCTGGCAAGGAGGGGTGTGCATGTTGGGCCTTGGAACCTCTGCCCTGCCACCCCTCCCCCTCCCCCTTCCCCTGGGCCTTGCAGCCAAGGCCCCAGGACCACCCTGGGCTTCCTCCCAAGGCACCAGGCCCCACCTTCTGCCAGACCTGAGGGTACCGGGAGGTCAGGTCTTGGGGTTCTGTTCTGGGACCAGAGGCCAGATCACCTCCCCTCTGGGGTCTTCCTGAGCCCTGCCCAGATGGGCAAACCCCTGCAGTGGGCTTGAGCAGAGGAGAGGGGGCCAGGGCGGGGGTGAGGTGGGAGAGAAGCTGAAGGGGGTGGGGAGGAAGGTGTGGCGTCCTGGAGCTTGAAGGGTGGGGGCCTGGCCCTGTGCGCTCACCCCAGCCCCACAGCAGGGACCTTCCAGGCTTGGAGGAGGGGAGGGCGGGCACACCCAGGGAGCGGCAGTGAGACCCCCTTTGTCTGTCCTGTGCTCCCCCTTCCTCCCCCTTCTGGTCTTGAGGCAGCAGGGCCAGCCTCCTGTGGGTGCCTGCCTGCCCCCAGGACAGACCCATGAGGACCACGATGGGGCAGGCAGCTTCCCAGGGTTCCTCGGGGAGCAGGGGAGCCGCCCTGAGGGCTTGGTTCCAGGAAGGAGTCGCACCAGGCTCAGCACCAGGCCCCTGTCCGTCAGGGCTCGGTCTGTGGTCCCCGGGGCACATCTGGAACCTCTGGCCTGGGGAGGGGACAGGGGTGGCCTGCCCCCCAGCCTGCTCAGCGGGGTAATCATGCTGCCAACCCAGGCATGAATCCACTGCCAGGATCCATCGAGCACCGCGTGTGCCTGGCCGGAACCCCGCCAGAACTCTCTGCTCACTGAGATGGTCGGCCCCTCAAAGTGGGGACAGAGTAAAGCTGAGCAGACCAGGGTGCAGGCAGTGGGGGGAGGAAGCTCAGGCTCAGGGCCACTGGGCGGCGGCAGGTGAGCCTCCCACTGGAAGGAGAGAGACCTGTCCTCTGCCCTTTCTGCCCAGTTTCTGCTCAGCCTGGAGATCCTTGGCCACTCAGAGCGGGACGGGTGGGGGGTCCCAGCCTGGCAGCTGGGAGGAGGGCTGGGGCGGATCCCCAGAGGCTGCTCACGGGCTTCGAGGCAGGTGTCCTCATGAGGAGCCCCTGCGGGCACAGCCCTCCCCGGTGAGGGAGGAGCTCACAGGCCCTGAGCAAGGTGGGAAATGGGTGCCCCCTTGGCTCACACCCACTAGGTGGCTGAGCACAGTGGAGATACCCAGCAAGCCCTGTCGGTCAGTGGTCACCAGACCTGCCCTGTAGCCCAGCCGGCCCTGACCATGGCTAGTCCCTCGAGCCCTGTGGGCCTAGCTATAGGACGAGCGCCAGTGGGCACAGTCAGGGCCAAGCTGGGAGACTTGTGTCCCCAGGAAGTGGCTCAGGATGCTGCTGGGGGTCTTGGGGAATCCAGAGGGGGGTGAGGTGGCAGCTGTGACCTCAGCCCTTTATCGGGTCACACTGCCAGGCCTGACCTGGATGCCCCTCAGGCCGTGGCCACCTGCAGGTGCCCAGCAGCTGGTGAGGGGCCTGGTCTGGGAAGGGGAGGAGAGGGCAGGCGAGGGGCCCCTACAATCTCCAGGGATTAGATAGGGAAGGCAGAAGGGCCTCTCTTATCTAAAAGTTTTCTGAATAAAGACCTACTCATTGGAGCTGAAGCCTCGTTTTGGACTGAAACCTCTCACATGATGTAAATAGAGATCACAGGGTGCCAAATCTGGCTTGAAGGTAGGGAATAATGGAGGTGGCCATTGAAGGAGAAGCCAGTAAGAGCTACCTGATCGAGGACAGACTGAATAACTCTTACAGTTGGAGAAGGTGCCTCACCCACAGGCCTTTGCACACACACGCACCCCCAGCCCATCTCTGCTCTGACTACTCAGGATGATGGCGGGGTCCGTCCAAGGGCCCCGCACGTGTTGGGCGTGAGAACCAGATGTGGGCCCTGCAAGCCCGTCCTGGGCTCTGAAGGCAGCAGACAGACAGCCTGCACGGCCTTGCTGACCGAGAGCTCCCCGGGCTTCAGGGGAGCCCCAGAGACAGGCCTGCATCCACGTTAGGAGTCTGAAGAAGACGGGCCACGTGGGGCCGGGTCCTCAGCCTTGTTGCCACTGTGTCCCCTCCCGAGGACAGAGGCAGGAACCCGGGCTCACCAGGCAGTTCCTCAGCCCGCCTTACTCTGGGTGGGCTCCACTCTGGGCCTCGCTTTCCCCATCTGTAAATGGGACGTCCCAGCACTCTGATGCTTTCCCCAGCCCAAATGGCTGGATATTCTGCTCTGGAAGTTTCTGGGCCTGGAGCTGAGGCCTGTGGGCTGAGGGAGGGCAGGAGGTGCCAAAAGGTGGGCAGACCCAGGCCCAGAGGCAGGCTCATTCTCTCCCACAAGCACCCCGCCATGGCCCACCCCCACAATCCTGGAGCATTTATGTCCCCGTCTCCCACCACCTGGGCCCCCATCTCTTCCCCTCTGAGGGTCTGAGGGCAGTGTATGCCACCTGCCAAGGGAGGGCAGGGCAGGAGCGAGCCCCTTAAGCCCCTCCACTGAGCTCAGGGCCACCCGAGCCCACAAAGGTCCTCCAATGGCCCCAGTCTTGGGCAGGGAGGGCGTGGGCAGAGAGAGGGCAGGGGGCTTCTCCCTGCACAGGCCTGCTCCTTGTTCCCACTGGGCCTGCCCCCTCCCCTGCAGGTGCCCCCTGCCCCCACTGCGCCCAATCTCTGGAGGCAGTGCTGGGCTGAGGGTGGTCCCGGCCTGTCCAGACTTGCCCCCCTCCTGGAAACACCCGTTTCCCCAGCGGCCCTGCAGACCTGCCCCGCACGACAGAGCCCAGCCCCTGGCACCCCTTCCCTGGGAGCTGGGGCCAGGAGGGGCTTTCTAGAAGCGATGGGGGGGCTGGCGCTGGGGGTGGCCCCAGCCCCCGGTCTTGGGCACAATAAAGACTGAAACTGGGAGTTTCAGGGGCAAGGCGGGGCGGGGGCTGGGAGGGGCCAGGCGGGCAGGTGAGGGCAGCAGACTGGTTTCACGATCCCCCGGAGGGCTCACCATCCGTCGCCAGCCTGGGTGGCCCGGGCCCCTCGCTTTCCCAAGGCAGGGAGGGCCCCTCCACCCAGGGACTCCTGAGAGAGCCAGCCTGGGGGCATGGGCATCTGCTCAGTGGCCTCAGTGTCCTCATCTGTAACTTGGGGCCACCAGATGTCTCATGAGCAGGGCTGTTGATGGTCTCCCTCCTCTGTGCCCAGCTGCGCTGCCTCCCTCGGTCTCCAAGTGGCCCACCGGGACCTGGGCTGGGAGGGGGTCCAGCTCCCCGGCCCCCCAGCCCCCCAGCCGCATGGAAACCAGCCAGCCTGGGCTCGGACGCCTGCTTAATCTTTCGCTGAAAAGATAATTTCTTTCTGCGCCATTGTCGGGCACTGGGGTGGGGGTGGGGGGACAAAGGGGCTTTTGTGTGGGCCGCTCTGCGAGGACCCTGCGAGGCCCGGCATTTTCCCTCCAAACGTAAAACCCTGTAACGGGAAGTCTTTCTCATAACCCCACCTTTTCTCAAGTACAGAATCACTTTTGTTCCAGAGGGCCAGCACATGGCAGAGGCAGGGCCTGGCTCTCCCCTGCTTCTCCCCTGCAAAATGCCCCGAGTGCCCAGGAAGGAGGGAGGGCCGCTGCTCCCGGTGTGCGTGCGGGCGTGGGTGTGCGCAGGGGTTTAAGCAAACGCATTCCCCAGTGCCTGCAGCCCCGGGCTTCCAGCGCCCACCACGTCCCTGGGGTTGGGAGCCTCGCTCCTCACCACCCCGCAGCCTGGTAGGAGGGCCAGAGGGCACAGAGCAGGGGCGCAGCCGCCACGCCCCCCTCGGCCCTGCGCACCTGCCGCTGGGAACACAAAACAACGGGGAAATCCCACGCACACACAAAATTAAAAATTCGCCAGTGGTGCGTCCCGGCCGGGGACGCCTGAGCGCCTCCCTCCAGCGCTTTCTCTGTGTCTGACTCCAGCCTGACCGCACAGACCCGGAGCCACTCTCCATTCGTTCCACCAGCCATCACCCTCCGCTCAGGCCCTGCGGCTGCCCCAGGGTGCCCACCCTCCAGAGGGCGAGGTCACCGGCAGAACCACGGACAGTCCCTTCATCACGGGCGTGCGTCTAACAATCCATCAGAGCGTCTGCTGGACCATTATGTGCGTTTCTGCGCCCGCTCTGTGTCAGCGTCCTGGCTTGCGTGGACACCACCTAACTTTAAAGCCACCGTTTGTGTGCTGGGCACGCCGGGGACCACGTGCTTGATCAGTTGCACCCTGCAGATGAAGAGATGGAGGGTCGGAGGGCGGCCCCGCTGTGCCCAGCGGTGGGACCACACGTCCGCTGCACTTGGCCGCTGACACTCTCTCCCAGCTCCCTGAGGGGCACCTCTGTGAGCCGTGGCAGCGTCAGTCCTGTCTGGGATGCCCGTCCGCCCGTCCCGCGCAGGCCTCAGCCGTGGGCCCAGGGGGACAGAGGAGGAAAGTCCCGCCCGGGGGCCTGGCCCGGGGTCCCCCGAGCACCTCGCCGCCCAGAGGAAGCCCCTGGGTAAACGGTTTCTGCCTGTTCCCACGCAAGGACGTCCGTTTCCCGACTGTTTGCGTGCGTGTGGAAGTGGGTCCTACAGGGTTTGTCCTTCACGTGTGGCTCATCTCACGGCACAGGGTGCCCTCCAGGTTTGTCCACGTCATGGCAGGTGTCCCGCAAGGCTGATGGCATCCCATGGTGTGGACAGGCCACGGCTCACGTACCCGATCATACATGACGGACACGCGTCTGAGCGGTGTGAGCACGGGTGAGCAGATCTGTTCCAGTCCTCGCCTTCCACACTGCGGGGGATGCGCCTGGGGGCCGAGTCGCTGGGCCACGTGGCAGTTCCGTGTCTACTTGTTCGAGGAGCCGCACCCTGCTGGCCGCGGCAGCTGTGCCGTCCGCCCCCCGCCCCCCGGCCGGGCACAGGGGCTCCGGCTTCCCGCCTCCGCGTCCACGCCGCTGTTTTCTGTTTTTTTCTTAATAAAGCCACAGAATGGGTGCGAGGCGGCAGCTCACTGGGGTTCTGACGTGCATTCCCCTAATGGTGAGGGATGTCGGACACCTCTGACCGGCTTACTGGCCATCATAGGTCTTCTTCGGGGAAATGTCCATTCGGGTCCTTTGCCCGTTTTTGAATCAGGCTGTTGGTGCTTTTGTGGTTGGGCTGTGGGAGTTCTTCACGAATTCTGGATATTGACTCCTTGCCGCACGCGTGGTTTGTCTCCTCCCGTCCCCTGGGTCGCCTCCCACTGCCTTGCTGGGGTCCCTCGGGGCACAGAAGTTTGCCTTTGGATGGAGTCTGTCCGTCCTCTCGTTGTCTGCGCCCCCAGCTTCTTCATCCCCAGGGGATCTGAGTGCGGATGGGCCCGTCACGGAGCAAACGTTCGCCAGGCTCCTGCTCCGGACCATGCGCCGCGCTCCTTGGACGCCCGCCCGACATGCGAACACGGACAGCATGGGCTCCTGCCCGGTGGGACGGATGAACGAGGCCAGGAGCAGGGATTGTGGGGACTGGAACGGGAGGGAAGGGGCTTCCTGGAGAAGGGCTGGCTGTGTGGAGGCCTCAAGGTTGAGGGACGGTGGCCAGGGTCTTCGTGGGGCCTGGGGGCACATCTGGGAGTGGGGCTGCCATGAGGGCTGGTTGGGAGGTGCAGGCGGCAGGAGGGGGGCGGCCCCTGGAGGTCACCAATACTGGTGACCCAGCTCGGCAGCTAGGACCGGGCACCACCCCGTGCGGAGACCCAGGGAGGGGCGGATGGGCAGCGAGGCGACACGGTCCCTGGTGTGCGTCCACTCCCACGGGACCCCCGCCTGCCCCTTCCCAGACCTCTCGTTACAGATGGGGAAACCAAACTGGGGCCCCGGCACATGAGCGCCCAAATCCCTGACTTAGTAGCTAGGTGGGCAGCCCTGCTCACGGTCCCTTCATGTCCTGGGGTCAGCATGGTAGGGGGCTCCCGGGGCCATGACAGCAAAGGGCAAACTGGGGGCTGCAAACAACAGCGGGTCTCCCAGCTCTGGGGCCACAAGTCTGAATCCAGGTGTGGGAGGGCCGCTCCCTGCAGAGGCTCCAGGAGATGGTCCTCCCTGCCTCATCCTCATCCAGCTTCCTGTGGCTCCACGTCTCTTGGCTTGTGGCCGCCACCCCCCAGTCTCTGCTCCGTCCTCATGAGGCCTCTGCTCTGGGTCTCTGTCTCTCCTCTTCTCTTCCGAGGACACCTGTCACTGGATGTGGGGCCCACCCTCATCTAGGATGATTTCGTCTTGAGATCCTTTACTGATTGCATTCACATAGGCCCTATTTCCAAATAAAGTCACTTTCTGAGGTTCCGAGTGGACATGACTCTGGGGGGGACCCTGCTCAGCCTGCTGCAGGCTCTCAGTGTCTGCTGGGCCCCGCACAGGCAGCCGTCCCTGCAGGGGGAGGCCTGCTGCTGGCCCTGGGCTGGCTTGGCCCTCCGGCTGGGCTCACCTGAGCCTTGCACACCATGCCATGACTCCAGCTGGGTGCACGGTTCAGAGTCCAGGTTCCTGGCCCACGTGCCAGGGCAGCTCGCCCCACGGCCTGAACTGGCACAGAGCTCTCTCTTGCTCTGGGCCCCACTCAAAACCGGCAGTCTTCTGGGTCACCCCACGAAAGGGTCAGGGCGGTACCCGGGCAGGGGCCCCTGGCAGCCGCCTCTCAAACCCACAGAGGCCGGCGAAGCACCGAGTGGCTTTCCCAGAGCAGGTGCGGCTGCACATCCTGACCTTGGAGGAGCCCCTGCTGGCTCCTCGCAGGCTTCTGAGCCGGCCGGACTCCGCTGCTGCCTCCCAGACCCCTACCCACCGCCTGGCGGGGAAGCCCCGGGACCTCTGCCGGGCTCCCCAGCCCATCGCCTGCCACCCCCAGCCCCCAGCCAGAGTCCCTTGGCGTCATCCACTCATTCCGACCGGGATCGCGACGGACTCGGAGCACATAGCAGGTGCCTGAGCTCTGTAGCAGCTCACTGGCGGTGACCCACCTGACCTCCGTGGGAGCCAGGACAGGGAACCCTCTGCACCCTTGGAGCCTCTGAGCGAGCACCAACCTGCGCCGTCTCCCCAGATGTCTGCTTCGGAGTTACTGCCTTGCTGGGGGGCGCATGGTTTCAACAAGGGTTTACCTGACGTCCAGGCTCTCACTCCACAGGAAGAGGAACCCACGTGAGGGTTTGGCCGGCTGCTAAGCAGAGCCCTCCCGTCGTACACTCAGGGCCAGGGGGAGACCACAGGATAGTCCATGGCCCCGTGAGCCGCCTGGGAGACGGAGCTGGGCACGACTCCATCCACACAGGGCCGTGCCTGTCGCACTGTGGGCCCCGATGTCCTTTCTCCAGGGCCAGGGACCCTGGGACCCAGCCACAGGTCCCTCCAGGAAGCAGCGGGGAGCCCCCACGTTCCTACATAACTTTGTTTTGGTGTTACGGGGTCCTTCCTTGAGTGGTGGGCTCAGTCTGACAAGCAGCGCGGGCCCAGAGCCCAGGGAGCGAGCCTTCTGTGTCAGGGGCTGGGTCAGCACGTTGCCCTGTCTCTACTCGCTGCTGGGACAACCCCCTAGCTAGCTGCCTGCCCTGGCTAACTGGCCTGAGGACACGAGTCCCCAGCTGATGCCCCAGGCCTCCACGGGCAGGACCCTCAGATGCCGTGCTGGGGGCCATGACACCCACCTGCTTCTGCTCTCTGATACCTCCCAGCAGAGGGGTTTGGGGTACTGGGGAGCCTGGCCCCGGGCAGCGTCCCCTCCCATCCACCTTGGCGCCCCAGCCTTGTGGGGCCTGCTCTTCCACCTTCCTGAGCACGCTGGCCAGGGGTGTCCTCCCCGCTGGGCTAGCGGAGGTGGACGGACATGAACAGAGGGTCCTCTGGCCTCTTCCAAAGCTCACCTTCTGACTAGCCTGCCTCGTTCCGCCTCTGCCCCTTGGCCAAGGTGAGCTGGGTCCCAGAACCAGCTCCGGGGTTAAATCCTAAACCACAAGATCAAACCCCCATATAAACAGACTCTCAGTATCTAGACATGCCCACAGCCCCTGTTCTCACCCGGCATCCTCCAGATCCCCGGGTGTGTGGGACGCATCAGTGGGTCCTTCGGCCTCTCTCTGACCAGTCCCTTCCCTCCCACTGTGGCCTGGGATAGGGACTGGCCCGGAGACAGGGGAGGCAGCCTCTGCATGCGGCCCTCAGATACCCCCACTCCAGGCCCAGGGTCCCCTCTTCCTGGGTCAGCACCCTGACTCTCCCCCCAGGGACTTCTCTGCCTCCCCGGTCATGCCCGATTCCCACTCTGGTCCTGGAGCCCAGACCACCCACCCCCAGCACCGACCACAACATAAAGCCAGGGGCCGGTATGGCCCTCACCGCCTGTGGGTGGAGACATCAGGCTGGACACCAGACCCGACCCGACTGTGCCACGACCCCTCCCCCGCGGCTCCCAGGTGCTGGGGAGCAGAACCCCATGGCGGGGGCAGGCCTGACACCCTCCTCTTGGTAGTGGCGCTTCAGCCATCTGGCAGGACAGTAGCCGGGTTCCAGACCCTGCTCTGAGCATCCACTCCCGGGGTCACTCTGTTCCCCGCCCACCTAGTGTGGGTCCCCCTCGAAGCAGGCCCGAGGCCAGGATCCACGCAGAAGCCTTGGTTTGGGACCAGAGGGGAGGGCGGGAACACAGCGACCGCTGGGGCAGGAGGGACAGCCTCAGTCCACGGGGAGCAGAGGGACAGCACGAAGCACTCAGCCCAGGACTTCCGGGGGCAGTCCCTGTGTTTCCATCGCCAGCCCCAAGGCACGGTCACCCTGGGCACTTAGGGCCTGTGTGAGGGCAAAGCGGGTAAGGATGAGGACACCAGCCGCTAGAAGTGAGGGGATGCGGGCAGAGCCACCGAGTTGGGGTGGGAGAGGAAGGGAGAGGTGGGTGCCGTGAACCGCTAGTGTGGGGCCTGGTGGTGAGTCAGCGGGCAAGGCAAGGCAATCCAGGAGGCCTTCCTGGGGGCTGCCAACCCAGGCCTCACTGGAGAGGCCTTTCTAAGGGGGCCTGGAACCCACTAGATGAGCGCATCGCTGCCTCATTCCATGCATGACCCCAGGGGGAGGTGGTATCACTGCCCCCACCCCGGGCAGACGAGGAAACAGAGCCCAGGGCAGCCAGGGGGCCCCCAAAGGGCCTGCCCACAGCCTCCCAGGAGGCAGCTTCCCCGTGGCCCCAGGGGGCCCTGTTCCCAGACCATCCACTCCTCCAGCTACAGGCTCCAGGAGGCCACCTGTATCCCAGTTCCCCTCCTGGAGCTACAGCCTGCCTCCCTCTGCCTTCCCAGCAGGCCTCTCACACTGGACAGCCACCACCAAACCTGCTCCTCTCAGCAGGTCATGCCCCAGAAACCCGGGGTTCTCCTAACCCCTCTCCTGCCCTGACACCTATGTCTAACCATCAACTAGGGTGAGCTTCTAAGTAATCATAAACCGCAGCATCCTCTACTTAAAGCCCTCTGATTTGCCATGGTAACAGGACCCAGATCCCAGTGCCTCCTGGTGGCCTGGGAGGTCCTGCGTGACCGGTCCTGCTGGCCACCTCGATGACCTTCCTGCACCAGCCCCTGGCTCCCCCACAGCCTTGTTCCCTTTCTTTCTGTTTCTTGGAGGTACCAAGCACCTTCCTACCACAGGACCTTTGCACAAGCTGTTGCCTCTGACACGATGCTCTGCCCCTTCTCTTCCGGTCACTTAGGCGGCAAGAGGCCTTTCCTGACTGCCTCGGGGTGGTCACATGTGCTGCTCTGGAAGTGTTGGTCTCAAGTGTGTGTGGTGAACTCCTGAGAGCAGAGTCACACCTGCACACAGTAGGTCCTCTATGAACAAGTCAGCGAGGGCCTCTGCCTGGTGCCGTCTGTCCTTCCAGGGGCCCCGAAGGACCCTTGCCCAGCGGCAGGTTCTGAGGGGGACAGATGGCTAGGAGCACGATGAGGGGCTGCTGGAGAGCCCCCTGCCACCCCAGGGCCTGTTTCTTGCCCTGACCCTCTGGGGTTCAAAGGGGCCTTGGGGGGCAGACCAGACCAGCGGGAGAGGAAATCCTCGTATTTTTAACAAGCTCTTCTTGTTTATTTCCTGGTGCATTGTGGAGCCTCGGAGTGGCGGTGGGGGGCGGGGGTGCTCCTGTTAACTCTTTCTCCTCTGAATTTAATTGTCCCCCTTCCGCCCAGGCTCCTCCAGGCTGGGCGCCTGGGGAACTGCTTTCCTGAAGCCACTGGCTCCCAGTGCGGGGAGGGACTTAAAAGCCCAACAAATCAAAGCAGCAGGGACAGATAAGGCTGCGTGGAGTCTGAACTGGGAAATGTGCCGAGCTCCTTACTGGAGGGGGGGAGCAGGACAGGAGCCAGGGGCTGGGCTGGGCCCCCGGAGGTGGGGACCCCTCCCCGCAGCTGGGAGGAGCCACGCTAAACCCGTGGGTGGCTTTGGGGATCCTGGGCTGGGGGAGAGCGTCTGCGGCAACTTTTTCCCATGACCTCACCCGGAAGGGCTGAGCTCGGGAGGTGAGCCACCCCCCGGAGCTGTCAGGCTGGGGGGGGTGCGGCGGGGGCTGCCGGTGTCCCAGCATCTTCAGCCAGAGCTGCCTGGAGCCTGGGTCGGCAGGTCCGTGCAGGGGTCCTGCGCCCGCCCCACCGCCTTTGCACCCACCTGCTGGGCAGCCGCTGGCCCACCTGGCACATCCTCCGTGGCTGACCCGGTGTGCACGGCTCCCCTGCAGCCTCGTGGCTGTCGAAATAGAGGCCAGGGATCAGCAGACTGGCCGGCAGCGGGGGGCCCAGCCCCAGGGAGGGTCACTCTGGGAGGCCCTGGAGGCCAGCACCCGCAGAGTCATCCCTGTTTACAGAAAAGGAAACTGAGCCTGGGGGAGGAATGACAGCCGGGAGCCCCACGGGGGGGGTTGCGGGCCCAAGACCCTTCCTGACCGCTGCTCACCAAGCGCTGGCTGGAGCTTGGGGACCTTGGCAGCTGGGGGGGCTCTCCTGCAGAGCCTGGAGAGGTACTCTCGGGCCACCTCCCTCTCCCAGCAGTGGCTTTGGCCTGGTCCCTTCCCTCTCTGGTCCCCTCACCCTCCCCTGCAGAGGCTAGACTCCGCCCCCCCGACCCGGTTCTCACAGCTCCAGCTGACTCCCACACTGTTCTCGCAGATGGGCTTCCCGGACCCCCACCCCCAACACTCTGGAAACACCAACCAGATGTCGGGACTGGGGCCTGTGGGGCGCAGGAGGAAGTGGCTGGGGGGGAATGTCAGCCTAGAGCGCAGGCAGGCCTGGCAGGGCTCAGAGAAAGACCGAAGTCCACGCCACCCCCTCCTCGCCACGGTGCAGACCTGGGTCCTGAGGACCGGGAGGCCCCAGGGCAGACCCCACCCGGGCTGGCGGGGCACAGGCCTCCTTCTGGGCGTCATCCTTGCTGTGCCTCCCCGAGCCTGCCTGTCCCGGGACAGGGTGCCGGCCGTCAGGGCAGAGTGTGCGGGCTGCGGAGGATGGCGGAGTGCCTGCTTCTGCCCCGGGCCACCACCGGCCTAGTGCGAATGCACACGTGCACACACTCGTCCACGAACACATGCTTGAGGACACGCACACTCACCCTGGCATGTGTGTGAGTCACGTACCTATACACAGGCCCACGGCCGCACCTACGTGGGCATGGTGAGTACGTGTGCGTGCACAGACGTGTGCGGGCAAGGTCATGTGCTCGTGCCCATGGGAACCCCTGCACTCCCACACGCACGGCTGCACCATGAGCCCTCACACGCCCACACGTACACCCGGGAGCACCTGCGTGATGCTCGGCTCCCTGTCTCCGCACACCCGCCTCCCCCAAGCCTTTCACAGCACGGGATCGATACCCGGTCCTGGTCAGGGAGCAGGTGGGGGCGGGGGGGGGGACCCAAGAGGTGACCGGGAAACTGTGTGAGGAGGGACGCCCTCCGAGAAGACGAGGCTCTGCCCAGAGCTCGAGTGCCCCTCACCTGCTCCCTGCACAGAGGGGCCAGGGTCGGCCCCCCGGGGACGTCAAGAAGCACCTCCTCCCCAGTGTGGCTCCCGGTCTGGGCAGGAGTCTTGAGAACAGGACCCTCAGGTCCCATGCACACAGCCCGTATGTCAGCGGATAAACATTCACTGGGTATTTCCTGCCTGACCCCAGCCTAAGCGCACGAGCCTGTAGGACCCTGTGCCTGGGAGACCGTGGGAGAGTGTGTGTGTGCGTGTGAGCAGGCCCAACTGGGCCCCCAGCAGGAGTGAGTGCGGGGGCCGGCTGCTGGCCTCCCTCTCCCTGGTTTGTGGGGTGCAGTGGGGGCCGCCCCCCTCTCTGGGGCCTCCTGCACAGCTGCCCCCTTGGCTGGGGGGCTGGGCCCTCCTGGCATCTGGGCTCCGGCCACACTGGGGTCTGCCCTGGAGGAGACCTACAGCACCACCCCGCCCTCTCTGTTGGTTTGTGAGACCCCTGCTCATCCTCGCGGCCTCAGCCCCCACTTCAAGCATCCTCCGTGGACCCCACTGGCGCAGACTCCATCCTCCCAGCATGCACCATGTGGGTGAGCTCCCAGAGGCCCCACAGTTCTGCCTCACGGTGCGAGCTTGGCAGATACTCGCGGAATGAATGAATGCACACGGGGGGAACGGAGAGCGAGCCTAAGGAAGCAGGAAGGTGATTCGGGCCCAGGAGGGGAACCCTCCCAGAAAGGCCTTTTGCTCTTGCACCCCTGCCCTACCATCCCACCTCCAAGGGTCCGGCCGTGGCTGGCCTCTGACCCCGCTTCTACCCTCTGTCCGTCTCCCATCCTGCAGATGCAGACACTCAGAAGTGACATATTTGCCTGAAGCACAAGGGCCCAAATCTTTAAGCACAGGGTGGGGGCAGTTGACGCTGCCCTGTCCAGCACCCCTGTTCTCGGTGCCCTGGAGGGACCACGGGGTGGGGGCAGAGACTGCGTGACAGGGAAGTGGGTCAGGTGCCCCGTGTCCAGGCCCAGACAACCCCTCACGAGCTGTGTGAGGTTGCGCACCCTCTACGGGTCTTTGAGTAGGGGGACCTACCTTGGCTCCCTGACTGCTCCAGGTGTGCTGGCCTGTGACCCCATGACCCAAGGCATGTAGGCTAGGTCGAAGGGGGCAGCCTTCCCGCCCGCCTGCCCTTGGGAAGCAGCGGGTGAGGTGGAAGGAAGGCCGGCTCCAGCCAGCCTGGGGGAAGGGTGAAAGCAGGACGCCCCCAGGGAGCTGCTCATTGTGGCCAGGCCACGGGAAAGGAGGGAGGAAGTTGGGGGGAGCTGCCTACCCCAAGCAGAGAGAGGGAGGGGCTGGAGCTGGTGGGGGGAGGCCAGGCCACCCCCTGGAGACCGGGCAGCCATTGGCAGTTCCTGAGGCTTGTTGTGAGCTTGCCGGGGGCAGCCCTGCAGGCAGACGGAAAAGGGGGTCGTGCTGCAGGACACTGGCCCCTGGGAACCCCAACAAACCTGGGGTGGGGTGCGGGAGGCCCCAGGAGGCTCCCCCCTGGCCCCGTGCCTGGGGGAGCCTCAGACGACACACTCTCACTCTCGTGTGCTGGGGCTGCCATAGGAAGCACCATCAGCTTGGCTGAAAACAACAGTAATGTATTCTCTGTCATTCTGGAGGCCGGAGTCTGAAGTCACGGTTGCGGGCAGGGCCGTGCTCCCTCTGAAGGCTCCCGGGGAGGGTCTCTCCCAGCTCCTGGTGATGGCTGGCCACCCTTGCTCTCCTGGGCTTGCGGCCGCGTCCCTGCTCCTCCGGCACGTGGCCTTCCCTCCCGGACACGGGGCCTCTCCTCCTCAAAGGACACCTGTCGTTGGATTTGGGACCCACCCTGATCCAGGAGGATCTCATCTCGAGATCTTTACCTTAGTTACATCTGCAAAGACCCTTATTCCAAGTCAGGTCACGTTCTGAGGTTTCAGGTGGACATATTTTGGGGGGTC
>NC_138382.1:79673100-79696924 GCF_054177405.1 Leptonychotes weddellii | reverse complement strand
CCCTGCTCCTCCGGCACGTGGCCTTCCCTCCCGGACACGGGGCCTCTCCTCCTCAAAGGACACCTGTCGTTGGATTTGGGACCCACCCTGATCCAGGAGGATCTCATCTCGAGATCTTTACCTTAGTTACATCTGCAAAGACCCTTATTCCAAGTCAGGTCACGTTCTGAGGTTTCAGGTGGACATATTTTGGGGGGTCACTATTCCACCCACCACAAATGCCGCAGACCCTCAGTCCAGCACAAGATGCGTGTGCAAGTGTGGCCCTTCCCTGGGCCCTGCACTCAGTGCCCAGTGCCCTGCAAGCAGGGTTAGCTGGGGAAGGTGTGGGGGCAGTGCGCCTGGCGGAGGGAGCACTGGGGGCAAAGGCCAGGAGGCAAGGCTGGGGTGCCCTCCCCACCCCTCTGGTGACAGTCCGCTGTGCTAGGCTCCTGGCCGCGCATCCGGCCCTCTCCCCAAAAGCGGCCGGCCCTCCTTGCCGAGCATTGCGAGGCTCTGGGCCCTGCAGCCTCTGGGTGACGGACAGCAGTGGCCGTGGGCAGGGCCAGGGCCAGAAAGGAGACACCTCCTGTGGGCCCGAGGGCCTGGGAAGCCTGTAGCAGGTGCGTCCCCAGCCCCCGCAGCCCCATCAGGGCCTGGCTAAGGTTTCCCGAGCTGGTGCCGGGGCTGGGCCGGGGCCTCCCCAGTGCGGACCGGCCCATGGCCCGGCTCCCAGTGTGCTGCAGAAATGTCTTTTTGTTGGCTGAACAAAGCAGCTTTGAGCCAGGCCCTTATCTCAGGCTGCGGTGAGATAGGACACCGCAGCTCCGGGCAGGAGCCAGCCGGCCAGCTTGCATGGGGCCCCCACGCCAAGAGTGGCAGGGAGAGGCTACCGGAAGGGGGTGAGGAGGAGGCTGGTGCGGTCTCCCACCATGAGGGGTCTGTATGGGCTCAGGAGGGGCACAGCAGGCAAGGCCAGGTAGACACAGGTGGGCACAGGTGGGCACAGGTGGGCACGGACATGTACAGGCTGAACCAAGAAGGGGGTAGGGTGCCCTCCCAGGCTGAGGGTGACAGGGCCCCCCTGGGTCAGGGGTTGCTCGTCCTTGATCCAGGCCTAGATCCCTCTGCAGAGAGTCCCTGACGCTGGACACCCTGAGGGGGAGGCGCCAAGAAAGGTGACCCCCAGGAGCCCTGCTGCCCACCCCACACTGCAGCCAGCCCACCAGAGTCCCGGGGAGCTCAGAGGCTGGCCCAGGCGGCCTGGGGGGAGTCAGGAGGTCAGGACCCCTCACTGTGTCCCGCATGCGTAGCCAGCTTGGGTCCTGCCATCACCCATCCGCAGTGAACCAAAGGGCCCCAGGGAGCACAGACCAACCCTCCCCCGCTATCTCAGGATCCACCTCGGGCCTCCTGGGTGTTCAGGTGCGCCGGCAGAGACCCCAGGGGAGAAGGATGGAGGTCAGTGAGAGGACGCACGGCAGGCTTGAGCGCAATTGCCCGGGCACAGGGGCCCATCTCAGGTGGTTCTGTGCCCGCACGGGCCTGTGGGGCACAGGGCCCTGCCTCCCTTTCCCCTTCGTGTCCGTTTGGGGGCACAGTGGGACTCGGGACACGTCTGCTGCTGAATGAGCGAGCCGCAGGCTGGCTGCCAGCCCAGGGACCGGGGTGCTCCCCGCAGGAAGCCCTCTCATGGGGCCCAGAAACTGCCCTGTCCTTCAGGAATGTGAGGGCAGGGGGTGCCTGGGCTGGGCCCTGGAGGGGCAGGGGAGGGGAATGGGGTGCCTAACAGGAGCCCGGCCCCTGTGATGGTGGATCTGAGGCTGCAGCAGGGGCCCCCTTGCCTGGGAGGGCCGCTCTGGGCTGACACCCTCCCTGCCCCCCAGACTGCCCGGTCACAGAACACCATCCTGGTGGCTCAGGAGGGCAGGAGCCCCGCCGGCCATGCTCAGAGGCTATGATTAGCTCCAGTTGGAGAAGTGCCCCAGAAAGCACCCCCCAGCAGAGCCCCGACGCTGGCCAGCCTGTCTGTCCTCACCCCCCTTCCCCAGGCCCGGAGGAGGGGTCTGGCCTCATGCAGCAAATGGCCCCTTCCGCCTGTGATTGCGGTCCTTCTGTTTTCCTTCCCTCGGCCTCTCCGCCTCCCCCTGACTTTCCCACAGGCATTTGGGGCATAAAAATACCTTCACTGGGAATGACAGTGGCGGATGCCCCCACCCCGCCCCGGTGAGCTCCAGGCGCACAGGGCTCAGCACATGGGGCTGCTGGTGGCTGGCCTTGGAGATTGTTTCCCCCCACAAATACCCAGGCTGGTTTCATTTATAAGTAGCCCGTGTCTGGGGCTGTGGACGTGGGGGCGACGCCAGCGTCCCTGGGGTGGGGTGGGAAGCAGCCCTGTGGATGCATCAGATGCATCGATGATGGCTGATTTCTACCAGGGGATAAGACTTCCGTCATTTATAACATTTGCCAAGTCACTTAGAACCTTGATTTTGTGTGTCATGAAAAGCGTCGTCGCACAGAACCCAGCCCCTTCGTCCCCGTGGGGGTGGGGTGTGGGGCGTCGTTTGGGGGCCCTCAGTATACGGGATCCCCGCTCCCCCAGCCTCGCCGGCCTGATTGTCGGCCCTCGGGCCCGGGGTTTGCTCGTTTGGTACCTGTTTTCATGTCACCCCTTCGTGCGCTCTCTACTGTGCAAATATCTATGAGGGGAGAGCCCGCGATCGTCAGGCACCAACCCCCACCGGGGACACGGCGCACGGGCAGAACCGTGGGGCGAGGGCTCCCAACACAGCCAGAGGCAGGATGGGAGCACGGGCTGAGCTGCAGGTGGAGGCGGTGAGGGGCCCAGCCAGCCAGGAAGAGATGTAGGGAAGGGTGTTCTAGTCAGAGGGAACAGCCAGGGGGGAGTGCAGAGGCAGGTTTGCAGTGGAGCAAGGGAGGGGGCCGTGGGGTCTGCCAGGCCACAGAGACGACTCTGGCTGCTCGCAGAGCGGGCCCAGTTGGAGGCCCCAGTCATCCAGTGGGAGGGTGCATTCTGGCTTCATTCTCAAGGCGGAGCGGGGGGCAGCGATCTGCAAGCACTTACAGGGATTTGGAGAAGGAGGGCGTCAAGATGCTGCAGGTTATAGGACGTGGGAGGCTGGAGTCGCCGCTGGCTGAGGGGCACCAGCAGAAACACCGGGTCTGGGGGAAGATGGAGCTCAGGGTCAGAAACACTGAGGTGGAGAAGTTCACTGGGCACTCGCATTCGGACAGGGATTTCTGTGGGACAACGTCCCAGCTGAGACGTGCTGCGGGAGTCGAGCCCTGATGTGGGGTTTGGAGCCCGAGGTTGGCGGTCGTGGCAAAGGAGGCGGGGAAGAGGCGAGGGGCAGCCCTGGGCAGGGGCCAAGAGAAGAGGAGGCCCCACTGGGGAGGCAGAGAGGAACGGCAAGGCTCGGCACCTGGGAGGACAGGGACCCCAAAGCCAGCAGCCATCTGGGCCGTGAACAACAGAAGCATATTCTCCCCCAGTTCTGAGACCAGAAGTTAGAAATCTAAGTGGGACAGGCCCCTGTGAGGTGCTCCATCCAACAGGACAGCATGGCCCACTTCAGAGAGGAGGACAGAGAGCCAGGACCCCAGTGGCCAAGCCAGGACCAGAGCATTTCCCGCCTCTGAGCACAGGAGCTTTCAACAGACCCAATGCGCCCCCCAGCCCCTCCACAGTGCTCACAGAATAACCCCATAAAGGAACTCCAAGCAGGAGAGGGAGCAGGGAATGGAACAGAGGGACTGTTCCCCCTGCCACCGGGTAGGGCTCCGGGCAAGACGGGGCATCTGTCTCTAGCGGGGGGCCCCTCCCAGGAACGGCCCCAGCGGCCCTGGCAGGCAGAGAGGGGGATCAGCTTGCAGAAGCCCTCCCCCTCTGAAGCAGGCTGGTCAGGCTGGTGGGAGGCGGGGGACCGGTGGCCGACAGATGCTGGGGATGAGGAGGGCTGCCTGGGGTCCCCCTACGGCTCAGACCCTGTGTATTCTGGGGCTGGGCCACCTCTGACCCCCTGTGGCCTCCCAGCCCCAGCCCTGGGACCCTCACGTCTCCCCAAATCGCTCCAGGCTCTGCTGCCCCGGGGCCTCGGTCACGTCCCTGGAATCCGCAGGCTCTTCTGTGAGAGGGTACTTGTGACCTCCCCTTGCCTTATGGGCAGGAACCGAGGACACCCGGGGCCCCCCCGGAGGCATAGACCATTCCTGAGCCTGTCCTGGGGGCTAGGCCAGCCTGAGCTGAGGGACCCATGTCAGCCAATCAAGTGCTCAAAACCCAGCCAAGCCGGGGTCTTGGCTCTGCCGCCTCCCCTTCTGTAGGCAGCTTCTCCCTCAACCAAGGGCCCCCGGGGAGACTGGCTGGGGGCAGCCTCTCTGCACGTTCCCACGCTCCCCTGTCCTGCCCTCAGGCCTGGGGCTCTCAGGGCCCCGGGGCTGCACTCTCCCTAATCCCTGCCCACACCTCCGTAAAGAGTGCTTTTACTAAATCTCCTCAAATTACCTCATTGGAGCACCCCATCTGTTTACTTCTTGCACTCTGAGCTGTATTCAACCTCACCTTTGAATAACTCAAGCAAACCTCTCCATCCGACGCCCAAAAGGCACTCGACAAAATGCAATGAAATTCTTGATTAAAAAAAAAAATCATAATAAAATCTGACTGGTGACATACTTCCTTAACCTGATCAAATATCCTAACCCCAAACCAATGTCTTCCTCATAGTGAAACTTCGAGAAGCATAGCTGTTGAAGCCGGCATCAGGACAATGGTGACCAACAACATCCCACTTTGTTCTGGAGGCACGGTCCGCGTGGTTACGAGAGAACAGCATGAAGCTTTAGCTGCTTGGGAAAAAGAGGAAATGATCCTTATTTGCAGATGATTTTATTAAGCATCTGAAAAACTGAAAGATTTCAAACAATAAAGGAATTCCTTGAGACCCTCCATGCGTGCAAACATCAACCCAGTAGCTGACGTATGAAAGAACAGAGCCTCTAGATGATAGCTGTAAAAATTATGAAATAGTAGGGAATCAGTAAAAAATATGCCAGGTTCATATATATATATATATAGAGAGAGAGAGAGAGCACAAGCAGGAGGGGCAGAGGGAGAGGGGGAGAGAGAATCTCAAGCAGAGTCCATGCTGAGCATGGAGCCAACGCAGGGCTCAATCTCAAGACCCTGAGATCACAACCTGAGCCGAAATCAAGAGTCGGACGCTCAACTGACTGCACCTCCCAGGCGCCCCATGCCACATTCATATTAAGAGAGCTTTCAAATGCAACCAAGGGTCATACAGGAAGGTCCCAGCACATGGGAAGGCCCAACCTTTTAATGCACACTTAGTAACATAAACACATCAATTCTCCATAATAAATCCATAATTATAATGACACTTTGCTTTTAAAAACTAACAGGACTTATTTTAAAATTAAACAAACTAATTCTGAGGCTCATGTGGAAAACTGCACAAGCCAAAACAACCAAGAAAATTGTGGAAAGAAAGAAGTGTGTGTTCATAAGGATTAGGTTTCGTTGCACACAACAGAGACTTCAACAAGTGGGTGCCTCTTTCTCTGTCTTGTGAAGGAAGCCCTGAGCCAGGCAGGCAGCCCAGGGCAGTGGGGGCTCCGCAGTGTCCCAGACTCAGGATCCTTCCTTCTCCCTGCCCCACCCTCCTGTCGTGTGGCTTCCCTTCTAGGTTTGCCGGGTGACCCAAAATGGCTGCTGGGATTCCAGTCATCACCCCCATGTTCCAGGCAGCTGGAAGGAAAGGAAGGAGAAGCATTCATGCCCTCCTCCTTAGGGAAAGTCCTTAGAAGTGCCATACCTCGCTTCTGCTTCCCTCTCACTGACCTAAAATCAGGTGATGAAGAAGGAAGAGAGAAGGTCATGGGTGCTGGGGTGGGCTCCTGCGGTTTCTTCCAAAGTGACAAGTGGGGACTAGCCCCTCCAGGTATTAAAACGTTTATGAAGCTACACTAAATAAAACAGCGTGATACTGCACAAGAATAAGCAGGTAGATTAATGGAACAGAATAAGCCCAGAAACAGACTCAAATACATAAGGGGGTTTGGCGCGTGACAAAGATGGAATTTCAAATCAGTGAGAAAAGATGGATCACACAATCACCCATCCATACTGAGAGGGCAGGTAGCCACTGGGAAAGAATAAAGCTGGATCTGTATCTCACACTTCACACCAAAATAAAATTCCAAAAGGGTCAGGTTTCAAGGTAAAAAATAAAACCACAAAGGCCAGAAAGAAATGGGGAAGAAATTTCTTTATAAACTTGAGGTAAGACCTTCCTAGGCATGACACAAAATACAAAAACCACATACACACACAAAATTTTTTTTTAAGATTTTATTTATTTATTTGAGAGAGAGAATGAGAGAGAGCACGTGAGAGTGGGGAGGGTCAGAGGGAGAAGCAGACTCCCCGCCGAGCAGGGAGCCCGATGCGGGACTCGATGCCGGGACTCCAGGATCATGACCTGAGCCGAAGGCAGTCGCTCAACCAACTGAGCCGCCCAGGCGCCCCTGCACACAAAAATTTTTTTTAAGTTCAAATACATAAAATAAAATTTCTGCATAACAAAAACCACCTGAAGCTATTGAGGTCTGCGACGTGGGGAAGCTGTTTGCAAGCTACATCGCAGAGACAAAGGCCTCATTTCTCTCATATATAAAAAGCTCCAACAAATCGATAAAAAAGATTAACAATCCAGTAGGGGAAAAGTGGAAAAGCAAAGGACATGAGCAGAGAGTCGGTGAGAAAGGAAACGCAGATGGCCCATGAACGTCTGAAAAGACGCTCAGCCTCGCCGTGGGTGACACGCTCGCTCAAACCTCCGTGGTGGCAGCGAGGCTTGCAGGTGGGCCCGCGTGAGCGGCAACACTCTGTCACGCAGCCACGGCTCACGTACGCCGTGCTAAATGGCTGCAACCTCGCAGAGGCAATTTGGCCAAGTCTAATCCTTTGAGCTAGTGGCCCCACTCCCAGACAGGCATCCGGCCACAGAGCCCAAGTCAGGGCAGCCCGGGTCCTGAGCTGGCCAGAAACACCCCAACGGGCCCCTCAGTGGACTGTGGCAGGCACACGGGGGGCTAGTCCGCGGGGAAAGCCCGGAGCCTGCGAGTTTTAAGATGGGGCCGGGACTACGGCAGGACCGGGGGTGTCAGCAGCGAGGGCAGCTCGGGGTGCACTCGGCACACGGGACAGGGGCCGCCTGGCTGCCCTCCGTTTGGGAGCGGCGAGCCCCGGCCGTGCCTCAGGGAAGCTGTCCTCGGCACACCATCTGGGTCCTCACTGTGTTCTGAGCTATGAGAAGGCGTGTCGGCGGGGAGAAGCAGAGGGAAGCAGGAGGGACCGAATGAGGGGCTGGGGTCTCAGCACACCCAGGCCACCTGCTCCAAGTCTGGGTCCAGCTCTGCAGGTGCAGGGGGAAGGCAGAAGGATGACAAGGTTGCTTATTCATTCATTAAACACGGCTGCACTGGCCCCAGAGCTCAGCCCTGACCAAGGAGGCCCTGCCCGCTCCAACGCGGACCCTGGCAGGGCCCACAGGGCGACGCTGTGGGCGGGCAGTGATCGTCTCGTGTGACAAAGGTCCTACTGTAGAGGGCCAGGCCCCAAGGAGGGGCACCTCCCAGGCTAGGGTCCCAGATGGAGGGAAGGAAGATGCAAGGCCAAGGGGAGGCGCGAGGAGCTGGCTGCCCTCTCCACGAAAGGAAGTCGCGTTGGTGGCTGGCAGTTCAGCCCAGAGATGGGGGAGGAGGTGCGGGGGCGGTCCCCCCTCCCTGCGGGGGCCCCCTTTCTGGGGAATCCTGGCCCTGGTTTATCAGTGTCTCATTTGCATGGCCATTCATCCTCTCCCATCTTTCCCAGCCACCCCTGAGCCTGGGGCCTGGTCCCCCTGCCAGCCCCCCCCCCACTGCCCCTCCACAGAGGGAAGGACAATGGTGGTGGGGAGGAGGTGGTGGAGGGGTCTGGTTGGCCTGGCCAGGCTGGCGGGAACCATTGTGTGTGAGGCCCTGAATGTTTGCACTGCAAGTGTCTTGGCTGCTGAATGGGGCACAAGCATCCCAAGAATGCTGCCTGAGCCCACAGAGGGCCATGCTCTGGAGCACTTGGCCAGCCCAGTACATCCTGGCTGAGCTTCTGAGTCTTCCTGTCACTTACACCTGTTGAGGCAGAAGGTGGAGAGGGATGAGGTTAGCCAGGTTCAGGTACGAGATGGGAGCGACCAAGGACTGCCAAGCACAGTGGTATAGGCTGTGCACTGCACAACACCAGGGTGGGCCATTCACCTAGGCAGCCACCACTGCCAGTGAGCCAGCAGCCTCCCAGTTGACCTCCATGGTCTCTGAAGTAAAATGGGACAGGAGATCCCTGTCCTGAGAGAGTATCTCTCAGCCCAAGGTGAGAAGGGGCTTGGGGAGATGGAGCAGAAGGAGAGGAGGAAGGAAGGAAATCTGGTAGGGCTGTGAGAAGGCAGTGGCCTGTAGTCTGACAGGCTGTGGGTCACGTGGGGTCCCAGATGCAGTGGTGAGCCCATCCCGCAGACCAAGGGGTGACTGCTGGTAGCTCAGAAGGTGCACCTGCTTCCTGTCTGTGAAATGGGGGGAGGGTGGTACCTGAGCCCCCCCAGGGTATGGGAGGTGAGTGGGCTGATGGACATGGCAGTGAGCACCCCAGAAATTGCAGCCAAAGTGATCGGCGTTGTTCTCAGAGATGTAGGTCCTGGGCTGTACTGTTAGGAGTGGGGAGGGGCACAGGGAGGGTGCACCTGGCAGAGGAAACCCTAAGGGCAAAGGCCAGGAGGCATGAACGGGCGTCGGGGCGTGATGGCAGACAAGGGGTGGGCTGCCCGTGGCAACAGTAACCGGGGGCTGGCACACGGCGGGGGGAGGACAAGGGAAGAGATTGGCCGACTTGAGGGGAAAGGGGGCCAGAGGGGCAGCCAGGAGGCCCAGAGGCCCGCGGGTCTGCCCCTGCTCCCTGCCCCAGCCGTGAGACGTCTTGTCCTGGAAGCAGGGAGAGCTTGGGGGTTGCAGGGCCCCCTGACCAGCCTTGTCCTGGCATCCAGGGCCCCGGCAAGGGGACACTGATGGGCAGCACGCCAGCCAGAACAGGGTCTCAAATCAGGCCGGGATCCCTGAGAGGCCTGCACTGGGGGAGGGTGGCTCCTCCTTCCTCTTTGTGTGAGCCAGTGGCTGGGCCCTGGCTGGCTCCCCCCCTGGGGACGACGCAGAGAGGAACGGACATTCTCGCCAGCTCCGGGGGGACAAACAGGAGGGACAGAGCCCTCCCTGCCACACGTTTGCTGTGTGATCTGGGGCCAGTGGCTCCCTGCCTCAGTTTCCCGCCTGTAAGATGGGGGTGGCCACGGTCCTGGCCTGCCAGGGCTGAGGCCGGACTCTGGGATGCTGGCTCCATGGGGTTGGTGGAGAAGGTTCCCATCAGTGCCGGAACAGGCTCCCGGGTGGACGCAGCGTGGGTCCTGCTCCCGGCGCTGCGTCCACCCGGGAGCCGGAACACGTGGCAAGTGGGACGGGCCCCCAGCGGTGCTGGGGGGGCCGCCCTTTCATGGTGAGGATGGGGAAACTGAAGCAGGCACAGAGAGCGGCAGGGGCTTGCCAAGGACACGGAGTGAGGGGGGGACCAGAGGGCAGAGAGCAGGAGGAGATGGTGGGGACCCTGGCCACCAGGCCCGACCCGGGGGTCATCGAAGCCACAGTCTGGGCAGTCTGAGGGTCTCGGGGCTCCCTGACCATGGCCAGGGGCCAGCTCGGCCTACAGCTGTCTGCCTGGCAGAGCCCGCGTGCCACCGACACACGGGAAGCCGCGCATCACCTGGGGAGGAAGGCCTCTCTCTCCTTCCCTCACCAAAGCCGGGGCCGCTGTGGCTTCCCAGCGCGGGCCCACCCCAGCAACAGAAGCCCAGTGGAGCCCAGGAGCCAGTAGGGTGCCCCGCCCCGCCACACGCGCTCGCAGCCGGGGACAGTCACCGGGCGGCTGGTGGGCACGCAGCAGGTGAACGCCGGGGTCCCCCAGGCTCGAGGATCCCCCTACCTCTCCATCTGCGCAGTGAGGTCGTGGAGATGAGTCAGGCCTGACCAGTGGAGGGGGAAGGCCCCCCGGAGAGGTGGCACTGAGCTCGAGTGGGTGCCTGAGGACCATATCCGAGACGCGGCGAGACGGTGGGGGTGTAAGGGGCTGCACCTGGGGGGCAGTGAGCACCGGCAGGCCTCAGATCTTCCCCGGCCCCAGCAAGGGGCCCGGCCAGAGAGGCATCTGCACCACACCCTCCCCAGTGCTGAGGTCGCGGTACTGGGGGCGGCCCCCCGTTTCGGGCAGGGCCCAAGTGCCCGCTGGAGCCAACGGGAAGCAGGTCTCGGCCCAGCTCTGGCCCCTGACGCGGGGCCCTGGCTCTGCTCCTGGACTCTAGCTGTGCACTGGGCGAAAACAGGGTGAAGGGAGGCCTGGCCTGGGGTCAGGGGCTGCAGGGACCGGAGGGGTGGGGTCAGCCACCCTGGATGTGGGTGGGGGGGCTGGCCATCTGGACAGAGCGGCGTGGCCCCACACCAAAGCCTGCTCCCCCCTCGTCCCCCCAGGCCCGGCCCAGCCTTTACCTGACTCCCAAAGACCCGGGGCCTTTTGACTGGACCTCACCTTTCCCCACACCTGGGGCCTGTGTTTCAGAAAAGGGAGCCAATTCAGGGGTCTCCCTGCCCATCTACTTTGCAGTGAGAGACTGGGGTCCAAACCAGGTCACCGCCCTCCCGGAGCCGAGCTTGCTCACCTGGGGAGAGGGACAGCGCCAGGCGGGCCTGCTACCCGGGGAGGGCGCCTCCACCCTACCCACAGAATATAAAAGTGGCCACTTTATGTAGGTGTATATGCATGTGTTTATTTATTTTTAAGACTTTATTTTTAAGGATTCTCTACCCGCGACGTGGGGCTCAAACTCACGACCCTGAGATCAAGAGTCGCAGGCTCTACCGACTGAGCCAGCCGGGCGCCCCAAAAGTGGTCGCTGTGACGTGAAGGATTCAGTGGCATCTGGTACATTCTCTCCACCGTGCCACCGACAGCTGGTTCCGGTCCTCAGCCCCGGAGCAGAGCCTGCACCCCGGCCCCTGGCCGCCCCCACCTCCTCGCTGTCTCCGTGGATTCCCTCCCAAGCACACGTCACATCCATGGAGTCCTGCCCACGCACCCCTCCGTCGGGGCCTTTCCACGGAGCACCGTGTTCGAAGTTCTTCACGCCGCAGCACGAGTCAGGACTCTGCTGCCTTCATTTATTCCTTCTTGAGACATTCGCCTGTGCTGGGCGGAGCTCAGCCCGTCCCCATGAGGCCATCGGGGCTGCTGGCACAGCTCCACCCTCACCTAGCCCTGTGAGGAAGGTGGTGCTGCCCCAGTTTCCGGGCGAGAACACTGAGGTCCCCGTGGGTCGCTGGGCTTGCCCCTGGATGCGGGGCCTCGCTGCAGACGGGCCGGCATGTGGGGAGCCCTCCTCCGCAAGGGGACGAGGGAGTCTGGCCCGAGGCTGGCCAGCAGGAAGAGGACATGCACGCCCCACTCAGCCTGATGACCCGGGGCGTCCCCTGGGGGTGCTAAGACGAGGCTCCCGCGCTGAGCTGAGGTGGCCATGGGGCTCTGGGCAGAATGTCCAGGGTCCTGGGGCTGTGCAAGGGAGAAGCTTCTGTGATCCCCCTCGGGAGGCAAGGGGAGAGGCGCTCCTGGTGTCCCAGGCTCCCCCGGGCCAGGGGAGACCCAGATCTGCACACGGGACCCCAAGCCCTGGCTCTTGGTCTGTGTGTGGTCCTGCGGGCTTTGCGCGGTCTGCTGAAGGCTCAGACCCTCTCCCCAGAAGTGCTCCAGTGTCCGTGGGACCTCGGAGATGCGCTGAGGCAGCTGCGGGTGGCCTGGATCTAATCCCACCGTGGCCTGTCCCTCACCATGGGACTCAGTTTCCCTGTCTTTAAATGGCCCTACCTCACAGGCCTGTTGTGATGACAGAGTAGGGGGCGCCCAGCCAGCTCAGTCGGTGGATGGGCGACTGTTGATCTCGGGGTCCTGGGTGCAAGCCCCATGTTGGGCGTAGAGTGTACTTTAAAAAATAAAAAAATAAAATAAAACAAAAAAACCCAAGCAATCAGAGTGTTGCCCACTGGGATGAACGCCGGGCATTGATGTTGAATTGCCTCCCACTGCAAGAGCCCCCGGCCTGCCCCGGGCCTACACTGCAGGCCTTGGGGGCCCCCACCCGGGCCCAGCCCCTGCGACTACCCTGGCCACCTGCAGACAGGAGGCCCGTCTGCGGCCACGCTGGGGATGGTGTCAGGGGAGGACAGCAGGCTCGCTGTGTGGAGGCCAGAGTTGCTGATGATGCGGGGAGCTGCTCCCATGGGCCCGGTACCCCACCCCAGAGCCCGGTGCTCCCTGGGACCCACCAGCCCTCGGAGGCTCAGGGCCTTGTAGTACCCCCCCCCCCACGAGGAGGACTGCCTCTTACCCGTGGCCAGCATGTGGTTTCGTTTGGGGCGTTCACCCCTCCCCCTGTGGGACCCTGACAACGCACCTGCCTCTCCCGTCCAGGGGCAGTCGCTGGGCCTGCTCCAAACCTGGCCCTGTGGACACAGGGTGGAGCTCCCTGCCCGCCAGAGCCCCGAGGCAGTACCCAAGGGCACCGACATTTGAGCTTCTCCCGGGGGGGGGGGTTCCGGCTCCACCCTCTGCCCTTTCCCTCCCGCTCAGCCCTGTGGCCTTGGGAGAAGCGCTCTCTGGATCCCCAGGCACAGAAGAGAGCCCTACTGCTTGAGCTCCAGACCTTTCTTGGGGCAGGGACACCAAACCCTGTCCACGTCCTCATTAAGGCCCCCACAGCCTGCGGGGGTGGGAGAGGGGGCGGCTGGTGGCAGGGGCCACGTGTAGACCCCATAGCCGGCCACGCTTCCCAAAGACCAGGGGCTCAGAAGCTCTCCTCGGGGAGCAGGTGGGAGCCAAGCCCCAAGGAGGGGTGGCCCTGGCTGCGAGAACTGGCCGCTTCCCACCGACTCCCCTCCTGAGCCCTCGCAGCAGCTGCTGACCCGGGGACAGACCCTGGGGGCCTGGTGGAGGGCCTCTGTGTCTGGGGTGAAGGTTGAGCCCATAAACCACACGGTTTTGTAAGATGGTCCCCACCATGGACCACGAATGGGAGCAGAACGTGGCAGGAACCCACACGGCTGTTTTCCCACGGGCCGGGATCCCTTCCTTCCCTGTGGGCACATCATGCGAGCGAGGCTCCGCCGCTCCTGCCGGCTGGAGCGCAGGGCCGAGTCCTCCCCTCCGCCCACCCTGGAACCAGCGTCACCAGCGCTGCTGAACTTCCCACAGACATGACTTCTAACAGCTGTACTCCTCAGTCAGGCGGACGAGCGGTGGTCTCCTCGCTGGCCTCCCCAGGGGGCTGTTCCCAGTCCCTCCCAGTTACACATACGCAGCCCGAGGAGTCTGAGAAGCAGGCTCTCTGGCTTCACGATAGCTCCTCAGGACAAACCCCCAGAAGCAGAATCTCTGGCTCAAGACTATGGACGATTTCTACTTGTCACTACACAGGGATGTGGTCTGGGACGGACGGACCCTCTGCTGAGCCGTCTCCTGCCCACAGCCCAGAAGCTCGGGAGAGGTGCACTCTGGCCGAGCAGGATACACATATGTGGCTCACCCAATTTCAAGTAATCCTCACACTGTGGGATGCCGGGGTCAGGTTTCCACTGGGAGCGGTGACTCAGAGGTCCCCGGAATCCGCCAGGGTCTGGGGTGTGCTGAGAAGGTCCTGGGGCTTCTTCATGGGGCTCCACAGATGGAGATGCTCTTGTTACAGAGAGGCAGGCTGGGGCCAAGGCCGGGCCACCAGACCCAGAAGCAGAGACCTACCACTGACCCCTGGGGTGACCTTGGGCCAGTCCCCTCCCCGCTGGGCCTCAGTTTCCCATGCATAGCTCCAACTGGCAAGCGGGAGCAGGCCGGGCCAGGCCCAGGGTTAAGGCATATGATTAGGGGCCATGCCAGGGGTGGGGGGGAGGGCCCCCTCCGCAGATGGGGCCCACACCACGGGGCCGGGCAGCAGAGAGCCCTGAGAGCTGGCTGGAAAGCTTGGGCTTCATCTGGGGCATCAAGTAGGTGCTCCCGAAAGCCACACATGCTGGGCCCTCAGTGTTGGGATCCTTAGGCTCAGAGCTGGCTCAGCAGCGCGGGGGTGGACAGAGACATTAAGAAGTCATCATTTCCTGCTCATTTTAAACATTTTGTGAGACCCTTTGACCCAGCCCTTTCCTTTCTCCCTGGGCTTCCAGCCTCCCATCGATTTTCCTGTTTACTGCACCCCAGAGGGTGGCCTTGACCTGGCTCCACTGGGGCTAGTTCCCGAAAGGATTGTCCGATACCATTTTCAGCCTCAGGCCCCCAGGTCCTGAGCAGCTTGGCTGGCTGGGGCAGGGTCCACACCCCACAGCCAGGTCTGAGTCCAGACCACACTGTCCCCTCCTTGGAAGCGCCTCCCGGCTTCTCCTAGCCCACTTATGTTCCCTCCTGCAGAGGAGGAGCCCTGCTGGGGGCTCAGAGACCCCTCACCCCCTCCTCCGGTCAAAGGCCTCCAGCTGAGCTGCAACAGGCTACCTACCTGCCCATAGCCTGTGAGGCTGGGGCTCCTGAAGGCCAAAACCCAGTGCCCAGAGCAAGGTACAAGCCTTGGCTCGGGGTGTGTTCAGTAAATGCCCTCCAAGTCTGAATGTAACCCAGGGGTCTCAGAGTCTGGGTCCCAAGGAGGACCCACCCCCATCCCGATAAACACATTTTCAAAGGTCAGTTTGGTTTGGGAGCAGGGTGGTGGTGACCCCCACCTTCCAAACTCCCAGAAGAGCCCCTTCTGGGGGACACTGTTGAAGTGTCTCAGGGATCGGGTGCTTCAGGGAAGGGTTCCATGCAATCCTATAAAGAAACTGTCAAGTGCCTGCCTTGTTTTGTGAATTACCATACGCCTGAGGCGGCTTCAGCTTCCCAGGCGGCCTGTGGTCAGGCACTGCGGACAGTCGGGCCGGAAGAGTCTAAGGTCTTCGTAACAGCCAGCATTCTCAGCCCAGGCTACCTTTTTGAATCCTCGACCAGACCTGTGGGGTGATGGGGTAGGAAGGAATATTCCCATCTTCCAGAGGAGAAAAGTAAGGCTCTGAAAGGTGAGGAGACTCCTCCATGGTCACCAAGTCAGTGAGTGGCAGAATGAAGCCTTGAACCGGGCTTCCTGCCATCAGTGAGGGAGGGGACAGCCCTGGGAGGTCTGGCAGGATGGAGCCCGGTGCCAGGGGAGGCTGCCGCCCCCAAGGCCAGGCTGGTGTGTCTGGCTCCTGACCAGCTCCCAGGCTGGGTGTGGGGCCGGGCAGCGTCCAGGGGGCCTTGCGGGGACGCGCCGCAGCCTGGCCGCCAAGGTGGGAACTTTCTTCTAAGAGTAAACAGAGAGTATGTCCTGGCGGGGGGCCTCCAGGGGCCTCTGATTCCTGCTGTGTGGCTCTGAGCTCCCCCCAAGCCCCGGCGTGCATGCGGAAACACCTGCTCAGCCCAGGATGGAGGCGGCGGTGGGCACAGTTCGGCGTGTGGAGCGCGCTGGGGCCGGGCCGCTTCCCAAGTGGAGCCAACACCCTCCCCTCAACCAGTGGCCTGGCCAGACAGCCCCTGCTCGGCTCCGGGGAGGAAGTGAGCGCAGGGGCAACTGGAGAGAGGTGCCTGGGGGGGGGTTGCCCAGTGCCGGGCCTGGGTGGGGAGGGGATGGTGGTGTGGCCACCAGCTGGGCCGAGGTGGCCTGGGGAGAAGGCGGGTGGCTTCGGGGTCTGCTGGGCGGGCTGTGGCCAGGGGTCTGCACCAAGCCCGAGGTTGCTGGCCACAGGGGCTTTCTCGGGCTGGCTTGGCAGCGGGGCAGAGACCAGTGAGTGGGCCTCCTGGAGGAGTTACTAGCTGCTATTTGGCAGGTTAGCAGGTCAGCTCAGGAAGCCTGAGCAGTCATTCACACGCCACCGGACAGGCAGGCAACACCTTGCCCCAGTCAGGGAGCTTCTGGAGAGGTCTGAGGCGGGAGACAGGCTCCCTGGGCCATGCTGAATGCTGTCCTCTCCCTCTCAGCTCCGTGTGCCGGTGGTCTTGCCGGCAGGACAGACCTGCCAGCCTCTAGCAGGACCATTGTGAACTAAAGGAGAAGATGAATATTTCATTGAGCCCTGGAAGGATAAATGGGGTTTTTAAGAACAGCTTCAGGTGTGGCTGGATCCAGGGCCTCCAGTGCTGCCATCTAAACCTTGTCTCTGTCTGTCTCTGGGTTCCTCGGGCTCCACTCCCCACAGCATGACAAGACAGCTTGAGTCCTCCCAGCTCAGTGTCTCTTGTGGAAGATGGACTCTGTCCAGCCAGCCCCCGTCACATGCCACCTCTTGGGCCCAGAAGTCCAAACACACGGGCAGATGGTTGGGGCAGTGGTCCGCAAACCACAGCTGTCCACCGAAGGCACTGACCATGAGCCAGACCCAGATGCGTCGAGCATCCCCTTGGCCCATTGTATCCCCTCCTGGATCCCAGGAGTGAGTCTGTTCTACAGATGAGGAAAGTCACCTGCCTAACCACCCCCGTCCTGCTTCCTAGATGCCACCACGAGGAGACTCGGATCAGGGGTGCTCACCCCAAAGCCTGAGAGACCAGTCGGAGGTCTCCCTCGGCGTCATGAAGGAATGATTCCTGAAACTGCCAGATGGCGAGCCCTCCTCACCCCACCCCATCCCCCTTGCAAGTGCTCGCCTGCCCGCTGCCCCTCCTGTTTGGGGTCGACATTGGAGGTGAAGCTCCTCCACCTGGAGCACTTGGGGGTACTGAGAAGAGCTGAAATCCGTGGGACAGAATAGAGCCTGTTTGTTCCGGAGATGGGTCTTAACTGGGGGCCAAGAGCATTTGGAGTCCGAAGCAAAGCTAAACTCTGTGTAAAATGTGAACACACACCGTGGGAACAATTAAGTAGTGTGTAGTTGGACTCAGCTTCCGTGGGATCCCCTGCAGGGCACCCCAGGGCCCCCTGGACAAGGCTCCAGGAGGCTTCTCTCTCCGCTCCTGGGTGCGAGGCTGCACAGAGACCTTGGCACAGTGGACCTGAGGCCAAGGGAAGGGGGCCCCTCCGTCCACTCCAGCCCTGCGCCTGCCCCTGACGGCTCAGAACCTGACAGCGATCCCCACCATGCACTCTCCCTCCCTGTGGCTGTAGGGACTGATCACGGCCACTGCCAGGCCACGGGGCCTCCCCGAGCTGGACGAAGGATCTTGGTCCATTCGCTCCGTCTGACTGACGTGTGCATGGGGCTCCCGGCCCCCCCCAGAACCCAGAGCCTTCCTGACCTGAAGACCCTAAGGACCCTGGGCTGCAGGGGTGAGCTCCCCATCATGGGAGGGGTGTGGCCACAGGTGGGGTGCCAGAGAGCCAGCGATCTTGGGATGGAAGATGGGAAGATGCCGTGTGCTGGCTCAGAAGGTCGCCCGACTGTACTCACGCGTTCGTCCACGCACTGAGTATCCACGCTGTGCTGGGTGCTGAGGCCCCCCGGACAGCCTGTCCCCCCAACCCCAGTCCTCAGGAGCGAGTCCTGATCCAGTGGGGTAAACCATGTTGAATGAAACCTTATAGAAATAACTACAATTCCTGCCCCTAATGGTGGGCCTGGCCCTCGGGTGGGGCACACAGGGAAGGTGCCCGGAAGAGGAGCGCTGGGGGGCTGGGCTCCCCAGATGCACCTCTCCCCCTAAGGCAGGCATGTGGTCCGAGACTGTCCCCCTGGGGCTCTAACAACAGAGAAAAGAAGCGCCTGTTTCATTTTAAACATGGCCTCTGCTGGGGTTTGTAGGCAACAGAACTCTATGCTTCTTAGTTTCGTTTGGAATTTTTACAATGAGGGGAGAAACGCCATTTTCTTTTGGGTAAAAAAAATGTAACTGGTAAATACAAACATGTTTGTTTTTCCTCAATTGCTGTTGAAGTGAGGGAAAAAGTAACTTTGCACAGAGAGACGAAGAGTAGCTGCTGGGGAGGCCCAGGCCCTCCAACGGCTGATGGTGTGGCCCCGCCCTAGGGCACTCTGCCTCAGTTTCCCCTCTTGGGAAGCTGAGGCTGCCCCCGGCTAGTTGAGACCAAGAGGAGGACGCCCCCCCGCCCCAGTTGTGTTCTGCTGTGGCTGTCCCTGAGTCTCTGCCCGCCTGCGTGGGTCCCTGGCCGTGACCCCCGTGGCTCGGGGGTCACAGCCCTGCTGCGGCACCCAAGTGGAGGGTCTGTCCCGCTGGGAGGGGTCCAGGTGGGAACCAGGCCCTAGGCTCTGGGGCCTCCTGCTGGGGTGGGGTGGGCAGGCTGGCCCCCTGGAGGGGTGCTGGCCAGCACTGGACTCCCCACACCTCATGGCACCTTCCTTCCTCGGGGCCTCTTGGGACAGAGGCCAGGACCACTGTCAGCACAGGGCCCAGCTCAGGAGTGGGCCGCACATGCCGCAGGGGCCATGCACGGTGGGGAGGGCGGCAGGTGCCTCTGGGAGGTGGGCGCCGGCTCCTCCCCATCTGTCCAGAGGGCGGCTGGTCGGAGCCTCAGGCCGTCCCTCAGGCTCCCGGAGTTCCCTTGAGCGCTGGTGCCTTTCTTGGCTGCGCGAGGTAGGGGAGAGGTGCCCACAGCCCAGCCCCGCCGTCGCTGAGTCCTGTAGGCCCTGTTCCGGAAGCCACCCCCGGCTCGGCCACTCCTGCTGCGTGCGGCCCTGAGCACAGGCCTGTTTGGAGCCCTCGCCAGGGACGGGAGGGCATCTACGACGGGGCACAGAGAGTCAGGTTCCCTGGGACCCGCAGGCCGTGGGCGGCAGGGTCGTGCGAGGGACGGGGGCTGGGGGTGGAAGCGCAGGGGCACCCACGTGTTCCTCCCTCGCATTAACTCCGAGGCCCGCTGTCCTAAGCGGGAAGTAAATGTTACTACAGCCACCCTCCGCACCCCCCGCTCTGGGGCAGGAGGCCGGATGGCCCCCACGAGTGAGGGCCTCCGGGCAGCGGGGGGAGGGGCGCATGTCACTTGCTTGGGCAGCGGCCCACCTCCCCCGGCCCCCGGACGGCCCCTGGTGCAGGGGAACTTGCCAGCGTGCTGACAGGTGGGCGGTACGAGGGCAGCCGCCCCCCATTCGCACGCTCACCCTGCACGAGCAGAGCCCCGTCACCCCTCCCCGCCCAGCCTCTCGGGGCAGCCACGGGTGGGCAAGGTGCCCGCGTGGTGGGTGCTCAGCCCCCACCCCGCCCCCACCCCGAGCAGGGCACCGGCCTGAATGCAAGTCCCGAGTGCGGTGGCTTGGCCGAGCCCCAGCGTCCCGGACCAGGGGCGCCCGTGTCCAAGTCCCAGGGACACACACCCTAAGCCCATTCTGGCCCGCTGGCCCGCGCATCCCTCTGCCAGAGTGATGGCTGGGCTGATGTGTGCTGTGCAGAGCCCCTCAGGGCCGAGGCTCCCCAGAGACAGGCTGGGGCGGGCCGAGGAGCCCTCTCCTCCAGCTGGGCCAACGCACTCTCGGCCACATGAAAGACTTGACTTTCCTTGCTGATTTTTGAAAACTATTGCACCAAATGTTTACCAGTGAAATGCTGATTGTGATGATAAGGAGGCTGGAGAAGCCAAGAGAAAGAGCCCAGGGCGCGAGAGAGGGAGGTCACAAAACCCCCTTTCTGGGCACAGAGCTCCAATCCCGGGCGCGTCCCACTGGAATTTGCCACCAAAGTGCCTGTTTTTATTTAAATGGCCCAGAGCAAGTCTGACTAAACTAACATTCCCACGCCAACACTCAGCAGCGCCTCTGGTTTTTGGCAAATTTTTTCCTTAGCTGTCAAGGCAGAAATATAGAAGAATTCTGGTCTTACTTAAGGATGGTCAGGGGTTTTCCCCTTCCCCTTGGAGACATGGAAATAACTCACAGATGTGCTCTACCTGCTGATGTCTGCGCTCGGTTTTACCTCAGGAACACAAGTCCCTGGGCGCCCTGCAACCCAAACCCCACTTGCTTTGTAACAGGGGGGCCTGGGGGAAGTATGGGGGAGGACGGAAGTTCTAAACATGTTTAAATGTGTCGGGAGCAAATGGGAGGGAGCCCAGGCGGCCCTGAGAAACAGGCTGAGGCCAAGGATGGCGGAGCCCCACCTGGGCCGCGGGGGCTCCTGGCCCCTCTTGAGCAATTCTTCCCTGTAAAAATAAAAGTGGACTTACTTTTAAAGGGAAATGTCCAGCTATTTTTAACCCCAGAAAAGAAGAAAGGGAAGGAGGAGGAGGCCGGGAGGGAGGGAGAGAGGGAGGGAGGCAGGGGAGAGGGAGGAGGGACTCCCCGCATGGCCAGCTTTTCCTTGAGTGACTCAGCTTGTGGAAGCTGCATTTCTACCAGAGCCTGAGGGGTGGGGCCAAGCAGTTTCGTCCCCTGGGGCCCTTTCTTTTTGGAGAAAGTTCTGGGCTGCAGCCGAAGGGGCGGGCAGGGTGGAAGGTCCTCAGAGCCCCCGTCCCTACCCCTCAGGTTCTGTGGGGTCCTGGGACCCATGGGGTGAGGACTGGTGTGGGCAGCCCCAGGTGCCAGGCTGGGCTCCAAACCACACTAAGAGCATCAGTGTCCTGTCCATCCGACGGGCTTGGTGACAGCTTCCCCATTGGGGCCCAGCCCCCTCGGCCAGCCCCTGCCTCAAGGGGTCATCTCTGAGCTCCAAATCCTTCTCAGAGCCTGCCCCCACGACGTCCCTCCTCCACGGAGCTCCCCTGATTTCTCAGCATCCAAACAGTACCCTGGAGTCCCTGCAGGACCTTTCCTCCTTGGAGCCTCAGCCTCCAAAGGACACCCAAAAGCTGGGCCACCAAACCCTGAATGACCCAGCCCCAGGCCCGGCTGGGCTCGGTTCCAGCTCTGTGGACCGCTGAGGGGATCCGGGGGCCTGGAGAGGTCCTAGTGGGGCTCTTCCTTCTCAGGGCGTGGGACACCATGCCCAGGGCCACCTACAGTTGGGGTTTCCGCTCTGAGCAGTCCAGGGGCTGCTGGGAGAGGCAGGGGGTCTCTGTGGGGTCTGTAGTGCTTTGGCCCCCCTGCAGCACGTTTCTCAAGTGACAAGTCTTGTGGTCCTCAGAGGCCACCCCAGCCCGGGCTCACTAGCTCACCTGCTCACAGGCGGGCTACCTGTTCGGGGACTTGCCCGGGCAAGGCGCTCCCTAGGCTCTTGGCCTACCTCCGTGATGCCAGCCCTCCTTCCTGGGCCTCACTGGCAGGAGGGAGCGGGCCCTCGGCCTGCGCTGACAAGAGGCCTTGGGGCTCCTAAGCAGTGACCACCAGGGCTGGTAGGTGTACGAGACCCCCCCGCGGGCAGAGCCCTGTGCAGAGCCCCACATTACTGTTAGTCACAGCTGCATCTGGAATGACAGGCATCATCCCGAGGGCTCTGGGATGGCTTCCTGGAGGAGGTGAGGGCTAAGGAGGGAGGGGTCATTTCTGCAGAGGACAAGACATGCAGACAGCAGAGTGGGGCACTGACCCATTGCCGGCGGGCCCAGGGGGAGATGCCCAGCACCTGCAGGTAGCCCCAGCCCGCTCGCTCCTCATGCGGACGGCTGGGTGCACGCCTGGGCCTGGTGACTGTGGACCCCTGCGTGAGGTGCAAGGGGCGAACACGGAAGCGAACTCTAGACCCTAGCCTATGCCCTTCCTCCTCAGAACAAGGGGGAGCCCTCCAAGGTCTGCCTGAATCCATCCTCGGGAGAGCACAGCAAGGCGCTAGTGGAGTTCCACACGCATGTGCCCGCGTGGAGACGCACTGCTGGAGCCCAGCGTCCAGCTCAGGGCACAGGGTGGCTAGCCCCGGCCTGTCCACCCGAAGGAATGCCACAAAGCCACTAAGGCCACACCTTGGGAAAACTCAGCCCTCTGGGAAATGCTTCTGGTTGGTCTCTAGCAGAAAAAAGCAGATAGGACTTCAGAAAGGATGGGGCCACTGAGGCCCAGGGGGCAGTGATGGTCCCTTGGGGGGTCAGTGGCCGGAATCCAGTGCTGGGCCTGCACCTGGCTGTGGCTCATCATGGGTGGGGTAACAGGCTGGACACTCCTCAGGCCCCTGGGCTCTCTTTACAAGCAGGTCAGATATGTTTACGATCAACTTCAAAAGGTGGTGAGTGAGGCCCTTCCCTTGTGTTCTAGAATCTTCTACAGCTGCTCTGCAGGGTACCCCCTCCCCCCAGGTCAGGCCTGTGCACTTGTTGAAGGCTACATCCTCAGCCCAATTTGTGAGCCCTTGCTCCTCCCACCAGCACCCCTCCCCTCTGCTTCAGGGCCTCTGCAACCCACACCACGCAGACCTGGGCCCACACCCTAAGTCCAACTGGCTGCCCCCCACCTTGTGACCCATATAGGAGGGCGGTGCACACACAGCCCTCTGCAGCCCTCCAGGGGCCCATCTGCTGTTGGGGACAGAGGCCCAGACCTGGCCTGATCAAGAGCCAGGCTTGGCCTAGCTTTTCTGAAAACTCAGGAGCATATGCTTACCTTCCTCCAACCCCCTGGGGCTGCGAGGTGTCCCAGGGGGGCACCAGAAGCACCAAGACCAGTCACTGCCGGAAGGAACAGGCTCAGCAGCCCATGACCAGGGTACTCAGCCCTTGCTGCACCTTAGAATCCTGGGGAGCTTTAAACATATTGACCCCCCCCCCAGCAGGCTGAGTCACTGCTGACTAGCCCCCCCCGCCAAAAGGGGGCTGGAGGGGTTTTCTTCTGGGGGCAGGAATGGGCCAAATGTCAGCGTGGCCTCCCCAGCCCACCCTGACCACGGCACCCTAGTATCTCCTGATGCAGGAGAGGGGAACTGACCCAAGTCAGTCTGCCCAAGGTGAGAGTGTGGGGCCCTTCTCTCCATTAGGGCCTGGCAAGCTGGCCCAGGGGAGACACCGAGAGCCTGAGGTGGCCCCTGGCCACTGCCAGCAAACCCTCTGGAAGCCAGCCCTGCAGCCTCACCCCTACTGGTTCAAGCTGCCCAGCCAACCTGGGGCCCATTCATCAGCGGCCTTGTTGCAGCCCTGACCTGAGCCAGGCAGGCACCCAGTCCACCTCCATGCCGCCCCTGCCCCCGTTCTCCCATCAGGTTTCTGGAGTGGCCAGCACCCTGCATCTACCTCCCTCTCCTTGTTTCTCCCAGCTGCCCCACACCTACCGTCCACAGGTCCTAGCCTGGCAGAACCCCTCCTGTCCCCTCCCTCCAACCCCCTGGCCTGGGAAGGTTGAGGAAGACCCACAAGAAGACCAGGCCAGAAAGCTCAGGCCTAATTTGTGAATGAATAAGCTTTGTATCCACATGCCAGGGCCCTGCCCACCCCCTGCCCACGCACCTCAGGCCAGCCCCTGCCTTGGCCATTCACAGGCCCTTCCCAGCCCCAGCCACTCTGTCTTTCCTGGGTCTCCTTGGCCCCTGTTGCCCGTGGGGTACCCAAGGCAGCGGGCGGTACAGGTATTGGAAACCTGGGAAGCCTGGGAAGCGTGGTTGTCCTGTCTACCATGGGCTAATGCGAGCACCCGGCTCCTGGGTGAGGCCCAGAGTAGAGTTAGCACGGCTGGGTCAGACCCAGGTAAGACTCCCCTTCCCAGAGCTCCCTCCTCCCCTCCTACCTCCAGGGCTGCTCCCTCCTCCCCTCTTCCCTCCAGCACTGCTCCCTCCTCCCCTCCTCCCTCCAATGCTCCCTCCTCCCCTCCTCCCTTCAGGGCTCCCTCCTCC
>NC_138382.1:79661432-79672600 GCF_054177405.1 Leptonychotes weddellii | reverse complement strand
TGCTCCCTCCTCCCCTCCTCCCTCCAGAGCTCCCCCCTCCGCTCCTCCTTCCAGTGCTCCCTCCTCCCCTCCTTCCAGAGCTGCTCCAAGGCAGGAGGGTGAAAACCTGCTCCCAAGCCAGGGCTGAAATTTGGCCCAAAGCCTATTGGCAGAATGCAGGGCCCCAATGGAGGGCACACAGGCAGTGGCGGCTCCTGGGGGAGGGAGTGGTTCCTGAGGCCTTCAGTCCTTCCCCAAGAGTAGAGGGGGATGTGGTGGGCAGAGCCCTAAGTCCGTGAGCTGGGGAGCGGGCACAGGGAGGGACTTTGCAGCCACCCTCTTCCTTGTACGGACAATCCGCTCCTCCAGGCTGCTGGGCTGCCCTTATATAAACATCTCTGCTGCCTCCAGGCGCCTCAGCTCCCGGGCACTGGCCCCGAGAGAAGTTACCCCAGGTTCTGGGAAGGGCAGCCAGCTTCTGGGAGGAGGCAGGCAGCTGCCTTGGCCTGGACTGGCTGTCCCTCACAGCATCCCAGCTGCCACGAGTGACCCACGACAGGTGTGCTACGAGGAGTGGGCAGGAGTCAGGTGTGCAATCTGCCCACCACCAGCCCACTCTGCCTAGCTCGCAAGGCTCCCTGCAAGGGCTGCTTGGCTGCCAGCCTCCAGGTTCTGCAGTCCTGCAGGTGCTCCTTCCCCTCGCTCCCCAGGATCCTTCCCCAGGGTCCTTCACCCAGCTAGGTCCCTCTCAGCCTTTAAGGCTCCCTTCTGCCATCACCTACTCCAGAAGCCCGCCAGGATGCAGGGCTGGGTGGTTGTACCTCCTCCCATGGGGCTGACCACCCTGCGTTGGGATAGGGATGTCTGTCCCCAGTGCCGGGCCATGAACTTTGGTTTCAGTGGGGACTAGGGCAGGCATTCTGAACGTCCAGCGCTTAACCTGGCTTGGCACAGGACGCCCAAATCTGGCATCGCGGCGGAGAAATAAATCATGCGGAAGGAACACGTGGGGGGAGCCCAGGGCGGCCTGGGCGCTAGCAGCGGGCCTGCGGGACTCGTGGGCTTTGCGGGGCATCTTAGGCTGGAGGCGCCAGAAAAGGGGCCGGACAGTGACCAAGGAGCGTCTAGGCGCGGGTCCCTCTTGGGGGAGTGGCAGCGCAATCCGTGTGGCCAGGCGTTGGGCCCAGGTTGTTTCATTGGGGCAACAAGGGCCCTCTTTCCAGAAACCGTAGCTTTGGCGCCGCCATCCCTCCGGGTCAAGTGCCGGGCCGTCAGAGCCAGGGTGTCTGTGCGGTCTCCAGGAAGCTTACAACTGAGACCTCAGGGCTCCGGGGAGTAGAGCCGCTGGTTCAGGGCTTACCTACGGCTGTTGAGGGTACGACTTCTCCCTGAGCTCCCGCCCCGGGCCCGGGGACCCCTAAACGGCCTCGGCCGCCCCTCCCCACCTCCACGGGTCCAGCTCCCCACCGCGCACGGTTCCCTCAGGCTCCCCAGTCCCCACTCCGCCCGCGCCTCCTCCGCTATTGAGATGCAAATCTTTGCCAATTGTCGCCGAGAAAGGCGACAGTCAGAGCCGGATCCTTCCGCAGTCCCGAACCAAACTTTTTGCCGCTGAAAACTTTTGAACAAGAAGTAGTCCCTCGGGCCGGCCCCCGACGCCCCTTCGCCCCGCCGCGGCCCCCAACCCCGAAGGACCCGGCCTCCGGATGCACGTCCAGGCCGAGGCGACGCAGGGCGGTCGCGGTGCGCGCAGGGGCGAGGCCAGGGAGGGCGAGGGGTGCGGAGGGATCGGCGGGGCGGGCCCGAGGGGCGGGGCCGGCGGGCGGGGCCGGCGGGCGGGGGCGGAGCGCACGGCGGTCTGCGCCTCACTAGTGCCTCGGCCGCGGGAGGGAGCGCAGGGGCGCGGGGCGCGGGCGCGAGCGCAGCGGAGGAACGAACCGGGGCGCCAAGCCGGGCCCCGAGGCCGCGAGGGTCCAGCGCCGCCCGCCCGCCAAGAAGCAGGGAGCAGCCGCGGGCCGCAGCCACCGCTCGTGGGACCGCCCGGCGCGCCCCTGTGCGCCGGAGCCCTGCCGTCCCGGCGCAGGAGGCCGCCACCGGGCGCAGCGGGCAGCCGGCGGGGTAGGCATGCCGCCGCTCCTGGCGCCCCTGCTCTGCCTGGCGCTGCTGCCCGCGCTCGCCGCACGAGGTAGGCGCCCGCCCGCGAGCCCGCAACTTTCCGCGCCCTTCGGAAACTTTGGTGGCGCCCTGCGCGCGCGCCCCGGGCGGCTGGGAGCGGGCGGCCAGGGTGGGGAGGGGGGGCCCGGGCGACCCGGGGCTCGGGGAGGTGAGCGACCCTCCCCCGCACCGCCTGACCAACCGGAATGGACTCGCGCCGCCCGCGCCCGGGGCCGGGTTTGAAGCCGGGCGTGGGGCTCTAGGCGCCCCCCCGGGGCCCCCGGAGGCCCAGCCCTGGGCTCGCCATCGTCAGCCACGCGTGGGGCTTGCCGCCGGGGCAGGCGGGCGAGCTGCCTACTACTTTTCGATTTGAATCGAGTCGGTTTTGGTTTCCTGTTGCTTTGGGGGCCATTTATCTTTTTCCTCGTCTCTGGCCCGCGCCGGGGGCGGATGTTGGGGCGCGGAGTGTGGGGTCCGGGGCGTCGTGTTGCCTTTACTGAGCTGTGCGGCGCGGCCAGGCTGCCGGGCGTGGTGGGCAGTGGGGCACCAGGCGGACCGGCCTTCTCCCCATTCAGGAGAGTTGGCGAAGGGCCGGGCGAGGGGCGCCGACGGAGGGGTCTCCTTCCCACGCCTGATCGCCGCCCCCGTCCCGGCTCACAGACAGTTTGGCTTGGGGGGGGCGGGGGTGGTGCGGGTGTGCGGGACACACAGCCGTGACTAGCGGGACTTTCACTTTGCCGAGTTCAAGTTTGGAATCTTGCAAGGGTGAAGAGGGACAGGGAGAAGGAACGCTGTCTCTCTCCATTTCACATCGAGGAATCCAGTGGTGATTAATTCCTCTCTTCCCCTAAAAGTTGGAGGGGAGAATTAGCTCCCCACTTCCAGAAGGTGGGGTTCCAAGTCACACCCCGTCCCCGCCCCCATGAGGGGCTTAATTTACACAGCGCTGGTAAAATGGGGAGGGAGCGACTGGATCAATCCCTTCTTGGGAATGGGGCCTAATTCCTTCCAACCAGGTATCTTCCTCCCCCTTCCCTGGGTGTAGCTGAAGATGCCCGCCTGCAGGAGCAGGTATTGGGTGTCCTGGAGGCTGGGCCAGGTCCCCGAGGTGCAGCCCCTGTGCCCCAGGAGGCGGCCCTGGTGACAATGGGCTGCTCTGATTCCGGGGCTGGCGCTTTGTTGGCGGGCGGGGCCTTGAGCCTTGCAGCTGTCGCCTTTTCCCACGAGCTGGGGGGGGTGGGCCAGTGTGGCCACCCCACCCCTCAGCACCGCCCCCTCACAGAACACGTTTGAACAGCAAGACAATGTTGGTGGCTGGATAGGGGCCCCAGCCCCGATGGGCTCCCCGTTGAAGACCCGTTGAAGATGGGTCGGGGGTGCAGAATTTGGGAGAGTGGCCCAGGGTCATGTCAGATCTTCTTCATTGTTGTCCAGATGGCATTTTAGGACACCCTATCCACTTTGAGCGTGACCTGCCCACCTGCCACCCAGCCAACCTGTTGCCCTTCCCCCCATTTCTGACTACAGAACTCTGGGCAGAGTGTTGAAGCCCCTTGGGGTTCACATTTGGGAGGGTTCCTGAGGTCCCCTGCCCCCAGCAAACCCATGATGAGGCAGAGCCTTCTTAGGTAGAGGGGTAGCTGTACCCCTTGGAGTGGGCCCTTCCCTGTCCTGAGGGCCCTCCTGCCACCCAGGCTGACCTCTCGTCTTGCCCCTCCCCAGGCCTGCGATGTTCCCAGCCCAGTGAGAGCTGCTTGAATGGCGGGAAGTGTGAAGTGTTCCCCAACGGCACTGAAGCCTGTGTGTGAGTACGCACCCCTGCGCCCCTGTGGGGACCTGTTGCTTTTGTCAGGAGCAGAGCCCCTGCCTTCTGCATCAGGGGCCAGCAGGGACAGAACACTAGGCCATTGTCTTCTGGAGATGGCCCAGAAGGCTGGGCGCGGTCACGTGCTACTTTTATTGGACAAAGTCTGGCAATTACTTAATCACCAGCAATTATGTTGCGTGTGGAGCTGGTCTGGCCACTGGAGGTTCGAGCACACCTTTGTGGGCCACCTTGGACTCCTGGGGTACTACGTGGGAATTCCTGGTACCCCATTTCTTCCTAAAGTCCCTGAGAAACAAGTTGCCCACCAGGGGAGGCTGTGGACCTTTAGAGAGGCCCGGCCCCCACCACCCTGCCTACGGGAGTGCCTCCTCCAGGAAGGGCCTCTCAGCCAGAAATGGGCTCTTTCAAAGTCCGACCCGCCCCTCCAGGCCCTCGGCCTTCCCCAGCAAACCCCCTCTGACCTCAGGTGAGGTTGGGGAACTCATCGTCATCATCGGCAGCCCATCTCCCAGGTTGAGGGTGGGTGGTACCTCCTGGAGCTGGGTTTCTGTCTTGCCATCTGTAGCTCCAACCCCCCACCGTCTGGCCCACCAACCAGCCCATCACCGGCTGGGCCTCGGCCCCGCAGCTGGGGCAGGAGTGTGTGTGTTGTGGGGGTGCGCACTGCAGCCTGCCGGACTCCAGCAGGGAGTCCTGGTACAGCGCGCGCCCTGCCTGCCCATGCACACCAGCCTCAGAGAAGTTTTCTGTTGCACTGGTGCCCTTCAGCTCGACTTCGTCCGATGGGAATACAAGGAGGTGCTTGGTGGCTGGAGGAAGCGCCCCTCCTCCCCCGGGGGGAAGCTCCCCGGCCCGTCCTGGGTCCTCCGTCCTCCTCGGCGTGCTGCATTCCCACTGCCGAGGGCCCCTTCCCTTGACAACCCTTGGCCCGTGGGCAAGCAGTCCCCCCTTCCACTGCCCCCATCCCCCCCCAAACTGAAGCCAATTAAGCAGGTCTGTGAGCAGTTTAATAGACAAAGAGGATTGTGTCTTTGTCAGATGCTAATGAATGCACACTACTTTTTTTTTTTTTTTTTTTTTTTGCTTTTTTGGGGCCTTTTTCTTTTCCTGCAGAAGCCGCACCGACGCTTGATGCCCTAAATCTTGTTTCCTTTCATTCAGAGACCGACAGCTGGGATTCAGGGGAAGCGCAGCGGCTATTGTCGAGAGGCGGATTAATGCCGTGTGATTAATTATGCGTGGCTTCCCAGAATGCACGACTCCCTTCCCGCCAGCCCTGGGCCTGCTCTGGCTGCGCGCTCACCCATGGGGTGTGTGTGGGGGGGGTCTCTGCACTTCTGCAGAGGGCTTTGGGAAGGCAGGAGGGGCGCGGTGCTGGGGAAGGTGGGAGCAGTCTTTTATCAGTGCCACCAAGGAGCAGGGACAGCCCAGCCCAGGGGCCACTGGGGTCTCCCTGGGCTGGAGCCTGGGCCACGAGGGGGATGCCTTGGGGTGCAGGCTACTGCATCCCCCTCCTTGGCATTGGGGTGAGACACTTCAAGGGGACAGAGTGATAGTGCAGCATACTCTTCCACCCCTCAATCCTAGAGCCCTGCCAGCCCAAGTCCGGCCACTGCTCAGGGCCGGGCGCCGACCTTGTCTTCTCCCTGGGGCCTGGGGCCCCCCTCCTCCTTGGCGGGAAGCCTGCCTTAGTCTGGCCTGGCACTCAGCCGAGCTCGGCCCACAGAGACCCCATTGTGCACACCCCGCAGATCCACTTGGAAGACGGAACGGAAGCACCGTCCTCAGAGGCCCTACCTCTGGGTCACACCGTGTTGGAGACTGGGGAGCAGGGATGGGGTGCCAGCCAGGCCCAGCTGTGGAAAAGGATGGGTCTGGACTCGGGGTGCAGCTTGGGGACGTCGTGGCCACTCCTGTGAGGGGCCCTGGCTCCCTCTGATCCTGGGCCCTGTGCCTTCTGTGGGGACCTTCTGTTCCCTTCAGGCCCCAGAAAGTCTGCTAGTATGGGAGGCCAAGTGGGGAAGGCACCTTCTTTCCTCAAAGGTGTGAGGGTGGAGGCCTCTGGTGCCAACCTCGGTATGAATTCCAACTCTGTAGCATCCATCCTGGACTCTCTCGGAAAGTTCTTTGACTTTCTGGATCGGTTTGCTGGCTCTCCGATGGATAGGGCGTGGGAAACGGTGGTGTTCCGGTTCCAGGCACATTAGTACCTGGTGAATCATATGTTTCCACCCCAAAGAGAAGGAACCTTCCCCAGAGGCCGCGAGTCAGGTGGCTGCAGGGCTCAGGGTTGGAAAAAGAGGTTTCTGTTGGTGTGAAAGCCTTCCCAGGATATCACCGAGTAGCTGAGGCGTGGTGGGCCAGTGGCTGCAGGGGACGGGCCCCACGGCCTGTCCCTGTGGGCAGAGTGCCGTTTCTGGACGGCTGCTCTGTGCGGTGCCCTGCAGGCAGGCTCAGGGCGGTCAGTGCAGAGGGGGGATACTCACATGGGCTCCCCCTCTTCTGTTTGGGGGAGGGAGAAGGCCTGAGGGGACTGTTGTCCGTTTGGGTGGGCGTGCATTCTCAGTCTGAAAGGCTTATGGGGGCTGCCCCGGCCTGGGCGGGGAGCTGAGGCCCCAGGATTGCTAAGGTATGCCCCCTGCCTACGAGAAAGTCCGTCCCCCCCTGCCCCCCGCCCAGGGCCTCTCCCAGGTCATCCCAGAAGCGGGGTGAGCCATCGTGCTCAGGGCACCTGGGAGGGAAGTCCAGCTGGCTGGCAGGTGGTGGGCTTTAGCCTGGGACCATCCGGTGTTTGAGGCCTGGCTCCGCCACCCCCTAGCTCTGTGACCCCGGGTCGCTGGGTCACCTGAGCTCCGACTCCCCGTCTGTAACGCGCAGCTGACCCACGATTGATCTCTTCGTGGTGCGAGGATTGCATAAGAGCCTCATGCTTTAGGCACCGGCCGAGTGTCCGGTTCCCTGCCTGCCTTCTCCTTTTGAGCTGACAGGGCTGGTTTCAGGATCCTCATTCTCGGATGTTTAGTTGGCTGATGAGTTAATTCGGAGAACTCAGAAGGTGCTGCCTGGGGAGGGGCTCACCAACTCTGAGGGTTCTATCACCACCCGTGGCTCTGATCCCCAGTCCTCTTTGCTTTTTCCCAAAGATGCTTTTGAGCACCTGCTGTGTGCTGGGTTCTGCCTGAGGCACTGGCTACGGGCTCAGGGCGCCCTGGCCCTGGTGGGGGTGACGAGGTGACGTTCTTGGCAAGAACACGTGGGTGGGTGTGACGTGTCAGGTGGAGGTGAGCTCAGTGGGCGGGGCAGCCTGACCCGGGGCTGACATGGCTCCTCGCAAGCCTGTGACACTGTGTGGGCCGGGCATGGGGGTGTGATCTGCCAGGATGGCGGAGTGCAGAGTGGCACCTGGCCCTGCCTCTCTCTCTCCAAAGCCTGTGTTCCTGCCCGCTGTCCGGTCTTGCCCGCGCCACCCCAAGCCCTCCCTGGCCACTCTCCGAGGAAGCAGGGCCCGAAGGACAACTTCCCTTTACGAGGGGAGGTCGGGAGGCTCGGGCGGGAGAAGTGACTCGGCCCTGGGCTTCAGAGGGACCGCTCCTTCGGCTCCTGTCACCTGTTTGGCTGTTTCCACTGAGTCACCTGGGAGTCTTGGGCAAGGCTGGGGGAGGGCCAGCCTAACTCTCCAGGCTGCTGTGGGGCTTCCTCTGTTTATGTGGCGCCTGGGCCCCGGGACCAGGTTGGAAACACACGTGTTAGACACCCAGCGTGAGCCAGACTGTCTCCCGGGCTCACCTGCTCTGTGCGGAGACGTCAAGGCACACGCCTTCTTTGAAGGAAGGCGCCTCCTGGGGCCAGGCCCTGCCTCTGCACAGAAGCTAACATTTTTCCCGTTGCAAAGAAATACATACTTTTTTTTAAAAGAGAAAGGAAACTGTGCCCTAGGCAGGAAGAGGGTGGGTCAGGGCCAACAGTTGACGGAGGAGAAGCTCTTCAACAGGATGGCGGGGGGTGCGGTGTGGGTGTTGGGACCCCCTGTAGCTGGTGGCCGGGGAGGGGCCCGCGGGACCCCACGGGAGCCAGCGCCAGCCCCCTCCGTGCTCGCCGTGCCTTCGATGGGTGGCCGGGGCTGTGCTGGCAGGTGGGGACCCCCGGGGCCTGCCGGGCTGAGGGGTTGCACCCTCCCGGAGTGGGGAGGGCACCTTTCCTGTTTCATGTCTTGTCTATAAATAGTGCAAGGATGTGGCTTCGCAGAGCTGATTGAGCACCTAGATTGCTTTCCTCAACAACGTACCAGTAATAACTCCACGCGCAGACAGCCCCATAAAACCCTGGCAGACGCGTTTCTCGGCAGGCTTACACCCCCTTCAGGTGGCGGCCAGCTCTGCTTGTCTTTTTTTTTTTCAAAGCCAGTTTACAGGTGGGAAAAACTGAGGCCGGGCGGGGGGTGGGCGTCTGAAGCCAGCTTCTGTCAGGCCCCCACTTCGCGTGCAGGCGTATCCACAGCTTCCCAGAGGCGTTGACAGGCAGCTGGCTTCGGGGCCTTGTGACTGTGGGGCCGATGTGGCTGATGGCCCTGAAGTTCCCCGGGATGGCGGGGCTTGACCGGCTCTGGGGGGCTGTGTGGCCCCCCCCCCATGCCCTGCCGTGCATGGTCTAGAAGATACAGAGCCAGCGTGGCTCTGGCTGGCTGGGCCCCCTCAGACACACAACCTGGGCCTCCGTTTCCCCCTCTGAACGTGAGGGAGTTCCCCTCCACGGCATCCCAGCAGGACCCTGGGACAGGCCTGTAAATGCCTGGGTGAGGGCGGGGGGCGCGTGGCGGTCAGGCCAGGCCGCGCAGGAGGGCAGGTTCTGCGAGTCTGGGCCCCGCTCTAGGCTCTGGTGTTCTCACCAGCTGGCCCCCGGGGCCGGGCAGTGCCCGATGGGGAGGGCGTAGTGATGCACAGATGTTCTGGAGGAGGGGCGGACAGGCAGAGGAAGGCCCTTTTCGGGAGCAGCCCGGGCCCTGGGATGTCTCCTCAAGACGGGGCCCGCCGCCCGCCCCCAGGACACAGAGGGGCTGAAGATTGGGGGGGACGGACACATGTGTGGATGTCTTGGTGATCAGTTATAGGCAGCATGAATTTTGCTGCTTTAGCCACTTGAAGGGTGCGGTTCGGGCATTTAATACGTTCCCAAGGCTGTGCCACCGTTGTCTGGCTCCGGAGCTTTGCCCCCCACCTCACCCCCACCACCCCCTGTCTCCCGCTCTGCTTTCGGGGCCCGCTATCTGTCCCGCAGTTGGGTCCTGCAACATCACATCTCCTCTCCTACACGGTGGGGCCTGCGTCTGCCTCGCCCGCCCCCAGCACCTCTAGGCCGGCCCCGCTAAGTAGGCCTCCCGTTTTCCCGGCCCCCGGCCCTGGCCACCGCATGTCTGCTTTCTGCCTCTGGATTTGCCTGTCCTGGATGTTCCTGGGCCAGCTCAGAGTTACCCGTAGAAGATGAGAGAGGGCTGGGGGCCTGGCCTCTCGCTCTTAGACACAGATGGGGTCCCTCCAGGTTGCCTTCTGGGCTAAGGGAGGCTCCATGTCTCCCGCAGGGCAGCAGAGTGGTCCCTCCCGGTCAGGCGGACTTGTGAGCGTTAGCATCTGGACTCACCCCTGGTTTGTGGGGGGGTTGCTTTCTCTGCATCTCTGAGACCCGTGGAATTCTGGGGCAGAAACTCTCCCCCGCAGTGTTTCACCATCGAGCGGTCCCTTCCGACCCTGCACCCACTGCTCCTAGGATGGAAGCATTCTGGCAAAGGTGGCCCCCAAAACGACTTTCCCCACTTTCCCCCAAGCTCAGGGGCAGGGATCAGCAGGGATCAGGATGTCACGTCATTAGCGCTTTAGGGTGAATTAGTTCGGTTAAGCATTGTGCTCTCCTTGCTTCCTCCCTGATGCAGAGCTGCTTCTTTGAGTGGGTCGTGGACCCCTCTGGGAGGCCTGGCCTCTCCCACCAGGCAGCCTGCCCCCTCCGGCTCCCACAGCCGTTTGTCGTGCTGTGGGTCTTGAGCTCTTCTGGGCTGGGGGCTTTCTCTGGAGGTCAGACCTGGGGCCCCCGAGCAATGGAGGCAGCTCTCAGGGGCTCACATTTCCAGGAAGAGTGCCCGGGGCCCTGGTTTCCAGTGGGCCTTGGGGAGAGGCGTGCCCTGGGGAGCCTGGCCTCTGATGCCCACACCTGCAGTTCCCAAACCCAAGCGTCCCTCACACACAGCTGCCGGCCCCCGGCCGGGTCTCGGTCTGGGAGGCCCCCACGGCACTGGCCCAACTGCGGCTTTGGGCTCTTCACCCCAAGAGCTCCCCCCGCCAAGGTGGGGTCCCTCGACCACGGGTTACTCGCCGACTCCCCGTGCACAGGCTGCTCAGAGATGGGTGGACGTGTGGGGGGGAGCCACCGAGGCGCTTGCCAGAGGAGTGGCCACGTCACAGCTTCTGGGCTGGGCTGGGCTGGGGCTGGGGCCCGTCCTGGCCACCCCGTAGTGAGTGGCTTCGTCCCCAGCTGTCCCAGCTTAGCGCTCAATGGGCTGGCCATCAGTCGCGTGTGCTCGAGTGCTCCAGTTGGTGGTTCTGTTAAGCTGGGTGAGCGGTCCCCTTGTCCCTCTGTTGACGCTGTCGATTTGCTGAGCGAACGCTCCCCCGTTGGGGAGCCAGGCGGATGGTCACGTCCATCCCACTGGGACAGCAGGGGCCCCTGGAGGCTGGGGCTTGAGAGGTGGCCACAGAATGTCTCAGACACCACCCCCCACCCGCCCTGAGATGTCTGGGACCCACACGGGGTCTTGCGCCAGGGGGGTGGGAAGACGCTGCGGCAGCCCTTGGGCCCTTGGCTACTCCCTTCCCTGGGGACCCTTCCAGGCCTGGGCAGCCGCTTGGCTGCCGGCCCCCTGCCTTCTTCAGCCCACGGTGGTGGCCTGGCCTGGGTCACAGCTGAGCCACAGGCATCTGCCCAGGGGGCCAGAACCCAGGGCCCGGCCAGACCCGCTCTTGACCCTCTGCCGACCGGCCTGGGCTAAGGGAGCCTGCTCGATGCGCCAGGCCCCGGGGAGGTGTTTGCCCCTGCCTGTGCCTAGCCCGGCGGCCCAGGACAGGAAGCTGCCAGGAGGGAGCGGCACAGACCTCCCACCAGCCCGGCCAGGCTGCTGGGGGGGGCGGGGGGGGTAGCCGCTGCGGGACCGGGGCGGGGTGGG
>NC_138382.1:79636612-79661332 GCF_054177405.1 Leptonychotes weddellii | reverse complement strand
TCAGTAAGAGCGACGCTGAGCTCAGGCTGGGCGGTGGGGAGGGTCCTGCCGCACGTCCGTCCGCCCCTCGGGGCCTCTGTCTCCCCTCCCTCCGGGGAGGGCCTGGGTGAGGTGACTACCCTTGGGCCTTCCGGGTCAACCCAAGGGCTCCTCCACCTGTCAGCCTGGCTGGTCCCGGCTCCCATGGGGCAGCCCACAGGGCGGGGCTCCCCCTCTGCACTTCCCCTCCGTGGTCAGAATGAGGGCGGCCTCAGCCCTGTCTGCTTGGGAGCCAGACGGGGCGGCCCAGCAAGGCTGTGTGTGCCGGCATCAGCTCAGAGTTACCTGGTGTGGCCCCATAGAAGATGAGGGAGGGCTGGGGGCCTGGCCTCTCGCTCTTAGACACAGATGGGGTCCCTCCAGGTTGCCTTCCGGGCTAAGGGAGGCGCCATGTCTCCCGCAGGGCAGCAGAGTGGTCCCTCCCGGTCAGGCGGACTTGTGAGCGTTAGCATCCGGACTCACCCCCTGGTGGGCTCAGAGCGTGGTGGCACCCTCCCCCGTTGGTCCGGGGCCCGGGGTCTGGCACACCTGAGCCTGGGCCAGTGGTGGGGGCGGGCACAGAGCCGGAAGTTGAGGCCAGAGCCTGGTGGGCGGCTCGAGGTTCTGGAAGGAGCTGCAGTCCCAGCTGCTTGCCCTGAGCGGGGCTTTCCCCCACTCTAGCGCGCCGCTCCCGCTGAGCTGGGGTGTCGGCTCCATCGGCAGCACGGGCTGTGGCGTGGGCTTCCTTCTGCCCCCTGGGCTGTGTGACCTTGGGCTGCCCACTCACCTCTCTGAGCTCCTTTCCCTCAGGGAGGATGGGGCCTGGCATCTTGAGCCGGGGGGGGGCATCCCACAGAGCTCCTGGCTGGTGACGGTGCAGCCCTTGTGGCCTGTTGGGGGTGATTCTAGGTCAGTGTCCCCTTTAGGTCCATGTGGGTCCACACACGGCTCTAACACGGGTCGGTACCCCGATGGAACACATTGGTTGACTTTTGCTCTGTCGGAGCCCTCCCCTCGTGCTCCGAGGCCTCATCCAGAAAGCTCCCCCAGACCGGGTCTGCCCCAGCATTTGGGCGAGCTCGTGCTAGGGCAGAGGGTCAAGCCCAGCCTGAGAGCTGCCCACTTTCCCTGCAGGGAAAAGCCCTCCAGAGGGCCCCAGACCCATGTCAGCTGTCCCAGGACAGCTGGGTGTCCCCAGAGGGTGACCGCAGGCCCCACCCTCACCTCCTTGGCCCCGGGCCTGGGTTCCGTCTTCTGGCATTTGCTGCGTCCCAGGGCACCTTGGAGACCGTGCTGGGCCCAGGGTGTCTGCAAGGGCTACACAGCCAGGTACGCAGGCCTGGGGGGCGTGGGGCCTGGTCTTTGGGGGCGGGGGTGCTCAGAGGCGTGAGTGGGCAGCAGAGGCCAGAGAGAAAGGGGCTGGGGAGCGGTGCGGGGTGGGGGTGACCTCTGGGACCACCACTTAGCCAGCGGCAGCCCACAGCTGGCCCTGCGGTTGTCCCAGCCGAGTGCCGTGGGGGCAGGCTGGCTGTGAGCTCCCGCCCGCTCGTGCTGGCGCCTGTGGACAGGAAAGCCCCCTGGCCCTGTGGAGGAGGGTGAACGGCCCTCCTGCTGGACGGGGCTGCAGAGGAGCCGGGGCCCCAGAGACGTCCCACCTGCCAGCTGGCTGGGAGGCTTCCTGATTCCCAGACCTCTCACCCGGAGCCCTACCCCCCACCCGGGTTTTGTGTTTCTCTGAGCTTGGGGGGGTAGGAATGCATTGTCTGCTGCAGCCCTCTGGGGCTGGGGCGGTCAGGTAAGAAACCCAGGCCTCCTGGGCAGGGCATCTGGGGTGCAGGGGACACACATGCTCTCTCCTCTACCCGTGGAGCTCCTGCTGGACCCGAAGCTGCCTCTGGGGGGGCGGGGGCGGCCCTGCTCTGACTGCCCCTGGGTGACTGGCTCCTGGTAAAGAGCTGCATTCAAGTCCAGGTGGTGCTGTGGGCATAATGTGCCTGAGGCCTGGTTTTCTTGTCTGTGAAATGGGCCCAGTGTGTACCTGCAGGGCCGTTGGGGGAGGCCGGCGAGGGGAAGCTGGTGGGCTCTAAGTACAGGTCCTATTTCATCATTCGGGAACCCACGTGAGGGGGTCCTTGGCATCCTCCCCAGACTCTGGACGAGGTCAAGTGCCCCTCAGTGCCCGCCCTGGCCGGCCAGGGGGTCGGGGGTGTCACTAAGCAGCCTGTTCTCTCCCCACACCCCTGAGACGGCATCTGCTCCTAGGAGTGGAGGCGGGAAGCTGCCAGAATCGTTTCTGGCTTTGGTGGGGAGCTCACTCTGCAATTGCTGACTTAATTAATCGAGTTTTGGATTAAGCCCTCCCTGTGGCCTCGTGAGCCTGTCAATTCCTTCATTGCATCTGAGCAACTGGGGGTGCGGGTCTGGGCTCCGCCTGCTTGGGAGCAGAGGCCCCTGCGGCTGGGGGAGGCAGCGGGCCTCCAGGAGAGGTCACACCTTCCAACCTTGTCTCTAGTTTGGGGCTCTGCCTTTTGGGGGACAGGGGCAGGATTCTCTGAGTGGGTGGTGGGCAGCAGATTGTTCTCACATGCCTCACTGCCACAGGACTCTCCTGTGACCCTGGGGGACCCTGTTCTTGCTGGCTGTGCCAACCAGCGGCCCTCCCCACCCCATGGGTGGGCCTGGGTCGCCTCTGTCCCCTGCTGCTGGGCCGTCTCAGGAAGCTGCTCGACCTCATACTGGCCTTTCCTCCCTTCAGAGCACTGGCCACTTCCCACGTCGAGGGTGGGGCAGCCCTGAGTGACACGGGGACAATGAGCCATTGGGGGCATTGTTTTCCCTGCAGTGGGAAAGGTGGCTTCCCAGGAGGGCAGGTTCATCCCCCACACAAAGGGCTTCCCCCAGAGCTGGGGAAGGAAGCTGTGCTTTTCCTGCATTTCCTCTACCCAGCATATTTTAGAGCGTCCAGCGATGCGACTTGGGGAAGAGATGCAAGACAAAGAGCCAGCCATACCGTCTGCAGCTGTTGGGGCCGGAAAGCCTGGGCCCCGGGTCGTGCGCAGGCCCCACGCCCCCACCTGCCCTGGGCTACTGGCCACCGCTGCCGTGCTGGTTTGGGGGGGTCTGTGTCAGCCCTCGCTGCCCACCCCGAGGCCCTGGGAGCCACGGGCAGGGTCCCCCCCCATGGGGCCCAGCGACAGCAGAGGCTGGAGGGAGGCCACCGCTCAGCCAGGCGCCCACTGCCCCTGCTGGGATCACTTCTGGGGCCACACGCAGTGGAGGCAGTAACCCCCACACCTGAGCAGGGCACACACCCCCACACCCCCTACCGTGCCTGTCGAGGTGGGGAGGGGAGCCGGAGCAGAAAGGGGCAGAAGCCTGAAGGTTGCCGAGGGCCATGGTCAGGTGCCCCTGGAGCCCAGCGGAGCGCTGGCGGGGTCCCAGCTCAGCCGCAGACCAGTGTCTGGACAAGGCTCCTGCAGGTGTGAGAGGGGCCTGGGGACTTTTCACGCGATGGCTCTTTGGGGACTCTGCGGGGGAAGGCAAGGGGCCAGTGCTCAGTCGTCCCAGTTCTCACATCTCCGTGGGGGTGCTCTCCCCCCAGCTGAGCTGCCCCGGCTGTTCCCAGTGGGAAAGGACGGCAGGTCCCCGGGCGGGGCACGGTTGGGGGAGGCCCACTGAGGTCACCGAGCTCCCCGCGCAGCCTGCAGTCAGCACCTCATCCCTCAGCCATTGCCTCCTGGAAGACGGTGGCCCCTGCTGGGGTTTGGGGGGGACTTGGACTGGCCTGTGCCCAAGGGGGGGGCTGAGGTCTCAGAACTGCCCCCCCAAGCCTTGACCGGAGAAAGACTTGGGCTCACTGACGGCGGTGCTCATGGCTGTACCTCTGGGGACCTCGGGTCCCATGCCTTTCTATGCTGGCCTCCGTCTGCCCCTGTGGCAAGGGGCCAGGAGCCTCCCCACCCAGTCCACGGGTGGCCCCATTTAGGTGGGCTGGGACGTGGGTGGTTCTCTTCTCCCCAGGCCAGGGGTCTCAGAAACTCCTGGCCCAGCTGTCCAGGGCTGGGTGGGCCCTAGTTTTGTGTCCCGTGTCGGTGGTTTGGGTGGAAGGCGATGGGCCTTTGGGGAGCACCACAGGATTGGGCTCCAGCAGGATCAGGAAGCAGCCGTGTTCCCCACCCCTTGTGACCAGTGGACACCAGTGATGTTGACTTGGTTGGCCCATACACAGCAGGAGCCCAAGGGCCCCAGGCGCTTCCTGGGCAGCAGGCTCGTGGAGGGGCAGCAGGGGTGACGTGGGGAGGGGGCTTCTAGGCAGTCCGCTGCAGAGCCAGGGCCACGTGGGGAGCAGGCAGCTTGGGGGCAGGGTCGGTGAGGAATGACCTCCTTGTTCTGCTCCCGAGTAACCATTCCGCGGCCAGGAGGCACTGGCCCTGGTGGTGGCGGGGGCGGGAATTTGGGCTGGGGGCAGGCCTTCCCCGCTACCCTGGGGTCGTTCTGCTCGGGACAGGTTGAGTCGGTTAAGGAAGGGGTGCTAATTACATCCAGGTGGCTCTTTATAGCAAGGAGCCCGGGATGCAGGCTGCTCGGTGGGGTGGGCAGGGCGGTCCCTGCGTCGGGAGGCGGGGGCCTTGCCCACCTTCGGAGTGCCCGCCCGAGCTCGTCCCGGTCCTGGCAGGGCGGGTCCCCTCTGGGCAGGCAAAGTCCTTGCGTCTCCACAGCTTTCCGTAAACACGTGTAGCTCAGCTGGTTCCGTCAGTATGTTCCCAGGGACGCGGTAAATCACGCACAGACCAAATCCAGCGCTGGCGAGAGTGAGTCCCCTCTGCCCAAATGGTCAGGTCGCCGGGCGATGTGCACGAGGGCCCTCTGAGCACGTGCAGTTCCTTGACCTCCCCCCTCAGGGGAAACTGAGGTCCAGGCAGAGTGGGACGGAGATCCCCTCCTCCACCCGCCCCCCAAAGTTCCTCTGATCAAAGCACATTACACCTGCGCCCCCAGGAAGCACCTGTCCTGGGGTATCTTGGGTTCCTCCTGCGGACAGAAGGAGGGGTACCACATCACTGCCCCCCCAGCTGGCCAGGGTGCAGGACCACAAACTCCTTGAGGGCAGAGCTGAGCACAGCACTCCTCACGACTCCCTCCCCCTCTCTCCTAGTCTGGGGCAAAGAGAGCTGTCATCTGTCCCCTGGGGGTGGCAGATGGCTGCTTAGCTTAGAAAGGAAAACAGCACAATTTAGAATTAGTCCCGGGTGAAAGGTCGCAGCAACATCTGCCTCCGGATGCTTTCTGGAGTCACATTTCTATGGAGCAGTGCTGGCTGGGGAGGGCGGGAGTGAGCACAGTGGAAATACTGAGGCGGGGACAAAGCCGGGCCGGCCGGCCGAGGACAACAGGCCCGGCAGCCATTTGGCGCTCCTCTGCCCGGTCTGGCCCCCCGTCGGCCCCCTGTGCGGCCCTGCCCCCGGAGCCCCCAGCCCACCTGTCTGTCACCTGCCGCGGCCAGCGTGGGTTGGCTTGTCGGAGGGGCAGGCAGCACGGAGGGCGGGAGAAAGGGCAGGTGGGGGAGCAGGTGCTGGGTGGCCTTTAGGAGGGGCGGTGAGGCGCAGGAGCCGCGCAGTGCGCTGGGCGGACCGTCCCTGTCCAGTCTGTAGGGGGCTCACCCCGGCTGTCTTGGGCTTGCCACCCTGCCCGGACAGGAGGGGCGTGCAGGTCAGCAGGAGGTATCGCTCAGGACACCCGAGGCCCTGAGCCGGGCCCACTCTGGGAAGCCTCTCACTTTCGAGGTAGCTGTTGGGTGCCGCTCCCTTTGCCGGGCCCGGGGCCCCTCCCCACCAGGAACTTACACCGACCCCCAGGACAGGCACTGAGGACAGAGGGTCCCTCCAGCCCCCTCAGGGAAGTCTGGGTGCCATGGGCAGAGGGGGCCACAGGTGTCCATCCCCGGGGAGCTCCCGTGCTGTGGCCAGGTGGGCAGAGAGGTGTCCACAGGTGCAGAGGAGAGAGATGACTGGAGGCTGCCCGGAGCCGGGGGGGCACACAGTGGGGGCAGGATGGCCTCCAGGACTGGCCCAAAGGTGCTCCACCCGCCTCCAGTGCCTCTACTGTCCCTCCTCCAGGGGCCACCCCTCCCCTCGTGGCCCTGCCTGTCCTGGAGCTGGGGTGCTGGTGGTGGTGGCCACGTCCAGGCCCAGCCCAGGAGCCAGCCCGGGAGCCAGCCTGGGCCGGGCAGCATGCCTTCACGGTGCTGTCTGCCTGGCCTGGGCAGGAGTAGGGGAGACAATTGGCCTTCTCAGCCGCGGCTCCCCCCCCCCCGCCCCGCAGAGGAGCCTCCCTGGGCCCCTGCCCCACCCGCCCTGGTTGGCGGCCCGCCGCGCCCGGCTGGGATCAGCTGCTGCCCGCGTCCCCGGCCACAGGCGCACCTGCTCCCCGGCCGGCCTTTGTCCCTGCTAGTGACGCCTGATTTATTGGCGTATTTTCCCTCGCTGGCCTGGCATAACCCAGCCTCATTGGCTAGGATGCCACCCATCCAGGTGGGTTGTCCCACGGTCTTCCCACGGGAGTCCCCACTCCTGAGCCATAGCAGGGGGGCTGTTCACAGGGCCACTGTCCCATGGCTGGAAGGTTTGGGGTGTGTATCCAGGCAGAGCCTTCCAGTCCATCTGGGGATGCCCAACATCCGGACAAGTTAGGGATCTGTCTAGGGGCGGGGGGACCCAAGGACGCCCCCCAGGACCCCGAAGACTTCCCTCCCCTCAGGCCAGCAGGGCTTGGGGGGGGATGTAGACAAGGCAAGCGCCCTCTACCCAGGACCCACCACCCTCCCGCTCCGTCAGTGGCTGGGAAAGAAAAAAGAGCCTTTTCTCCAAGTGGCGCGGTGGCTAGGTCCTGCCTGACAATGGAGGGCATTGATAGGTTGGGGGAGGTGCGGCCTGTCCCCCCACACCCATCCCCCGCCGCTCCACTCCGGGCTCCCAGTGCCACTCAGGCCAGAGCCGGAGCCCACGGTCGGTAACTCCCCGGAGTCCTGGAGCGTGGTCGTGCGGGAGTCCCCCATGCCAGAGCCACCGGCCCCGTGGCCTGCTTCCCCACCAGGCTGGGCAGGAGCCTGACTCCGGCCTGAGTTACCTCCCCCGCCCCGCCCCGCCCCGGGTGACTGGTTTTCTTGAAGCCAGTTGGTTTGGGACTGTTGGCTTCTGACAACAGATGGTGGGCCAGGGGGCCATTTTGTGTCGTCCTTGTCACCTTCCCCAAGCTGCCACCGCAGATAAAAACCGGCAGGGAGACAGACGCGTCCCAGGCCTTGGGGACAGACTGGGGAGCAGCCCACTGCTGAGAAATGCGGAGACTCCGAGACCTCGGCCCCCAAACCGCCACCCCACCCATGCGGGTCTGGTTCTAGTCCCAGGGGCAGGCAGGAGGGGACGCGGTGAGGACCGGCAGGGGGCAGCCCCTCTTGGCTGGGCTCTGGAAGATGGGCTGTTTCCATGCCCAGGAGAGCCCTCTCTTCATCCGGGGACCTGAGCTTCCCCGCCAGTACCCGCCTCTGCCGGGGGGGTGGAGGCCCTGCCAACCCGGTGCCCAGAGCTGTGGGTGTGGCGTCCCGGCTGCCTTCCCAGGCCGCTGCTGGCCAGAGGCGGGCCAGGGGCACGTTATGCCTCAGAGCCTTCGCCCCTGGGAAGAACAATGCCTGGCCGGTCCCAGAGCCTTTACTGAGCTTTTCCCTCGAGTACGAGGCCACAGGGTGACCTCAGTGGGCAATTTATGGCCCAGGCTCCAGAAGCTGGGCCAACAGGTGGCCAAGGGGGGCCCTGGGGTGGGGGTGGCCTGCACGGAGCCCCGTCCCTGCAAAGAACCCGTAAGATGCCCCCCTCCCGGTTCGTCCGCTCCTGTTGGAGCCCGAGCAGCATGTTCTGGGGCAGGGCACAGACCTGGCGGACATGGCAGCCTTCACCCCCAGCTCCCCAGCCCCGGGCTGGCTCACCGAGAGCTCAGGAAGGATGCTCTTCCGCGCACCTTGATTTCTCTTGCCGTGAAATGGGTGGGTCTGCTCCCGGCTCATGTCGTCTGGACATTGTGAAGACTTGATCCCGAAAGGGAAAACCATGTCTGGGCGCTGAGTGTGGCGGGGCGGGAGGGGGCGCCAACCGTGTCCCAGCGGTATTCCCGTCAGGTAAGACCTCCAGCAGAAAGAATCCACATCGGAAAGGAAATGGGAGACCATCTGCTGCGTCTTGGCCCTCTGTACGTTCACGATTGCGTCCGTAGTGAAAGCAGAAAAGCCGTGAGCCCCCAGAACAGAAAAGCGTCAGAGCGCTCCTCCGCGGGGAATGGCTGGGACCCGCCTCGTGGCCCCTTCCTGCTGGCTCGCCCAGGCGCTCATGCAGACGCTCGCGAGGGTTTTGAAACCCAGGCCGGGCCTCGCTATGCGTTCTCGTCTCCAGCCCGTTGCCCCAGTTAACAGAATCTTTTTTTTTTTATTGAGGTGAAATTCACTGAATGTAAAGTTAACCACTTTAAAGTGTGCAGGTCAGTGGTGTTTGGCACCTGCGTGCTCTTGTGCAGCCTCCCCCCTGGACCCAGATCATTCAGCTGCCCCCGAGGAGCCCCTGACCCGGTCTGGCCCTGCGCCCGCCCAGGGTGGGGCCCGACAGCCGCCGCGCTCCCTGGGGGCAGCCGCGGCCCCCGCAGACGCCCAGGCTGGGTGATGGGGCCGGTTGGCCGGGGCGCTGGCTCAAGTAACCACTCTGCTGTGTCTGCTGCAGCTGCAGCGGGGCCTTCGTGGGCCAGCGATGCCAGGCACCCAGCCCCTGCCTCAGCGCCCCCTGCAAGAACGCCGGGACGTGCCACGTGGTGGACCGCGGAGGCCTGGTCGACTACATCTGCACCTGCCGCCTGGGCTTCTCCGGGCCCCTCTGCCTGACGCCCCAAGACAACGCCTGCCTCTCCACCCCCTGTCGCAACGGGGGCACCTGTGACCTGCTCACGCTCACCGAGTACAAGTGCCGCTGCCCCCCGGGCTGGTCAGGTGAGAGAGGGCGGCGGGTGGCGGCCCCGAGGACCCTCAGACGCTGGCCCTGCCCCGGCTGCCCACGTGCCGTGACGAGCGGGGCAGATGCCCGGTCGGTCTGTGGAGCTGGGAGGGGCTCCAGAGCTTCCTTCAGGCCGCTGGGGTCGGTGACGCCTACGCTAGAGTCCCCACGCCCCTTCCCAGCCCCGAAGTTGTCCGGTTGTGGCTGCCCTGCTCCAGGGCCCCCACTCCTCCCTGCCCCCGTGAGGAAGGGGGTCCTGTGTCTCGTCCCGTGCTCGGGGGTGGGCCAGCCTCCGTCGGGGGCTCTGACGCTGCGCGGGGCTCTGGAGGGGTCACACTGGATCAGGTCTCGAGGCCGCCCCTCCCCCCGCCCGCCAGCCGTGCGTCCTGGGAACCTCGGTCCCTGTCCACAGACAGAAGGCCGTGTCCTGCCGTGGGTCCTGGGGACTAAAGAGAGGATGCTGGTAGGTCCGTGCCAGGCTGGCTCCTCCACGGTGCCTGGAAGCGGCCCCCCCCGGGGCCTGGAGGAGGCCTGGCCGCGGGCAGCCAGAAGGCCCGCGTGACCCGCTCACTGCCCCTCGTCCACCAGGGAAGACGTGCCAGCAGGCCGACCCGTGCGCCTCCAACCCCTGTGCCAATGGCGGCCAGTGCCTGCCCTTCGAGGCTTCATACATCTGCGGCTGCCCGCACGGCTTCCACGGCCCCACCTGCAGGCAGGACGTGAATGAGTGCAGCCAGAACCCCAGGCTCTGCCAAAACGGGGGCACCTGCCACAACGAGGTTGGCTCCTACCGCTGCACCTGCCGTACCGCCCACACCGGCCCCCACTGCGAGCTGCCCTACGTGCCCTGCAGCCCCTCCCCCTGCCAGAACGGGGGCACCTGCCGCCCCACGGGGGACACCACCCACGAGTGCGCCTGCCTGCCAGGTACCGTCCCGCTGGTTTCCCCGCTGCCGCTGGCAGGCCCCGAGGGGGACCCAGGGCTGCGGGAACCGGGGCGGGTCTGGAAAGGGTACCGGTCGGCAGCGGCTTGAATCGGGGTCCCTGGCCATCCCACTTCTGCCTGGGGGTGGGGTCTGCTGTGACCCCCAACACTTCCAGCCCCCCGCCCCCTGTACCAGGGGCCCGGGGTCCCTGCAGCCCCAGGGCAGGCTCGTCGGTGAGATGCGGCCCTGGGTGAATCGGGCTGGACAGATGTGCCCTCCCTGGGGGTCCTGCCCTCATGGGCCCTTCGCCCTGCTCGGCGCCTCCTTGGGTGGTGGGCGTGAGCCCTCCCCTCTTGAATTCCCTGGAAACCTTGTGCCAGTTGTGAAACTCACCACAGCCTGGCTGGGACACTTGCTTGCGTCGCCCTGGGCCTCCCGTTTCGCTGGGGCACGTCACTACCCCCCGCTGGCTTGTCTCCCGTGGGTGTGGGGGACGGCGAGGGGCAGCCAGCCGTGGCCGCTAGCCCTGTCGCACGGGCTGGTCTTCGCATCACAGCTTTTGAGTCCGTTTTGCTGCTGACGATCTAAAAATAATCCTGACAGGAGGCTTGCCAACTTCGTGGTGTGTCAGCTACGTGCCTTGGCAGTTAGGTGGGCCTGGGGCAGGGGAGGAGGAGGAGCCAAGAGGTGGGGTCGCGGGGTTTGGGTGCTGGGAGTGCAGGGGTACCGGGAGGACTGCCCCAGCTGTCATACTGCGCGGCCCCTGCAAAGGGGAAGTGGCCTGCCTGCCGGCCACACAGCCCTGGGCCTCGTCACCGCGCCATCCGCCTTTGCGTGCACACGCCAGGCACGTGCATTTCCTGGGCAGCGCTGGGTGTTTCCCTTGCCACCTGACCGCCCAGTGCTGCTGGCTGTTCAGCTCTCCCCGGGAGCTGAGAGCTACGCCCAGTTGCCAGGCCCACCCCTGGGTTCTGGGTTCAGATGCGTTTTTGCTGGCCCGGTGACCTCGGGCCTGGGACCTCCCATCCAGCCGTGTGGCTCAAGAGGGGACTGCCCCCCTGGGGCTACAGCGAGGGCCGGAGGATGCGGGGTGTGGGGGACCCGCCGGAGGATACCCCATGCCTGGAGCTCGTGTGCCCCACTGCACCATAGGAGATCCTCCAAGACACGGGGAGAAGCCGTGCTCGAGGTCCACTGTAGCACACGTGGGAATCACAGCTCGGGCTCTGGGCTCCCATCAGGGGTGCTCCCTCCAAAACACTCCACTTCGCACTTTGGCTCTTCCAGGCCTCCTGCTTTTGCCCCCCACAGCACGGGTGGGGTGGAGGGCCCCGAGGGAGGAGACTGGCTCTCCAAGGGCAAGAGAGGAGTTCAAAGGCATCCCGGGAGGGGCATTAATTAGTAACCGGCTGCAGGTTTGGGCTCCTGCCCAGCGCACCTTTCTTGGTTGATGATTGAACGAGCGGGACTTGAGCGGGTTAATGTCTGACTGGCGTGGAGGCCATGTGGTGGAGGTTGGCCCCACGTTTGGGAACCACACCTCTGTTCCTGGGAAGCTGAGGGCCACGTGTGTGCACTGCCTCCTGAAGTCCCCTGCCCGGAGCCCCCCCAGCCCCAGGGCAGTCCCCTAAGATGGGGCACGTGCTGCGGCCCCACGGGGCGCCCTGGGAGCCCCCGCGTGGTGCCGGCCTGGAGGCAGCCACAGGGAGCTCGGCTACAGAAGGATGTTTCCAGGAACACCTCCAGAGTCCCATGTTCCCAAGTCCCTGTCTATTTAGCCGGCCCTGGGCCAAGCGATTCACGAGAGGAACGTGTCACCTGCGGGCTCTGGAGTGGGGGCCCTGGTCACACGGGGAGCAGGGAGAGCAGGGGACAGGGCCTGGACCCCAAGGGCCCCAGGGCGGTGGGCACCCCCCCACAGGCCACGGAGGGGCAGCACCCCGCCCAGAGCAGGGCATGTGGGTCCCGCCAGGGAGACGCCGGAGCAGGCCCACGCCGCCCGACCCTGCGGCCAGGGCCTGACCGGGCTCCCGGCTCCTCCCGCCGCAGGCTTCACCGGCCAGAACTGCGAGGAGAACGTGGATGACTGTCCCGGCAACAATTGCAAGAACGGAGGTGCTTGCGTGGACGGCGTAAACACCTACAACTGCCGCTGTCCCCCAGAGTGGACAGGTGCACGCCGGGACCGGCTTGGGGGGAGGGGGCTGCCAGCCCGGTCTAGCCCGGGGGATGTGTGGCCGGGTTCTGAGGCCCCCACCCCAGCGGCCGCACCGTCCGCCGCAGTCGGGCTCCCTGGTTTTGGGCCCAGCCTGGGGCTCGCGTCTGGGGATGGCGGACAAGCGTGTGCCCCCCCCCCGCCCTCGCCGAGCCCCTGTGCCCGCAGCAGAGCAGAGGCTCGGGCTGGCGGCGGGCGGAGGCTTCCCGGGGGAGGCGGACCCCGCGCCTCGCGGTCCAGGGCCCTGGCGGCATTCGCCCAGCCCGACGACCTCGGCCCCCGCCCCCCGCAGGTCAGTACTGCACCGAGGACGTGGACGAGTGCCAGCTCATGCCCAACGCCTGCCAGAACGGCGGCACCTGCCACAACAGCCACGGGGGCTATAACTGCGTGTGCGTCAACGGCTGGACGGGCGAGGACTGCAGCGAGAACATTGACGACTGCGCCAGCGCCGCCTGCTTCCACGGCGCCACCTGCCACGACCGCGTGGCCTCCTTCTACTGCGAGTGTCCCCACGGCCGCACGGGTGAGCGCCAGCAGGGCCCGGGGCGCACCGTGCCCCGGACGCGCGGCTGTGGCGGCTGGAGGGAGGAGGGCCGGGGCACAGGGGGGCAGGCCTGCTGCTGACGAGCCTGCCGGAGCCACCCGGGCGTCGTGGGCCTGACGGGGCCGCTGGGCAGCGTGGCCGCGGGAGGCCTGCCGTCCCCAGGCTGGGGCGGGTGCCCCGCTGACCGCCGCCGTCCCGCCCAGGCCTGCTCTGCCACCTGAACGACGCCTGCATCAGCAACCCTTGCAACGAGGGCTCCAACTGCGACACCAACCCCGTGAACGGCAAAGCCATCTGCACCTGCCCCTCGGGGTACACGGGGCCGGCCTGCAGCCAGGACGTGGACGAGTGCTCGCTGGGTGCGTCGGGGTGGCCGGCAGCGGGGGAGGCTGCTGGACGAGCGTCCCGGTCTGGTGGGGGAGGCGGGCCTGCCCCACGACGGTCCGGAGATCAGGGTGCCTGAAGCAGCCTCTCACCGGAGCTGCGTGCCCCCTGCCCACCCCCAGGTGCCAACCCCTGTGAGCACGCGGGCAAGTGCATCAACACGCTGGGCTCCTTCGAGTGCCAGTGTCTACAAGGCTACACCGGCCCCCGCTGCGAGATCGACGTCAATGAGTGCATCTCGAACCCGTGTCAGAATGAGGCCACCTGCCTTGACCAGATCGGGGAGTTCCAGTGCATCTGCATGCCCGGTACGTGGCACCAGCCTTCGGCCCGTCTGGGTGGGCCCTGCAGCGCCCCTGGCCTCCACAGCCGCCCGGGCCAGCCCCCGGGGCACCAGCCCACAGAGCAGCACCAGGGCTGGGTGGGAGGGTGGGCCCCGGGGTGCCAGGCGAGCCGCGGGAGGGCACGCGGGGGGGTGCCAGCCAGCCGCGGGAGGGCACGCGGGGGGGTGCTGGGTGGTCGGCTCCGTGGGCAGCAGGAGCCGGGGGCCTTTTCTCTGCGCAGAGCCCCCAGCTGTGGTGGGCCGGCCGAGGCTGTTCATGGGCCCCGTGCCCCCTCACCATCCCCACCCCCAGGCTACGAGGGCGTGCACTGTGAGGTCAACACAGACGAGTGTGCCAGTAGCCCCTGTCTCCAGAACGGCCGCTGCCTGGACAAAATCAACGAGTTTCTGTGCGAGTGCTCCACGGGTGAGGCCCGCCCCCTCAGGGCTGCCGCCGAGCCCGCCCTCCCCGGGGGCACTGGCCCAGGAGCCCTGACGCTCCGCTGGGGGGCCCTGGGCTTCGTCCTGCACGAGCCTCTCCCTACAGGGGCCCCAGGGGCGGGCCTGCAGGGACTTCACCTCAGGAACGACTGGGCCAGGCTGGGCAGGGGGTGCTGGCCCCCCGCCTTGCTGGGGGGGGCAAGGGGCACTCAGGGCCCAGAAATCCTCCTGGGTGCTGCGGTTCCCTGGGGACAAGTGCCCTGGGAGCAGCAGTGTACTCCCCAGACCCCCGAGGGGCGTAGGTGGGAAAGAGGTGCCAGCCCGGCGCTCGGAGGGCTCGCAGCTGGGAGGGAGTCGGCCTGGCCTGCGCCCCCCGCAGCAGGCGTGACCCGTCATGGACAGTGGACGTGGCCCACAGTGGATGTGACCGTAGGAGGGCCTGAGGAGCTTGGGGCGGGCGGGATCTGCAGGTCCGGGGGCACCGGGCCCCGGGAGGCATTTGCAGGTCAGAGCCTGGGCCTGCAGGGTATAGATCGGCCATCGCAGACACTGGGGACCTCATTCACAGCCCGACACGGTTGTAGCCGTAGTGGCCGGGGTCAGTCGGGGAAAGGGCTCCTCTTGGAGGGGCAGGAGCTGAAAGGGGGCAAGAAGAGAGATGGGAGGTCTCCTGAGCTCTGGCCGCAGCAGGCTTTGGGGAGCCCATCCCAGGAAGTCCCTGCTCTGGTCCAGCTGGGGCTCAGCCGGGGGCCCCCGGCACCCACTGCATCTGATGGTAGCCCTCCCCCGGCCCCAGGCTTCACCGGACATCTGTGTCAGTATGACGTGGACGAGTGTGCAAGCACGCCCTGCAAGAACGGCGCCAAGTGCCTGGACGGGCCCAACACCTACACCTGCGTGTGCACAGAAGGTGTGGGGCCCGGGGAAGGGGGCGGGGGGACGCCCGTGAGGAGCGGCACGCTCCAGTCCTCCCCTTCGGGAGCATGAGAGTGCCAGGTCCGCTTGGCGGCCTTCCGGGAGCAGCCGCCCTGACGCCCGGGCCCCGCCCTGCAGGCTACACGGGGCCGCACTGCGAGGTGGACATCGACGAGTGTGACCCCGATCCCTGCCACTATGGGGTGTGCAAGGACGGGGTGGCCACCTTCACCTGCCTGTGCCGGCCGGGCTATACGGGCCACCACTGCGAGAGCAACATCAACGAGTGTCACAGCCAGCCCTGTCGGCACGGCGGCACCTGCCAGGACCGCGACAACGCCTATCTCTGCTCCTGCCTCAAGGGGACCACAGGTGCCTGGGGCGCGGGGGCGGGGCGCGGGGCGGGGCACGCGGGGGGCGGGGGGCTGACCGCAGTGCTGCCCACCGCCAGGACCCAACTGTGAGACGAACCTGGACGACTGCGTCAGCAGCCCCTGCGACTCGGGCACGTGCCTGGACAAGATCGACGGCTACGAGTGTGCGTGCGAGCCTGGCTACACGGGTGAGCGGCCCGCGCGCTCCGTCCCCCCCGGGCCCTGGCGGGCCAGCTCGGGCAGCGGAGAGCAGGGTGCTGCTGGCGGCGGCCGACTGCGGCGGAGAGCGCGGGGGACCCGGGGCTCTGACCAGCGCTGGGATGGGCACCCTCGAGCCTCTGTCCCTGGTCAGAGCCAGAGCCCTGGGCGCACGTCCTGTGTCTGCCGCCACCACCGTCCACCGGGGAGGCCCGTCTGGGCTGTCGGGGTGCCGCGGGCCCTGTGCCCGGGGCCACTGCACTCGTGTGGGAAGCCCCGGCTGAGCCGGTTTATGCTCAGGAGGACCAGGGAGGGGCGTCGGGTGTCCTCCCCCGTTCAGCAGAGGGGGAAACCGGGGCTCTGGGGGCCAGAACCTGCTCACCGAAGCCTGTCCTCTCCTGGGGGGCCCGGCGGGCCCAGGGCGTGGGTGTCTGAGCTCCCCGCCCCCGCCCACAGGGAGCATGTGCAACGTGAACATCGACGAGTGCGCGGGCAACCCCTGCCACCACGGGGGTACCTGTGAGGACGGTGTCAACAGCTTCACGTGCCGCTGCCCCGAGGGCTACCACGGCCCCACGTGCCTGTCCGAGGTCAACGAGTGCAGCAGCGACCCCTGCATCCACGGGGCCTGCCGGGACAGCCTCAACGGGTAGGCGCGGGCGGGGGCGCTGTGGGGGGAGCGGAGCCGCACACGGGCCGCAGCCGCGCCCCCCCCACCGGCACACGGTTGGCCCGGCCCTCCTCCCCAGAGCCCGGCGTGGGCACGGTCGGCTCTGGGTGCAGGTCTCGGTGACCCGAGGCGCGTGTGCGGGCTCCCCGCACCCCGCGTTTCTGTGACGTGCTCGCCTGTCTCGTTTCTCGTTCTGGCTGCTGAGCTGGCTCCCGAACCGTAGTGGGGAAAGGGGCGTTTGAACCCCACCGGAGTTCACGTTAACGAGGTGGCTGCGGCCACCAAAAGACGGGCGCCTGGGGGGCCAGCCGTGTGACCTCCCAGCAGGGGAGGGGGCAGGAGGTTGAGTTAAGCCCCAAGGCCAGAGATTTGATCAGGCTTGCCCGTGTCACCCGGGGCTTGGGAGAGCCTCCGGGCACGTGGACGCCCTGGGAGGCCTGGTCCCCCCCGTGCCTCGTCCCGTGCGTTTCTCCCATTCAGTTGCTCCTGAGGTTCAACTTGTATTAACCGCTAACCGGCAAGTACACTTTCTCTGAGCTCTGTGAGCCGTTCCGGCATGTCCGCAGCCTCGAGGAGAGGGTCTCGGGACCCCCAGTTTATGGGTGACAGCCCGGCCGCAGGTGGGCGTCTGATGTGGGCGCCTGTGCCAACAGCAGTACTTGAGTGTAGGACACCCAGAGCTGGGGAGCCGGCCGGCGAGGGGAAGCGCACACGCGGCGTCGGCAGGGCGAGGGCACGGGGCGGCCGAAGCTCGCTCTGTCTGACACCCGCTGCGTGCCCAGCGCTGCCCCGCGGAGGTGGGCTGTTGATGTGGCCAGGGAGCCCTTGCTCTCTGTTCAAGGCCACGTGGGGGCCGAGTGGCACGTGGCCTGACCCCGGCCTGGATGAGGCGCCGTCCCAGAGGTGGCGTGACCCCGGTCTCGGGCGAGGGGGTGCTGTTCCCCCCGCTTTAAGGGGCTCTGAGGGCCGGCGTGGACCAGCCCCTCTGTGGCGTCGGACCACAGGACGGTGGCAGAGCGGGGAGCAGGGGCGCACGTGAGCCGCTCTGTGGTCCGCTCTGCAGGTACAAGTGTGACTGTGACCCCGGGTGGAGCGGGGCCAACTGTGACGTGAACAACGACGAGTGTGAGTCCAACCCGTGTGCGAACGGAGGCGCCTGCCGAGACATGACCAGCGGCTACGTGTGCACCTGCCGCGAGGGCTTCAGTGGTGAGGAGCGGGCCGGGCGGGGGGCTCTGGGGCCACCGCGCTGCCTCCCTCCCGGCGTGGGCCCCAGCTGCCGCCGGGATGGGTGCGGCGCGGGGCTCTGCCTGCAGCCTGGGCAGCAGCAAGGGTCCTGCGGCAGGATCCTTCCACGGCCCCGCGGTGACGGGCTCGCCGACCACTGGCTCGCTCTCTCCAGGCCCCAACTGCCAAACCAACATCAACGAGTGTGCGTCCAACCCGTGCCTGAACCAGGGCTCGTGCATCGATGACGTGGCCGGGTACAAGTGCAACTGTCCGCTGCCCTACACAGGTGAGGGCAGGCCGGCGGGCCCCGGGCAGCCGGGGGGCAGCGGTGAGGCACAGCATGGCTTTCTCGGGGCCTCCCCCCGTGGCTGTCCTTGCCAGATTCGCAGCAAACACAGGATGCTGGGGAGACGTTGTACTAGGAGTGTGTCCCAGACAGTTGGTGTGGCCGGCCAGCCCGCCCGGGAGCTGGGGTCCTCCCCAGCAGAGCCAGGAGCTGGGCCTGGGCGGTTGGGCTCCGCAGCCCAGTGTCCACACTGCATGGGCCCCTGGGGGCCAAGCGGCACCCCCCCCACCTTGCTGGCCGGGCTTGAGGGATCCCTTTGACGGCGGGCCTTCTTTGTGTCGGGGAACAAGGAGCCCTCTGTGAGGGCTGAGCGAGGCGGGAGGCGTTTCCCCGGGCGTCCCGGCGTCCGCCGTTGGCCCGGCCAGCAGGATCGCAGGAAATGGTCCCCTCTGTGGAGGAGATTTACGGGGGGCTAAGACACAGAAGTCCGCAACCACTCCTGCCACTGGGTCCCACTGGGAGTGGGCAGAGGGCGCGGCCACTGGGGACGGTTTCAGGACTGCCGCCGAGCCTGGAGGTCCGGAGGCGGCCCCATCTGGCCAGGCAGGCGGGGTGGGGGCCTGGGCCTGTGCTGGCAGTTAGGCGGGCTGTGGCCAGTGTGGCCACAGGCCACGTGGCCAGTGTGGTATTTTCGTGGACCGAAGCTGGGGGCCTGGATTTTCTCTCCTGCATGGGTGAGGAAGCTCCCGGCTGATAGCCGCCCAGGGGCCCCCTCGCTGGGGCACACGGGTCCCTCTCGGACACAGTATCAGAGGCTGGCGGGCCTGGTGGGGAGGAGCCAGCCTGTGCTGACCGGCTTCCCGTCTGCCCACTTCCTGCTTCCCTCTGCACAATTGTCGGAAACTCTGGCGAATTTCCTGCCTGCCTAGGTCACCATGGAAACAGATAGAAAGAAAGGCTCTGGAAAATCACCCCAGCAGGCCAGGGAGATAATGGGCCACGGGGAAGATAGCGCTTCCTTTCTTCCCCGGGAATCGGCCCCCACGGCTGTAAACAGGAAGGCTGTCTGCTGGGCTCTCGTGGAGGAGAGTCACCCCAGTGTGACACGCTCCTAGCGAGACTCCCTTCCCCGTGCCGGGGTCCTGTGCCGCTGGGGCTCCTTCCCTGCTGCCCAGCCTCTGCTTGGTGGCTTCCGTGGCCTCCATGACCAGGCGCTGGCTGCCCGTGGCACCGAGCCCTTGGGAAGAGCTCCCAGGCCTCCTGGAGGCCAGGAGAGGGTGTGAGGCTGGAAGCAGGCCGGGCCCCTGTGACGTGGTCGGGGGCTGCCAGTCCGCTCCCAAGGGGTTGAGACCCAGGCTGTATCCTGCAGGGACTGTCGGGGAGCTGGGCGTCTCTCTTGTCTGTCTTCAGGCCCCCGGTTTGGGTCCTGACCCAGCCAGGAGCTTGCCTGGGGTCCCAGTGCAGCCCCATTCACCCACCACAGGGCCAGCCACTGGGAGATGCCGTGGGGCGTGGACCCTCCGGGCCAGGGCTCCCTGGGTCTCAGCACTTGTTCTCCTTCCCGTTAGGAGCCACGTGCGAGGTGGTGCTGGCCCCGTGCGCCCCCGGCCCCTGCAGAAACGGGGGTGTGTGCAAAGAGTCTGAGGACTATGAGAGTTTCTCCTGCATCTGCCCCACGGGCTGGCAAGGTGAGGCCTCCTGCCCCGCGGCCCTGCCGGGGTGTGTCCCCCTGGGGCAGGAGGCCCGGAGATGAGCCAGCGGGTAGCAGAGCCATCTGCTGGGCCTCTGGAAGCAGAAATGGGCCTGCTGGGGCCCTTCCCACCCTGCATTTCTATCATCTGCTTGGCCCGAGGTTGGGGGCTGGCGAGTCAGCCCTTCCTTCCTGGGGTGTCCCCAGAGGACTGTCCTGGGGCACAGGAGGCCCCGCTGTTGGGAGGATGGGGGAGAGGCCTGGACGGCGGGGGCTGAACCCACACCCCCCTTCCCCCCAGGACAGACCTGTGAGGTCGACATTAACGAGTGTGTGAAGAGCCCGTGCCGCAACGGGGCCTCGTGCCAGAACACTAACGGCGGCTATCGTTGCCGCTGCCGCGCAGGCTACACGGGGCACAACTGCGAGACGGACGTGGACGACTGCCGGCCAAGTGAGTGGCCCGGCGGCTCGGCCCCTCTGAGCTGCTCCTGGACCGGCCGTTCCTTGGGCGGCCGTGGGGCAGGGCGCGGGCTGAGGTCCAGCGGGAGGACCGATGTGGCAGCGCCCGGGGGCACGCCCGGGTCCCGCTGCAGGAAGTGCTGGGGGGTAGCCTCACGTGGACCGAGGAGGGTGGTCCTGGGTGGCCCCCGAAGCCTCCAGAGCCAGACTGCCGGCACCTCCCAGTGGGTTCTGGGAGCTCCTCCACCCACGCGTCCTTACCGGTCCTTATTGAGACCCCACCAAGGAGCAGGGCTCTCGGCCCCCAACCCTGGGTCAGAGAACACTGAGACCGAGAAACCAACGTCTTATCTGGCGCCACCAAGCAAGCAGGGGAGATGGTGACGCCGGCCCTGCTGGTCCTTAAGCCTATCTGTCCGCCCTGCCCTAGAGCCTGGGGCCTGGGGGTGTGTGGGGGAGCGTGGGCCCCCAGCTTCGGCCCTCCGGCAGAGCGGTGGTGCCCGCCCTCAGCCACCCTCAGCCCGCCTGCCTGTCCCCTCCCAGATCCATGCCACAACGGCGGTTCCTGCACCGACGGCGTCAACACCGCTTTCTGCGACTGCCTGCCCGGCTTCCGGGGGCCCTTCTGCGAGGAGGACATCAACGAGTGCGCCAGCAACCCATGCCGCCACGGGGCCAACTGCACGGACTGCGTGGACAGCTACACCTGCACCTGCCCCACGGGCTTCAGCGGGATCCACTGTGAGAACAACACGCCCGACTGCACAGAGAGGCGAGTGCCGCGGGGCGACCCGGGACGCAGGCCGGGGGCATCCACCGGGCCGGCTCTCACTGCCCGTCCGGTGTGCCTTGTGTCCCCAAGGGTGCTTGTCCGCTGGCCCGTGTGAGAACCAGGAGCCCTGGCAGTTCCTCCTGACGATCTGGTGCGCCCCCTTCTATCTCACTGCGCCAGCTCTGTGACCCATCTTGTTTCCTTTTTTGCCTGGGCTGCCAGGAAACTCCGCACTCAGTGTTCTCGTCCTTTGTTTCCAACACGGTCCTCTCCCGCGCTAGCCACGCGGGTTCTGGTTTCGTCCTCGTTTTTCCATTCACTGCCACGTGCCCGTGTTGTGAAGAAGGCAGAGGAAGCGAGTGGGGGGTGGCGGGAGAGCCCGAGGCCCCTGGCCCCGAGGTCAGCCAGGCTCCTCCCTGCCTGTTCTGGCTGCTGGGCCCCTCCCGCCACAGTGTGAGTCGAGGGGGAGCTGCCCGGGCAGGGCCCCCACCCCCGCTCACCCGTCTCCCCTGCCGCTTGCTCACCTGCAGCTCTTGCTTTAATGGCGGCACCTGTGTGGATGGCATCAACTCCTTCACCTGCCTGTGTCCGCCGGGCTTCACGGGCAGCTACTGTCAGCACGACGTCAACGAGTGCGACTCGCGGCCCTGCCTGCACGGCGGCACCTGCCAGGACAGCTACGGGACCTACAAGTGCACCTGCCCGCAGGGCTACACGGGCCTCAACTGCCAGGTGAGCCAGCGGGCTACAGGGGGGCCCGGCAGGAGGTGGCGGCGGGGCGCCCGCCCCCAGCGCACCGTCACAGCCACGCGGCCGGGCCCCGCTCACGGCGGCTTCCCCATGCCGCTGGGGAAGGCGGGGGGCTAGGCGGGCGGGGTGGCCGTGGTCACGTGGCTCGCGGGGGCCCCCGACTGCCAGCCCAGGGCCCGGCCCCGGGCCGTGCTGCCTCCAAAGGAAGCAAGTGGGGAGCGGGACCAGAGGTTTATGGAGAGAGAGCAAGAAGCAGGGGAGGGAGGCAGCGGAAAACCAGCTTTGTTATGGAAAATATGCAGCAATACTGAAGATGTATTTTTATTGAAGATTTTCACGTAAGGTGCCTGTTACGAAAGCTCCCAACAGAGTAGTTTACTTCCAAAGAAAAATCTTTCTTCAAGGAAAGGCGGCTCTGGATTAGCCGAGGGCCCAGAGAAAGGGAGCAAGCCCCCCGCCCCAGCCCCAGGCGGCTCCCGAGCCGCGGTGGGGGGGCGGGGGGTCCCACAGGCCTCAGCTTCCAGGTCTGTAGGTGGGCTGCCCACCGTGGGTGCAGGGCTGTCTGGCAGAAGTGTGCTGCGCTCTGCCGGGGGCCGGGCCGGGTGGGGAGTGAGTATGGGCGCCCCTGCCGTCCCCAGAGCCTCGTGCGCTGGTGCGACTCCTCGCCCTGCAAGAACGGCGGCAGGTGCTGGCAGACCAACACGCGGTACCGCTGCGAGTGCCACAGCGGCTGGACTGGCCTCTACTGCGACGTGCCCAACGTGTCCTGTGAGGTGGCCGCCCAGCGCCAAGGTAACCGGCCGCACCCACCCCCGGGTCCCCCAGCTGCGGCCCCAGGCCTCATGGCCCTGCCCTCTGCCTCCCCACAGACATCAACGTCACCCACCTGTGCCGGAACGGGGGGCTCTGCATGGACGCGGGCAACACCCATCATTGCCGTTGCCAGGCGGGCTACACGGGCAGCTACTGCGAGGACCAGGTGGACGAGTGCTCACCCGGCCCCTGCCAGAATGGGGCCACCTGCACCGACTACCCGGGTGGCTACTCCTGTGAGGTGGGCGCCCGTCCTGGGGGAGGGGCGGTCTGCTGGGACTGTCACCGCATGCCAGGCCCTAGGCTGTGAGCAAGCACGGCAGGGAAGACTGAACCCCACAGGTGCGGTCCCAGGAAGGGAGGGCTGTGATGATCAGGGAAGACTGCCTGGTGGAAGAGGAAGACTACATAGAAATATGGGGGGTTTCCCTCTGGGCCCCCTTCCCCAGAGCTTTCCCTCTGGGCCCAGCTGACACCTGCCCTGAGGCCCCCACCTCTATTCCACGAGACAAGCTCTAGCCCATGCTCTGGGCAGTGACTCTCAGCTTGCTAGGGCCCTTCTCAGAGTCCACTAGGTGGAGGTCTCTCTCTGGGTTGACCGGGTGTGAGGAACTCAAGCCTTTGCTGGTCAAGAGGGTAGCTTGTGTGATCCCCTGTCGGTCCACACAGCGTGCGGAGGGCCACATCCCCGCCTCCCACTGAGCCACGGGCCCCCACCCCTTGTTTGTTTCCCTGCACAGTGCTTGGCTGGGTACCACGGGGTGAACTGCTCTGAGGAGATCAACGAGTGTGTGTCGCAGCCATGCCAGAACGGGGGCACCTGCATCGACCTCACCAACACCTACAAGTGCTCCTGTCCCCGGGGCACACAGGGTGAGGACTGGCCACCGCCCAGGGCTGGGGTCCAGGGACAAGTGGGCGCGTCGGGCGTTAGCCACAAGCATGCTAGACCCGGTCCAGGCTTCCACGCTGCCGTGTGGGGCTGAGCGGGGAAGGAGCCAAGGGAGGCAGCCCAGCCAGGCCACAGGCACCCGGCAGCCAGTGTGGGGTGCAGCCCTGTGGCCGTGTCCTCTCTCCTGAGCATCTGTGTGGTCCCATCCCGACCAGTTGCCGGGGGGAGCGCCGTCAGGAGGGAGCTGGGCCAGCGTGTGGCCAGCACAGGTCCCTGATGGCACCTGGGCTTCTGCAGGCGTGCACTGTGAGGTCAACGTGGACGACTGCAGCCCCCCCATCGACCCCGTCTCCCGGGGCCCCAAGTGCTTTAACAACGGCACTTGCGTGGACCAGGTGGGCGGCTACAGCTGCACCTGCCCACCCGGCTTCGTGGGCGAGCGCTGTGAGGGCGACGTGAACGAGTGCCTGTCCAACCCCTGTGACGCCCGTGGCACCCAGAACTGCGTGCAGCGTGTCAATGACTTCTACTGCGAGTGCCGCGCGGGCCACACTGGTGGGTGCCACGCCAGGGCGGGGGCAGGGCCAGGCGGGGCAGGGCCAGCGCTCACTCCCACTCTGGTCCCCAGGCCGCCGCTGTGAGTCGGTCATCAACGGCTGCAAAGGCAGGCCCTGCCAGAACGGGGGCACCTGCGCCGTGGCCTCCAACACCGCCCGCGGGTTCATCTGCAAGTGCCCCGCGGTAGGTGTCGCCGCGGGGGGCCTGTTGGGGGCGGGAGAGTGCCCCCTCGCTGCCACCACACACCTGGGCCAGAGGGCGGGGGGTGGCTGGAGCTGGGCTTCGTCCTCCTGGGCCCCAGACCCAGGCTTTCTGGGGGAAGATTATTTTCGGAGGGGTCTCGGGGACCGGCCACACCCCGCTCTCCCCGGCCCGCATCGGGGTTACAGTGGGTGAGCCATGCTGCTCAGGGTTCTGGCAAACGCAGCGACACTCGCTGCCCTGTGTGTCCTCCCCGCTGCCGGAGCACCCCTGACGACCCCCGGCTTCCGTGTGTGGGGGGAATGTGCCGTCCAAGGCGCGGGCTGCGGCCCCCTGACGCCCCGCCACCACCTGTCCCCGCAGGGCTTCGAGGGCGCCACGTGTGAGAACGATGCACGCGCCTGCGGGAGCCGGCGCTGCCTGAACGGAGGCACGTGCATCTCGGGCCCGCGCAGCCCCACCTGCCTGTGCCTGGGCGCCTTCACCGGCCCCGAGTGCCAGTTCCCGGCCGGCAGCCCCTGCGTGGGCGGGAACCCCTGCTACAACCAGGGCAGCTGCGAGCCCACAGCCGAGAGCCCTTTCTACCGCTGCCTGTGCCCCGCCAAGTTCAACGGGCTCCTGTGCCACATCCTGGACTACAGCTTCGGGGGCGGCCTGGGCCTCGACATCCCGCCGCCGCAGATCGAGGAGGCGTGCGAGCTGCCCGAGTGCCGCGAGGAGGCGGGCAACAAGGTGTGCAGCCTGGCCTGCAACAACCATGCGTGCGGCTGGGACGGCGGCGACTGCTCGCTCAACTTCAACGACCCCTGGCAGAACTGCTCGCAGTCGCTGCAGTGCTGGAAATACTTCAGCAACGGCCGCTGCGACAGCCAGTGCAACTCTGTGGGCTGCCTGTTCGATGGCTTCGACTGCCAGCGCGCGGAGGGCCAGTGCAAGTGAGGCGGTGGGGCGGGGCTCGGGGAGGGGCCTGGGCACGGGGCGGGGCTCCGGGAGGGGGCGCAGGCGGGGAGGCGGGTGCAGGGGGGCT
>NC_138382.1:79578134-79636112 GCF_054177405.1 Leptonychotes weddellii | reverse complement strand
GGGGAGGCGGGTGCAGGCGGGGAGGCGGGTGCAGGGGGGCTCGGGGAGGGGGCGCTGGGGGTGGGGCGCAGGTGGGGAAGCGGGTGCAGGCGGGGAGGCGGGCGGAAGCGGGGCTCTGGGCGGGGCCGCCGGGTGGGCGGGGCCGCCGGGTGGGGCCTGAGCGTGCCTGCGTCCGTCGCAGCCCCCTGTACGACCAGTACTGCAAGGACCACTTCGGCGACGGGCACTGCGACCAGGGCTGCAACAGCGCCGAGTGCGAGTGGGACGGGCTGGACTGCGCGGAGCACGTGCCCGAGCGGCTGGCGGCCGGCGCGCTGGTGCTGGTCGTGCTGACCCCGCCCGCGCAGCTGCGCAACAACTCGCTGCACTTCCTGCGGGAGCTCAGCCGCCTGCTGCACACCAACGTGGTGTTCAAGCGCGACGCCCATGGCCAGCCCATGATCTTCCCGTACTACGGCCGCGAGGAGGAGCTGCGCAAACACCCCATCAAGCGCGCGGCGGACGGCTGGGCCGCGCCTGGGGCCCTGCTCGACCGGGTGGAGGCCGCCCTGCTCCCGCGGGGCCTGGCGGGCCGCCGGCGCAGGGAGCTGGACCCCATGGACATCCGCGGGTGAGTAGCTCCAGCCGGCTCCCCTGGGCCCTCCCAACTTGATGTGGAAGAGACGGAGGGTCGGACAAGACCGGGACTTCTGGGGCCCACCTGTCCAAGCTCCTGGCCCTCCACCTCCCACCCCCCACCTCCTGGCAGGTGCTCCAGCGCCTGGGGTCAGCTCCCAGATAAGGACTAGACTCCTGAAATCTCTGTTCTTCTGCAATGGGAAAAGGATGCTTGCGGCTCCCAGTGGGACGGGGGAGGGCGGCAGGGCTGGCTGGGAGGGCACTCTGAGGGGTGTCTCAGGTGTCACAGCTCTACTGTGTGCTGGTGCTAGGCTTGGTGGGCTGGAGAGAGCACTGTCCACCTCCGGGGTGGTTCTGTGCAGGCGTGGCTCCCTGCGGCCCCAGGCCATCTCTCGCATCCTGGGAGTGCCCTCCCTCCCCCCTACCTTGGGATGATGCCCTGGGCCTGAGGGGTAAACAGGGCGGCTGCAGGGGGCAAACCTGAGGTCTGAGCCTCCTCACCTGGCTGTGCCCCCAGATCCATCGTCTACCTGGAGATCGACAACCGGCAGTGTGTCCAGTCCTCCTCACAATGCTTCCAGAGCGCCACGGACGTGGCCGCCTTCCTGGGCGCACTTGCCTCACTGGGGAGCCTCAACATCCCTTATAAGATCGAGGCCGTGCAGAGTGAGTAGCCCGCCCCAGCCCCGCTTCCTGAGGGACAGTTTGCTGGCTTCTAAGGAAAGTCTACCTGGGAGGGGGCAGGTCTCCCAGTACCCCCCCCCAAATGTTCTTGTTCTCTGTGCCATTTTCCGCCCACGGGTGCGTGTCATGCCATCCAGAGTTCAGGAAGCACTTTTGTGGGATTCTGCCTGGTGCGCCCTCCCTCCCCGTAGTGACAGCTGTCGGTGCGGCTGGCCCAGGGGACGGACACATCTGGCAGAAAGTGGGAGCCTTTTTCTCCCCTCGCTCATTCCCCTGATTTTTCTCTGTTGGGTATTATTTCAAAATCATTACAGCTTTTTAAAAAAGAGAGAGAGAGAAAAGAATTGATCGGTGTCATGTGAAGTGTTGAAGTTTGTATCTCGAAAATCCCCCTAAATCCTTTGTCTTAACAGCTCAATGCAAGTGCAGTGATTTGAAGTTGGCTAATCCTTCTCCCTTAAAGGAGAAAAAAGTAAAAGCCGTCTCCAGATAGTCGGCGGGTGCAGGAGAGAATTTAGCAATAGTTTGCAATTCTGATTAATCGCGTAGAAAATGACCTTATTTTGGGGGGCGGGATGGAGGAGAGCGGGTGAGGAGGCGCCCAGCCGTGGAGCCAGTCCGCTGCCCCCCGGCCGCCGGCCTGCCGCGGAGCTGCCGCCTGATGTCCGGACGCCCACAGGTGAGACCGTGGAGCCGCCCCCGCCCCCGCAGCTGCACTTCATGTACGTGGCTGTGGCCGCCTTCGTGCTGCTCTTCTTCGTGGGCTGTGGGGTGCTGCTGTCCCGGAAGCGCCGGCGGCAGCATGGACAGCTCTGGTTCCCCGAAGGCTTCAAGGTCTCAGAGGCCAGCAAGAAGAAGCGGCGGGAGCCCCTCGGCGAGGACTCCGTGGGCCTCAAGTTAGTGCATGCCACCACAGCCTCTGGGGGGCTTGGGGGAGATGGGGCCCACCCCCTGCGGACCCACGGGCCTCACCTCACACAGTGCGAGGGCCTCGGGTGGCCGCCTGAGCCGCAGCCTCAGGGGGAGCCCCGCTCAGTCTCGCTTCCCCACCCCCCCGCCTCCAGGCCCCTGAAGAATGCCTCAGATGGCGCTCTCATGGACGACAACCAGAACGAGTGGGGGGATGAGGACCTGGAGGCCAAAAAGTTCCGGGTGAGTCCGGTGGGCTCCTGCGCCTCCCCGGGCGGCTCTACCCTGCCCCGGGCCCCACGTGACGGGGCCCTCTGCTCACCCCTTCCTCAGTTCGAGGAGCCGGTGGTTCTTCCTGACCTGGATGACCAGACAGACCACCGGCAATGGACCCAGCAGCACCTGGACGCTGCCGACCTGCGTGTGTCGGCCATGGCCCCCACACCACCCCAGGGCGAAGCTGACACTGACTGCATGGACGTCAACGTCCGAGGGCCAGGTAGGTGCACCACCGGCCACCTGCACCGCCCCCCCAGAGGCTGTCAGGATAGGGTCCCATCCAGCAGCCGGCTGGGGGGTCGGTGTTCTGGAAGCCGAGCACTGCGGGGGGCAAGGCGCTCCCTCCGTGGAGCAGGTTGGGCCATCCCGGGAGACTCTCTGCTCTTAGCCAGCTCCGTCCTGGGGGAGGCTCTCTGCCCACCAAATTAATTCCTTCTCTTGAAACATCTGAGGAGCTGATTTCCCAGCCACACGTGTCTTATGTGGCCTCTTCTCGGGTGGGTTATCAGTGAAGATCTCAGGCAGGTCAGGAAGCAGAGCCACAGGGTCGCCTCTGCCCACCGGCCTGTTGGCAGCTGGACTTGGCTCTGTCCCTTGGGAAGCTCAGGTTGATTTTGGTGGCCCCGGGTGGCGCGGCCATGGGTGCGGGGTGCCACGGGCTGGGCCGCACGTCCACACGCTGCCCACCAAGTCGGGACCATCGACACACCAGTCGGCACTGCTGCCGGGAGCCCGCCTTCCTGACGGAGCCCTTGCCGCCCCCCACACAGACGGCTTCACGCCCCTCATGATCGCCTCCTGCAGCGGAGGGGGCCTGGAGACGGGCAACAGCGAGGAGGAGGAGGACGCGCCGGCCGTCATCTCTGACTTCATCTACCAGGGTGCCAGTCTGCACAACCAGACAGACCGCACTGGCGAGACCGCCCTGCACCTGGCCGCCCGCTACTCGCGCTCCGACGCGGCCAAGCGCCTGCTGGAGGCCAGCGCAGACGCCAACATCCAGGACAACATGGGACGCACCCCGCTGCACGCCGCCGTGTCTGCCGACGCGCAGGGAGTCTTCCAGGTGGGCAGCTGTGCCACACGTGCCCTTCCGCCTGCCCCCGGGGCCGCTGGTGTCTGCCCCGCGACCCCGCAGCTCCGGGTCAGGCACTGGCAGGGAAGGCAGGCTGGAGGTGGGCCTGCAGGAGGTCGGCATGACCTGGGGGGCGGGGGGCGCGGGGTGTCCGCGCCCTGACCCGAGGCGGCTTCCCGGTCCCACGCAGTAGCCCGGCAGGGCCTCCCGGCTCCGCGGCAGCCTTGGCTGGAGGCGTAGCTGTGGCGGCGAGACGGGTTTCAGGGCTGCAGCGGACCTGGGGCTCTGGCCTCGCTGGGAGCCCAGGCATCGGGTGGGTCTCGGGGATTGCCCCTGCACTGGCTCGTCCCCGCCACAAGTTCCCGGACCCTGGCCGGCCCTGCCCTGAGTAGACAGACCAGGCGGGGCACAAACTGGGGGAGTCGTTGCAGAGCCGTTAACGTGATGATTTGTGACGCACCGTTCTGCAGAAGTCAGGCCCAGCGAGCCCCTGGAGGCGGGCTCTGGCTGTCTGCCCTGACGGCCTCTCCGGCGAGCAGACACGTAAATTCCCGTGGGCACTTCGTGGGAGTGAGGCCAGCCGGGACGCCGCCTGGCGCCCAGCGCCTCCCCCCACCAGTGCACAGTGACCACCCTTCCCACTTGGGACCCGGGGTGCAGCAGCATCTGAAGGACTGCCTGCACCTCTGTGTCCTGGGTGGACACAGCATAGCTCAGCGGTTCTGAGTCCGTGGTCCAGGCGTGGCTCTGCCCACGGGGCTGGGCTGGGACTGAACCCTCTGTGTCCTGGAGTGGCGATGGCAGCCAGGCCCGGGGCGAGGATGAGATGAGGCCACACTTGGGCATCGAGGGGACGGGTCTGTGGGGGCGGCGCAGCCAGCACCCCGGCCCCTGCCCCTCCAGCCGTGGCTGGCGGAGTTCCACCCTTCCTGCACTCCTCCCGCCGTCCACGCTGGCTGCGGCCACACAGACCCCAAGAGGGACTTTGTGGTATTGCGGACCGGTTCCCAGGTATTGGTCTGAGGCCGGCAGCCTCAGACCCCTGTCTGCCAAGCCTGAGAGCTTCCCTGTCGTCTAGATCCTCATCCGGAACCGGGCCACGGACCTGGACGCCCGTATGCACGATGGCACGACACCGCTGATCCTGGCGGCCCGCCTGGCTGTCGAGGGCATGCTGGAGGACCTGATCAACTCGCACGCCGACGTCAATGCCGTGGACGACCTGGGTAAGGCAGGCTGCGGCCCGGCCCGCGCAGGATGGGCCTGCTGCCGCCTGGGCTGCCCCAACCTACTCTCTGCTTCCGCACGCAGGCAAGTCTGCCCTGCACTGGGCCGCCGCCGTGAATAACGTGGAGGCTGCCGTCGTGCTTCTGAAGAACGGGGCCAACAAAGACATGCAGAACAACAAGGTAGGCTCCGGGGCCGGGGTGAGGCTAGTAGGTCCCTCCACCAGCACCACCTCTTTCTGAGCACGGCAACACCGAGCCCCTGCGTAAACCCCTGGGCTCTGACTTCCCAACCTGCGAAGTCCCCGTGAGGAGCCCCGAGCTCAGTGCCTGTGCATCGCTTGCTCTTCGGCCTACATCCACGTGCTTGCTGACACGTCCCCAGCAAGCGCATGCGTCTTAGCTCAGTCACCATGACCAGCACTGCACCTTCTGTCCTTGGCAATCACTGGGCAGGGAGGGTCGCTGCAGATGGTACAGAGAGAGCTCGAGCGCCGCTGGGTGTGGGGCTTGGCACATCGTGAGGCCCCCAGGTGCAGAGGTGAGCGGCCACCTTCCTGCACGTGAAGCCTCGGCCCGTCTTGCTCTCTACCGCCGTGGCATGTCCCCAAAGCAGACTACAGACCCAGTCTGAGCTTTGGGTGCTCATCGGCTGCAGGCAGGCATCCCAGCTCCTCGGCAGCCGGGCCTTGCCCACATCTCCCTAACCCCGCCTGGGTCTCCCTCTTTCCTTCCTGGGGGACACAGCAGCTGTTGGACCCAGGCATTCCTGAGGCCCCTGCAGGCGAGGTGTGACCCCGTGCCTCCCACTGGGGAGGCTGAGCCTCAGAGAGGCAGGGACTGCCAGAAGGGTATCAGGCCCTTGTGTGAGGGCCAAAGCCTTGTGTGAGCCAGGGAGGCACCGTCAGGCCACACACTCCCCACCCTCTGGCCACGCAGAAGCTCACGGAGACATGTGGCAGACAGGGAAACCGAGGCTCCGGGAAGGAGCTAAGGCATCAGGCTCACTTGGGGACCATGTGGGATGGGGCACTCCCTCCCTGGTGCCAAGGACACACCTCAGGGATCCTCAAGCCCCTGAAATTGCTGCACTATTTGGCTCTGCTGTTCTGGAGACAAGAGAGAGGCCACAGTTGTAGATTCCCCGCGGGGTCTGTGTCCCCCATACAGGTGAAGTCCCGGTGATTTAGAACACAGAGTCCCGCAGACCGCCTCGGAGCAGGTCGGGTCTCAGGAGATAGATTTTAAGGCTGTTCACGAGGTCTAATCCGGTCAGCTGACGGCAGAGTTACGGGACAGCCCACATGAGCGTCCCTCTGCCGCGGTCCCTCTGGTGACGGGGCGTGGGTGTGGGCGACCCCCTCACCTGCCCCCCGGCCGTTCCCAGGAGGAGACGCCCCTGTTCCTGGCTGCTCGGGAGGGCAGCTACGAGACCGCCAAGGTGCTGCTGGACCACTTCGCCAACCGGGACATCACAGACCACATGGACCGCCTGCCTCGCGACATTGCTCAGGAGCGTATGCACCACGACATCGTGCGGCTGCTGGATGAGTACAGCCTGGTGCGCAGCCCCCAGCTGCACGGCCCTGCCCTGGGCGGTGCGCCCACCCTGTCCCCGCCGCTCTGCTCTCCCAACGGCTACCTGGGCAACCTCAAGCCGGCCGTGCCGGGCAAGAAGGCCCGCAAGCCCAGCACCAAGGGCCTGGCCTGTGGCGGCAAGGAGGCCAAGGACCTCAAGGCGCGCAGGAAGAAATCCCAGGACGGCAAGGGCTGCCTGCTGGACAGCTCGAGCGTGCTGTCGCCCGTGGACTCCCTTGAGTCGCCCCACGGCTACCTGTCGGACGTGGCCTCGCCGCCCCTCCTGTCCTCTCCGTTCCAGCAGTCCCCGTCCGTGCCCCTGAGCCACTTGCCCGGCATGCCTGACGCCCACCTGGGTGCTGGCCACCTGAGCGTGGCTGCCAAGCCCGAGATGGCAGCGCTGGGTGCGGGTGGCCGGCTGGCCTTTGAGGCGGGACCGCCGCGGCTCTCCCACCTGCCCGTGGCCTCCAGCACCGGCGCCGTCCTGGGCACCGCAGGTGCTGGCGGCGGAGGCGGGGCCGTGAATTTCACCGTGGGCGGGACCGTGGGCGGGGCCGCGGGCTTGAACGGCCAGTGCGAGTGGCTGTCCCGGCTGCAGAACGGCCTGATGCCAAACCAGTACAACCCGCTGCGAGGGAACGTGGCGTCGGGCCCCCTGAGCACGCAGGCCCCTGCCCTGCAGCACGGAATGATGGGCCCGCTGCATGCCGGCCTCTCCACCACGGCCGCCCTGTCGCAGATGATGAGCTACCAGGCCCTGCCCAACACGCGCCTGGCCGGCCAGCCGCACCTGGTGCAGACCCAGCCGCTGCAGCAGGTGCAGCAACAGCAACAGAACTTGCAGCTGCAGCAGCCCGGCCTGCAGCCGCCCAACGTCCAGCAGCCGCAGGGCCTGCCGCCCCAGCCGCACCTCAGCGTGAGCTCGGCCGCCGGCGGCCACCTGGGCCGGAGCTTCCTGGGCGGGGAGCCGAGCCAGGCGGACGTGCAGCCGCTGGGCCCCAGCAGCCTGGCGGTGCACACCATCCTGCCGCAGGACAGCCAGGCCCTGCCCACCGCCCTGCCCGCCACGCTGGCCCCGCCCATGACCACGGCTCAGTTCCTGACCCCGCCCTCGCAGCACAGCTACTCTTCCTCGCCGGCGGACAACACCCCCAGCCACCAGCTGCAGGTGCCTGAGCACCCCTTCCTCACCCCGTCCCCCGAGTCCCCGGACCAGTGGTCCAGCTCGTCACCACATTCCCACGTCTCTGACTGGTCTGAGGGCATCTCCAGCCCGCCCACCAGCACGCAGTCCCACATCGCGCACATTCCGGAGGCGCTCAAGTAAACAGCCGGCGCCCCGGCGGGACCCTGTGCTTCCTTTCCCAAGCCCTGCTGGGGCCGCCTGCATGCTCCGCATGGACACCGGGACGGACCGAGGGGGCTTTTTCTTAAGAAACATGTTTTTGTACAAAATAAAAGGACAAGGATTTTAATTTTTTTTTTTAGTATTTATTTATGTACTTTTATTTTACAAGGAAACACTGCCTTTTTATTTATACGTAATGTTTTCTATGGCTTCAGGTAACAGCTTTTATCTGTTCCAAGAAAATAAAGTAGTTCTCAGCCAGGATTTTCGTACTTAAGATAACTCTTGTTACGTATTTGTAAAATATAAACAAAGATTCATGATTAATAAATGCCATTTATTTATTGATTTTTTTTTTTTTTCCCTTCAAAATCCAAAAAGAAACGATGTTGGAGAAGGGAGGCTTGAACCAGCATCGTCCAGAAAGCTGCCAGGGTGCCTGGGCCTGCTGCCAGGTCCCCAGACGCCCCCCACCCCGCACCCGGCCCCGAGCCTCCTGCACGCATCACCTGTCTTGTGCGAGGAGATGCATCTAGACGCAAACAATAAGACAGAACTTTTGTCAACACCTTTGGCATGTGGATTAATTTGCATCTAAAATAGGAACGTAAAATGTAAAATGATGTGGTTTATACATTTTGGTGGCTTTTTTTAAAATGATTTTTTTGAAAACATGCTTTTAAAGATGTGTTCTTGGGGTGTCCCAAGAACACATTTCATGGTACCGATCATGAATCTTTGTTTTGGGTTCAGTATTACCCAGTTGTTGATTGGTCTTGTGAGTTCCTGTTCCTTCTAGAAGCTCCTCTGCCCCCACCCTGGCCTGGATGTTTAAGCATTGTGTAAGAGTGAGGAGTCAGGTGGCTGTGGGGCACCCACCTGGGACGCCACGTGGAGGAATCCTACCCTTTTCTGCAGAGAGACACTGCCTGGGCCACCCCGATGGACCGGCAGCACTGGGCCTAGGCTCAGCTCGAGGCCCCGTTTTCACGAGAGACTTCCCGGAGCAACCTCTGTCCAGGCTTTGGAGAAACGTGGCTGTGTCCGGCCTCGGTTTGCAGAGACGGCTCATCCCAAGGCCTGGCGCAGCTCAAGGGTGCAAGCAGCTGAGGTGGTGCCCCCAGGGCCACAGAAGCCAGCTCGAGGGCCACCCCTCCCAGTCTGGGGGTGGGGGGCGTGTACCCGGGGAGGGAGCAGATTCTTGCAATATCAAGTATAAGCCTGTGGCAAAGTAAATATCTGTAAATACATTTTTAAAGGTGGATTTTGTTTAAAAAATCTGAATGAACAAGTCTGTCGGGGGTCATGCTGACGAGGGATGTCAGAACATGGCTCTGCTCACGACCCAGGCCTGGCAACCTGACCTGCCGCCGCCTGGACCGTAGCTCCGAAGAGCAAACCCAGGGAAGGCTTCCCGCTGCCTCCTCCAGGCAGCCTCCCCGGCCTTGCGGGGGGCAGTGTTGTGCCATCCCTAGTGGGCATGACCAGACATGCCCTAAGATATTGACTCTTACTGTGTTTTGTAAAAATAGAGTGTAGTTTACAGAAAAAGGAAACTTTTTAAAAAAGTTACCTGCGTGCAAAACTGTAGGCGATGAAAATGCTGTTATTTTTTTTTCATCTTTTTTTGTTAACTGATTTGCAATAAAAGTAATGCTGATGGTCATCCCGATTTTGCTAAACCTGGTTGTGGCGTTGGCTTCCTTTCTTGGAGGGAGGGCAGGCCGTTCTGCTCCGAGAGAACCAGCAATTCCTCTGGTCCCTCTGATGGAGAGCGATGAAGCCCACCCAGCCCTGGCCACTCAGAGGTTCTGCAGTGTCTGCATCTGTGCGGGCCACACCCCGAGCAGGGCGCACGCGGCCCCCCTGCAGGGGCCTCCTGGGTCTGGGGTGACGTGGCTGCCGGGACAGCGGGCTTTAGGCTCCCCCATCTGTCTCGGTCAGAGGGGCAGGGCACCACTTACCCGACCTAGGGATGGCAGCCGGGAGCCCGCGGCAGGCAGGAGGTGCACAGGGAGGGGCCCGGAGGCCACAGTGGGGAATCCAGACCCCAGCGGGAGGGCAAAGGGAGCCGCAGAAGCCTCTGAGCAGGGGCACCGCGGGGATGATGGAGTGGGGAAGGTTCTGTGAAGCCCAGGGAGTACTGCTAAGAGGGCTGTCCCCTGCCAGTCACCCACACAGGCCGCTCTCTCTCCCTCCTGCCTCCACCCGGCCCCACCCCAGCTAAGTGGATTCAAACCAGATTAACAGAGCGGAAGTCTGACACCCCCTTCTGCTGCGAAGTGCTGCCCACCCCTGCAGGCCCGGCCTCCCCAAGCACAAGTGTGAGCCCAAGATTTCCTCGCTGAGTTTGGAGGCTTTGTTCCCACCTGGCACAGTGTCGGGCCCTGGGCTGTGTAGACGGGACAGGAGGTTCCAGGAAATGGAATATGGTAAGTGGCCCAACTGTTGTGTATGGAGAAAGTAGACCCAGTCTGAAATCTGCCCCCAGAACTCCCAGCGCCCCGTGACGCTGCTCCTAGGTGTACACCCAAAAGAAGTGCAAATGGACCAAACGAGTCCACACACGCACCTGTTCACAGCGGCACGATTCACAACAGCCAGGAGGTGGGAACAGCCCAACGCCCATCAGCTGACGCGTGGATCAACAAAATGTGGTAGGTCACGCCGCGATGGTTCATTTTATGTGTCAACTTGGCTGGGCCATTTGGCCAAACATGAGAGTGTTTCTGGATGAGATGAACATTTGAATCCGTGGATGGAGTAAAGCAGAGCCCTCCCCAACGTGGGTGGGCCGCACCCAATCAGTCGACGGCTGACATAGAACAAAAAGGGCTGAGTAAGAGGGAAGTCCTTCTGCTCACACTTGTCCGGGAACACAGCTCTTTTCCTGCTTTTGATGTTGGACGGAAGCATCAGCTCTCCTTGGGTCTCGAGCCTGCTGACTTTCCGACGAAAACAACCATCAGCTTTCCTGGTTCTGAGGCCGTCAGACTCAGGCTGGAACCTCTAGCATCCGCTGTCCCTGGGCCCCAGCTTGCTGACCACAGATCTGGGCACTTCTCGGCCTCCATAATCTTATGAGCCAGCTCCTGATCAGAAATCTCTTGATACATACGTGCAGCCTATTGGTTTGGTTTGTCCGGAGAATCCAGACTGAGTGCACACAATGGAATATTATTCGGCCCTGAAGAGGAGTGGAAGCCCGGCACACAGCACAGCACCACAGAACCTCAAACACAGGAGGGTGAGTGTAAGGAACCGACACAAAGGCCACATCATTGTCCCGAACAGATGAACCCAGAGAGACTGAAGGCGGAGTGGGGGCCCCAGGGCCTGCCTGCTGGGGAGCAGCTGGGGCCACGAAGGGTGGGGGTGCATGGGGGTCCCGGTCACACAGCATTCTGAATGTACTAAATGTGACTGATTTGTTCACTCCAACAATGGCCACTTTTATGTTTTATCTCAGTTATTGTTTTAGAAGAGAGAAAGAACTCCCAGCAGTGTTTGAAGTTTCCAAGAAGCTTATTTGGGTCATGGGATCCACTGATGTGGCAGGATGGGCCTCGGGGGTCCTGATGCTTCCCAAAGTCACCGGAGCCCCTGGCAGCTTGAAGGAAGCCCACAGAGGAGGACGGGGCCCTTGGAGCGTTACACTGGGCGTGCCGGAGACTGGGGCCCTGCCTGTGTCCCAGCAGACGGGGTCCTGGGGGAGGCCCACCCTGGCTGCAGGCTCTGTCCTGTCCTGCCCTGTGCGCCCTGCAGTCCCCTCCCCAGGGACTCGTCCCCACCCGCTTGGCTTGGAAGCACTGGCTGAGATTCCCACCCATTTTTCTCCTTGGGGTCCAAACCTGCTCCTTGACTCCAGAGCCCCCACCACCAGTGGGCTCTCCTTCTACCCCGTGGTCCTCATTCCCTGACGTCCACCCTGAGCCGGCCTATTCTGCCAGTCCCCACCCTCAGAAGGACCCCCATCTAGACACCACGGGCCTCCCAGAGAGGACACGGGCCCTGACTTAGGGCATCTGTTATGGCTAAATCCTGTTCCCCACCCCCCACCCTGCAGAATTTCCATGTTGAGACCCGAGGTTGCAGGACCTTGGGATGTGGCTGTATTGGGAGAGCTAATTAGGGTAAAGTGAGGTTGTTTGGGTACACCCTACTCCAGTCTGGCCGGTGTCCTTATGAGGAGATGAGGACACAGACACGCACACGGGACCACCAGCAGGGACGCAGGAGGACACGGCTGTCTACAAGGGCAGGAGGGAGGCTTCAGGAGGAATCAGCCCTGCCCGCGCCCGGGTCTCAGATGTCCAGCCTCCAGAGGTGAGGACATTCATTTCTGTTGAGCCACCGGGCCTGTGGTGCTTTGTGAAGGCAGGCCCCAGCAGACAAAACTGGGGGGCCAAAGGCCTGTCCCAGGGGCCACAGGGCCAGCCCCCCAGCTCTCGGACCCTCCCCCTCCTCAGGAGGCTTGCACTCTCGTGAAACCAACACAAGAGCTGCCCGCCCACCCGCCCGCCCCCTGAGGCTTCCTTCCTTTGAAGGTTGGAACGGGGGACTACCTTCAGAGCAGCGCCTTCCAGCAGAAATATAATGCAAGCCACAGATGCAATTTTAAATATCCCAGTAGCCACATAAAAAATGTGAAAAGAAACCAAAAAAGCTTATTAATACATCTTAGATAATCCCATATATCCAAAATATTAGCATCTCAACATGTAATCGACGTAGTTAATGAGATAGTTTACATCCCTCTTTTATCCTATGTCTTCGAAACCCAGTGTGTGTTTTGGGCTTTCAGCACACCTCAGTGTGGACCGGCCACGTGCGCAGCTACCACGCGTGGCTCATGCCCGCCACACAGGACGGTGCAGGTTTTGACCTCCAAGGTGGCCTCCGGGCACCTGTCAGCGCCACGAAGCCTGAGACACAACATCGGCGTGGTGTCTTGTCCTCGTTCTTCCAGGGCGAGCCCCAAATGTGGCTCTGCCCCCTTCTGGCCAGAGCAAGGAGGGGACGGCATCAGTGCCCACAGATCAGACTGGCAGGGCTGCCACGACACCTGCAGGGCTCAGCGCCATTCCGTGGGCACCGGCAGCCTCCAGAGCATGTCGGCGGCCCGAGACGGTGCTCGGTGGTGGAGCTCATCTGCACGCCGGTGCCGCCCTGGTCTCCCCGCGGACCGGTGGCGGGTCTTTCATGGGCTGGTCCGATCTGGAAACCACAGCCCGGAGCCCCGCGGGAGGGGCTGGCGCTGCGGGCACAGACAGGCGATGGAGAGCTTCCTGGGGCCACTCCCTGTGGGACCGCCCCACGGCAAGGGTCCCTGGCACAGTGCCAAAGGATTATTCTCTCCAAGGGTTTCAAACAGGAACCTGAGCAATGCGGTCTGGCTGGACGCCGGGGCACTCGAGACCAGAAGCCCTGTGTCCCGAAGTGTTTGCTGGCGGGGTCAACGGGTTTGGGGAGCCCTGGCTCAGAACTTCTTCTGCCGTCACACGCTTGTATGTCCCGTGGGTCTTGAAGAGAGTCCCCACGCCCAGCGGGTCCCAGGGGGACGTGCCCTCCTGGCAGACTGAGGGACCACCCCGGTTGAGTGCCTCGTGTGCCCGGCCCCGCTCCCTGACCTGTGGCATCTTGGTTCCACCTTCCTCGTGGCCACTGTTGGACCAGAGGCACGTGACTCAGCACCTCTGAGCCTCAGTGTTCTCAGGGCTGAAGTAGGAAGGGCTCACAGCCGACCTCCTGAGCGTGTGGAGGGGGCCCATGAGGTCGCGGACGCAGAGCTCCCGGCACGCCATAAGGATGCAGAAATGGCACAGCGGCTGTTATGACGAGTTCTAAAACCGTCGCCCTCCCCACGCATGCCCGTGTGGTCTCCCTGAAGCCAGGCAGCAGCCCCATCTAGTAGCCGCTGTCGCCCTCCCCGTCCGGCATGCGCACCACAAGAGCGTTGTTCTTGGTGCAACAGGGCCCGTGTGCAAAGCGTCTCAGGGTTGGATTTCGACGTTCTCCATACAACCCTGGACCTGTTCCTGGACCAGAGAGCCGGTGATGTGTAATCAGCGCTTATCACAAATCTATGCTTTTCCATGGCCATACTTACCGGCAGTCTAGTTCTGTTGCATTGCATCTAGGGTCAAAGAGTAAACGCACCACACTAGAGCTTTAGTCACCCTGTTTGGGCATTTCTTCATTCTAAAAATTGGCCTTAGGAAAGTGTAACCTTAAGGGACTTACTTGCTCTCTACCTTGTTTCCTTGTCTATGGGGTGGAGAAAAGGGAAGGATGCTGGCCACACCAGGCGAGGGACAGGGTGATGCAGAACACAGGGGTTCTTTATGGGAAAGAAGCACTCTCCAGCCCCCAGAGCTGTGAGGATGAAATCACTGAGCACAGAGCTCGAGAAATACACATTCTTTGTTGTGCCATTAAGCTCAACTCAGGGAGGATTTATGGAGAACCTGCTGTGTTCAGCAGACCAACCCCTGCTCCCCGGGGCAGGGGGAGTCCAGAGATGAATAATCCCCTGGAGAGGGCCGCGGTCTGGGGGTGATGTGGGGAGCCAGAATCTTTTGTCCTGCTGTACCGGGGCCAGATCCTACAGGAGCCCACGGTGTCCCTGGTGCTGGTACCCTGAATTTCCCGGGCGAAGCTTGCTGGGCCGGCGGCCTCGGGGGTGGCTCTCTGCCTCCCCCTGCTGGCAGCATCCTGCCAGTGCCCCCTCTCAGCAAGCAGGTGGTCCCATGGGGATTTCCATCATCTGTCTGCAGCTCACAAATTGCTCACGGCCTCCCGTCACTGTGTTATTATCCCATTTTACAGATGGGGAAGCTGAGGCTTAAAGAGGCAGGGGACTTCCCCAAGTGCACCCATTTAAGCCAGGGCCATGTGACTGCTCCGGTCCACTTTCTCATAACCGTTCAGGGAGACTCCGTGGCTCGGCCCCGTCACTTTCCAGACGGGAACACCGATGCTCATGAGTTAGTACCGCAGCCAACCTGGCATTTGGCAATGGGCAGATCTGGGGGCTCTTCTGTGCTCCACTTCGGCCCTTTTGTCTTCCCAATCTGCAATCCCCCAGGCCTCCAAGTCCACGCCTGAAACAAGTCACTCCTGAGGCTCGGGGCTCTTGCCCTCCTGTGTGTGTGCGTGCCTTCGGCTGATGTGGGGTGCTGGTGCCGTGCAGGGGGGCTGCAGGTGCAGCGAGAGAGCTGGGTCCTGCCCTCGGGAGTCGCCTGAGGTTCAACTCTCCCCACCAGTCTGGCCCAGCAGCCTACTTCTCCCCTGGGGCCCCAAGGCCACCTCCTGGGCTCCTGGCTCTCATTAGCACCTTGCCAGAGCCAGGGGGAGGCCAAACTGGCGATGTCCCTCCTGGTGGGGAGCCCCTGAGAGCTTCCTTGCTTTCAGAAATCAAGTGCAAGGCCTGAAGAGCCCCAGGCAAGGCACACCCCCCTGATGCTACCTCCCACTCTCCACGTTTCTGCCCCTTGCCACTCCAGAAGCTTCTGTTTGCTTCAGCCACAAATGCGCCTTTTTCTCCACCCCTGGCTCTACCCTGTCACCAGCAGGTGGGACCCAGGCCTTGCCAGGTGCCCCCGCGGTGCCCCCAACCACACTGGACACATTTGCAGCTCTCCAGTGTCCATGCTCCCCAGGGCGGAGGCCCGGCCTGTCAGTCCCACAGCCCCAGCCCCAGCTCCTAGCAGTGCCCGACACACAGTAGGGCTCAGCCAACGATGCATACAGTTTGCTGAAGGAGGTCTCTCTCGGTTTTTTCCAGGGCCCTGCTGCAGCTAACGGGACACGACTCCCTTTCTTGCCTGGCTCTGACTCTCTGCGGAATTAGCGTCCTTCGTGTGCTTTCTAGGACACCGCTCTCACTTATGTCACCTTACATGTGTACTTGGCTCAACGATTAAGAAAAAAACAAGTTCTCTGAGGCTTGCCAGGTACCAGGCACGTTTGCAGATGCTGGAGATGAGAGACCAGAGAGATGGTGCCATGCTTATGATTAGCCTGGATGTGGATTTTTTCTTGCAAGGCACCCCAGGGGTCTGGGATGGTTCTACTAGTGCTTTATACCCCAGCTGCCCCCATGGAGGTGCCTCCCTCTGCTTATTCTCGGCCTGGCCACACAACACTGACAGGCGCTCCACACCATGGGGGCCACAGAACAAGCTCTGACACCCAGCTCTCTCTGCCCCCGGACCTGTGCTCTCCTGAAGGAACTGATGTCCCCTTCCTCTCCATTCAGACCTGCTCAGCTGTATGGCCTCCTCTTCCAGAAGCCCTGCCTGACAGCTCTTTCCACCTCGAAGCCCTAATGCACTTTTTCCCTGGACCACTCAGCCAGCCTGTCTTATGGAGGCAGCCCCTTGCCCTCTCCAGGCTGAGTCAAGCAGGCCCCCTCCCATGCCCCCAGCCTCAGCGCCCGGGATGGAGGGCTTGAGTCAGAGGCTGAGCAGAGCACCTGGTGAGGAGCAGGACCGCCCTAAAAGCATCCACTTACAAACCACTCTACTGCAGCTACTTTATGCCCTGGAGGAGTGAGGGGCAGAGGCTCATGGCCATGGGCCACCAGCCTTCACCTACACCGAGACTGCGGGTACCCCTCCAAGGGCTCCTTCCCACAATCACCGAAATGGTCGGTTGTCAGCTCCAAAATCTAGGGAGCTACAGCCCCACGCTGGGGCTGCTGGGGGGAGGGGGCCTGACCCCCTCCCACAATGTGCCCAATGTCTAGACCAGCGCTGTCCAATGGAAATATGCCAGGCACGTATGGAATTTTAAACTTTTGACGAGCTATGTTAAAAAAAGGGAAACAGATGAAATAAAATGTAATAGTATATTTAACTCAATATACGCAAATTGTTATCATTTCAATGTGTGATAGAAAGCTATCAGTGGGCCATTTGATGTTCTTGGCACCCTGGCCTCTAAACGTGTACTTAGATTCCATCCCAGCTCGGCCCAGCCCCCCGTGCAGGCGCTCAGCGGCAGCCTTCTTTGGACAGTGCAGGCTACTGCGAGGGGCTGACGAGCACAGTCCTGGGAAGTGTGTAGCCCTGGGTCCCGTGCGCTCTGGGTAACAGGACTACAGCTCCTGTTACTGAGCTTTGCATGAGGAACAAACAACTCTGCCCTCAGGAAAGAGCGGCTCACTCTAGCCCCTGTAGGTGGGCTTCAGGGAGGCGGTGGCATTTGTATGCAGCCTCCGTGAGTCAGGGAGGAGGAAGGACAGAATGAGGGACGCGCTGCAGGCAAAGGGAAGCAGTGCGCCCCATCGGCGCGGGCCCTACGTGCTCTGCAGCCAGTCGCCCTGTGCCCATTTGCCCCTGACAGGCCCAGGACAGCCCAGTTCGTGCCTGCTGTTTAGGTAGAGGCGTCAACAGCACGTTGTCAAGGTGCTCAGCCCGCCTGGACTCCAGGTCGCTGAGGATGTGATGGAGCTTACAAGCGGCGGACCTGTGACTCAGAGCCCAGCCTCCATGACCTTTGGCTCGACTGTGGGCCTAGACCTCTCTCCTGCACACCAGGCTACGGAGGGCCAAGAACGTGAGGGCCTCCACTCCAGGGGCTTAACGGGAGGGAGGAGGGGATGGGCCCTTGCACCTTTGCCTCTGCTTCCCCCTTTCAGAGGGGTTAACAGTGACATCTGTCTCTGCAGAGCGGTTTGTTGGGACACAGTGACTGCAGGAGGAAGTGAATCAAGGGCGGCCAATCCAGGGCTGAGTTCCAGCCCACGCTTGCTAACTCTGTGTTGAAATAGGTTGGGACCTTGATTTCTGCAAGGCAAATGTTAGCTTAGCAGAGTGGCCACGTCAGATAGACTGAAACTCCCCCGGCACCCCCTGGGGCCCTGACAGCGTGGCTGCTCCCCACCAACGTCACAGCACACTCCTTCCTTCTTCCCAGGCTCCTGAGTCCCAGGGTGACCAAGGAGCCCTCCACCCCCAGGCAGGCCTCCTCAGCGGCTGCTATTGCACTAGCTGCCGCTGGGAGCTCGGCCACGGGGCGGGGGGGGGGGGAATGCAATCGGATGGTCATCCCTGCCACTCTTCCCGCCCCCTGGAAGGAGCTGGAGCAAGTGGGAGCAGGCTGCTACTCTCCCCTCTCCCTGCCAGGCAGGTGTGCAGGTGAGTGGGCCGGGCCGGGCCGACTGCTTCCCACCTTCTGAACCTCCCTTCCTCACTGGGGAAATGTGGATACACACGGCGGCACCGCCTCGTCCCTAAGAGGATATCCTCCACGGGAGGGCTCGGAGGGTGCCATCCACCGGGAGGAGCAGGAGGCCAGGCGCGGCGGCCCGGCCTGTCCATTGCACACAAGTACCCGCTCAACGGCTGCGGAACGCCGAACGGAGCCCTGGCTTCCGTCCACGCGGCCTGGGGGCCGCGACCGGGCGCAGAGGCAGCCGCTGCCCGCCGGGGGAAGAGCCGGGGCCTCGGAGGGGCTCGGGCGGACGGAGGAAAAGGACAGGAGCAGCGGGGCGTGCGCGGGGGTGGCGGCCGCACCGCGTAGGGGCGGCGTGGCCGGGGCCGGGGGGCTGCCTACAGGACGACTCCCAGGGCTCCGCTTCCCGAAGGCCGGGCGCGGACCGAAACGAACTTCCCGGGCAGAACTGGAACCCTGAGCCACCAGTGGCCGTAACCAGGCAACCCGTGAGCCGCCGCGAGGTGCGCAGGCGCAGCCCGCTCCGGCGGCCGGCGCACGCGCGGTCGCCTCCGCCTGTCTCCAGCCCTGGAGGAAGTCCAACGGCAGAATGGGAGGGTCGCGCCTGCGCTAGGGCGCCGCTCGGCTTCTCGGTGCCGCCGAGTAGCCGTTCTCGGCCTCGGTCGTTCAAGACTGGTTCTTCACTTGGGCCTGACTGAAGAACCCCGACTCTCTCCCATCCTAAGACAAGAAAAAACTGGGAGAAAGAGCTGGCGTAACCAGGGCGACGTCCCCGAGCAGCCCTCCGCGCGCCCGGCCCGGCAGGTGGGCGAAGGGCGGGTCGCGGCGGGGGCGGGTCGCAGGGGCGAGGCCAAGGGAGCGGGACCGAGGGATGAACGCCGAAAGATTGGTCGCAGGCGAGGGCGGGGCCAACGGGGCGGACGAATGGATGGCCGGCGAGGGAGGGGGCGGAGCTAACGTACGGGGAGTAGCGTCTCGGGAGCAGCTGCGATGGGCGGGGCTGATGGGCGTGGTGGGCAGGCGTGGCGCGCGCTGACGTCGCGGTCGGACACGTCGGCGGCGCGGCGGCCGGAGCCGGATGTGCCAAGATGGCTGCTGCGGCTGTCGTGTCTGCGCTCGTCGCCGCAGCCGGGCCGGCTTTCGCCGGCTGCTCCTGAGGGGTTGGCCCAGGGATCGCGGAGGGGCCGGGCGGGAGCCTCGGCCGCCCTGTGGCGCGCCGGTGAGGGCCGGGGTCGGGCGGAGGGGAGCGGCCGGGCCGGGCCCAGCCCCAAGCGGACGGCGCCTCTCCCGGTACCGCCAGGTGTCGGGCAGAGGCCCCGGGGGCGGGTGGGGACCTGCGGGCCCGGGGTGGGTCCGGCTGGGCCAGGTGCGCGGCCTGCCTGCCGCCTTCTGCACCTCTGTTGCCCTCGTCAGACTGACGGGGACCCCGCAGGCAAGGCCTGCACTGTGGCAAGTGCCTGTCGGGCTCACAGTGTTGACACTTGGCTTAGCCCTGGTGGCCTGGACGGAGGGTTGTGTTGGAGTGGCTGGAAGATAGACCAGACCTGCAACTTTTTATTTATTTATTTATTTTTAATTTGCGAGAGAGAATGAGAGACAGAGAGCATGAGAGGGAGGAGGGTCAGAGGGAGAAGCAGACTCCCTGCTGAGCAGGGAGCCCGATGCGGGACTCGATCCCGGGACTCCAGGATCATGACCTGAGCCGAAGGCAGTCGCTTAACCAACTGAGCCACCCAGGCGCCCGCCCTGCAACTTTTTAAAGAGTACAAACGAGTACGAAATTTCTTTAGCAGTTTTGCGTGTCCTTTGCTTGGAAGCTTCTGAAGTAGTTTTGTCTGCATTGGTTGAGAGATTTCTCCTGGGCCACGCTGGTGAAGAGACAGATTAGCATTGCTGTTGTCTGTTGGGAATTTCGTGGCAAAGTGACAGGTGTTGCAGCGGAGGTCTGTCACTTGTGTTTTACATTAAGGGTTAGAGGGATACGGAATAAAATTACAGTTCTTGTGGCGGAAGAATTACAGTCGAGTGGGCACATCACACAGCCACTTAAAATCAGCTTTTGCTGCTTCACCTGAAAACACTTTTATTTTTATTTTTTTAAGATTTTATTTATTTATTTGACAGAGAGAGAGCGAGAGCAGGAACACAAGCAGGGGGAGTCGGGGGAGGGGGGGAAGCAGGCTTCCCGCAGAGCAGGGAGCCCGATGTGGGGCTCGATCCCAGCACCCTGGGATCATGACCTGCGCCGAAGGCAGACGCTTGACGACTGAGCCACCCAGGCGCCCCTGAAAACACTTTTAAATGGCTTGGAGATTGGGCATGAGCTGCTTAAGATTATGTGTTAAACCCGTGTGTGCAGATGTTAACCTGAGTGGTATTTCCCACCCCAGATATGGCAGGGAGCAAACCAGGTCACACACAGTTGTTTCTAACATTGATACTTTTGCAAGTTTCAGCAGAACCAGGCTCCCTGCAGGTTTCCCTCCCCCCCCATGCCGTTTCTTAGGGTTCTGGGTGTTGTTATCTTGCAAACATAAGGCAAGAGGCATGTTCCTGTGATTCATTCACCCTAAATAGCAGTAGGTCCCAAAATCATCCAGAAAGCTTTCTTTAGGGTAGTGTGTCGATTTTAATGATTCCTTCTTGCTTCTGTAAAGCTCTTTCCTGAATGTCAGTGCGTCCTTTAGGATCTTTGTCATTTTTAGCAGTGTTTAGGCTCCCCTTTCTCTAAATGTGTTTGATTCTGTACTTAGGAAAGTTGGAGTTTATGGTTTCTTTGAGTGGAGTGTCTCATAGTCTGACAGGGACATCACACTCACAGTTGCCGTGAGGGCGATTGAAGGCAAATGGTAGACTCCCAGGTTCTTTCTGGCACTCCTTTTGGTTTACACACTCGTAGCTTGAGGCCGCAGCTCTGAGGATAAGGAGTGGGCTTTAAGTGTCTTGGTCCCACAGTCAGGAATTTATATTGGAAATAGGTGTGCTTAAGTATTTCCGAGAGATACAAGGCAGTCTACTTGAAGAACTAGGTTTATGAGTAATGCATCTTTAAGAACAGCAGCTGGTGTCTCTGAAATAGTGCTTTTTTTAAAAAGTTAGATGACTTGAGGGTGCAGGATGACTTCCTGGCTGGAATTAAGTTCCCTGGGGTCAGGAGAGAAGTGATAGGCAGTTTTTCTGTTTGTGAATAAAGAAAAAAGATTAAAAGGATAATGTTCAAGATTGTTTCAAATGAAATTGGCATATTGGTAAAAAGCTCTCAATTATGGGTAGGGGGGAGAGTAGGGGATTCTACGTTATAGGAAAGTGATAGTGTTTGCTTATAAAATGGTTCTTAGTCTGGGAGTTGAGAAAATAGTTTTTAAAGAAAGTTTCTTCAAGGAAAGCATGTAAGTATAAACCTGTGAAATTTACATTTTGATAACATTTCCCTATTAAATAGCAATAGGGATTAAGGCATCCCAGAATCTCTGTGAGTAGAACTTTGTAAGATGAAACCCAGAAGAAACCATAGAAATTGTCATATTGCTTCTCTTACTTTATAGATGAAGTGACAGGGTCACAAAAAGACAAGGGGTGTGCCCGGGGCCATTCAGCTGGACATCCAGCCGTGCTCTCCCAGTTACACCCCTGCTGTGTAATCCTCTGGGCCTCTGCCATGTGTGGTTTTTCTTTTTTAAAGCTGCTTAGAATGGTGAGGGTCCTCTGCTGAAGCCTTACAAGGAGGAAGTCGTGTCTTGGGGGGTGTCCTGAGTGCCTCTGTTGCGCAGATAACAAGTCCATAGAAAGCTGAGCTGTAAACGTGCTTTGTTTTGAAATGGCTCCTTATAACCCAGTGAGGTCTCCAATGCTGTTCCTAATGTAGTCCATTAAATTTGAGTGAGTTTCGGAGTGCTCTTCAGTCAGAAGGGGTTCCCTGTTGGCCTAGGACAGAGCATGTGTGGGCAGTAATGGTAGTGAAGTAATAGATTCCTAGGACTAGTTTCCAGAGAGACATAGGAGCTTTCCTTTGTAATAGTTTTACTTAAAACACATTCATAAGTGCGTTCTTGTATCTGGCTATCAGAAAGATTTCCAAGAGCAAAAATTTTGTACATCTGCAGAAACGTGTGGGTTACACTCTGGAGTCCTTCCACGATTTCTCCCTCTGGTGTTTACTTACCCCCGTGATTGGCTAAACTTACCCTGTTTGTGAGGGTGGTACTAGGGGGAAGGACTTAACACATAGAAAAAGAATTTGTAAAGAGACGGTACCTGGGTTTTTGTCTTAGCAGTACAGGTTAACTGTTCAAGATTATACTTAATGTATTTTATTTAGAAAAAAACCCACCACTAGCACAAGCAAGAAAAAACACTGTAAAGATGATTTTGCTTCTTTGTTCTTTATAAAAGTTTTTTTTGGCACTCTATTATTGAAAACTTTTGAATGAAGTCAGTTGGTCAGTTTTATTTATTTATTATTTTCTTAAAGATTTTATTTATTTATTTGACAGAGAGACAGTGAGAGAGGGAACACAAGCAGGGGGGAGTGGGAGAGGGAGAAAGAGGCTCCCTGCCGATCAAGGAGCCCTATGTGGGGCTCGATCCCAGGACCCTGGGATCATGACCCGAGCCGAAGGCAGATGCTCAACGACTGAGCCACCCAGGCACCCCGAGTTGGTCAGTTTTAAAACTGCTTTAAGTTTACTTGGGGTTTTCATTCTAGGGATAGTTGTTACAGCTCTGGCAGTCAGAGGCAACTTGTTTTGCTAATGCTATTCAGGCAGTCATCACACAGAAAATGAGGGCTTTTGCACGGGAGCATAAAAGGCATTTTAGTATATTTTAGATTTTTCAGCTTGTATTACTCTGTACTTTATAACGCCCTTTCATTAGAATGGAAATACAAATTCTAAACTTTTGTTTTCATTTCAAGATTTAATATTAACCTTTGTGAGAAGTATGATATATGCAGTCTTAATAGAGAAGTTGGCTCTTTCGGGATCTGGAGATAATTTATGGGGCGATGTCAGCGTACCTGGTAGTAAGTCAGAGCAGCAGTTCAGCTGTGCTTCATCTCTGCCCTCTGCTCTGGGTGGGGGCGTCACGGAGGCAGCAGGCATTCCACACGGGTATTCAGCTGGGCTACAAAACTGAACCGCAGAGAAGGCAGTGACTTGTGTCAAGTCAGTCAGTGAGCTCCAGGCACAGCCCGCGTTTGCATCCCGATCCGGTGTTCTCCCTGTTCTTGCCTGTGCACGCAGCAGCCCCTCTGGGGCGCAGTTCTGGGCGGGAGGGGGGTGAGAGCAGGAGCTGAGGGACTGAAGATGCAAACTCTTAAGTTGTTTCCAGCCTTTCTCTGTTTTTTTAGTTTTCCTGATTCTGGCTGGGAGTTTGAATATATGGATTTTATGCTAATTTCTTCTTTTTCTTTTTCAGTTCAAATTAAGGAAAACCTATATCCTGCTTCTTTCTATAAGCAGCATCTAATTGTGCAAAAGATCAGTCATGCAGCCACCTCCCCAGGCAGCCCCATCCGGTGTGGTTGGGCCACCTCCAGCTGGGACTCCTCAGAGCATGTTCTGGTCCAACAGACCATATAGGAGACAGGCAAATAATAACGCACCCGTGACTCCGATAACTTGCCCCCTGCAGCCGGTGACGGATCCATTTGCTTTTAGTAGACAGGCGCTACAAAATACATCATTGGGCAGTTCGTCCAAAAGTAGCCCACCCATTCTGCAAGGCCCGGCCCCACCAGCGTTCCTTCAGCGCACCGGTCTGCCTGTGCCTCACACCAATGCTGGGGATACCCTCCAAGGACCAGTGTCACAGCCCAGAGCAGATGGCAGTCTGTTTTCCAGTGTGCTGACCCCTTCAACTCCATCGGAGCCCGAGGTGAACAGGAGTGCCGAGGTTGCTTCCGGCTCAGAACCCGAAGTTCAGACTCTGCCATACCCTCAGTATATTCCAGGAGCGGGTGTTGACAGTTCTCATGGGGGCCATCCTCACACGAACATGCCTGGGCCCGATAGGCCCCTGAGTAGGCAGAACCCGCATGACAGTGCTGCAGCATTAGCACCATCCCCTTTCTTCCCTCAGCCTCATCAGCAAATGCCAGGGCAGTGGGGACCAGGGCAGGGAGGCCCACAACCCTCAGGTCAACATTATTGGCCCCGCCCAGAAGGACCTGTTCAGAACGCGGTGCCTCACGCCTCCAGTGTTTCTCACTTCCCTGCTCCGTCCAACCCACATCATGGTCCTGGCCACGAGCAGCTCAACCCACTGGTGTGTTTGCCAGGACCCTTAGCCAGTGATGGAAGCAACGAGGCGGCCTACCTACAAAGTGGAAACCATTCATCAGATAACTTTGATCCTGAAAATGCGTTCAGGCAAAATTCTAGAGCTGGGAATACTCGGGCGAGCCAGGAGCTCAGGCCAAATCCAGGAGTGAATAAAGAGCAGTTGCCAGACCTCGCTCTCGTTAATCCCCTCGCTCAGGGAAATAGCCCAGAAAGCCATTTGCACTACCCCCCAGGGGCCGGGACCAGCCGAGCCCTGTCAGAAGTGGACTCCGGGGCTCTCTCCATGTTTTTCCAAGGTGGGGAAACAGAAAATGAGGAGAATCTCTCCTCTGAAAAAACAGGCTCTGCTGGTCAGTCTGACTTCGACGGCTTCTCCCCCAGCCCCGCGCTTGGTCATCCTCCTGCACATGTGGGAGCAGGTGGCGTTTACCAGGCCTTTCCCAAAGGTTCCAACAATGAGGCCACGCAGCAGGGAGGACTCCCACAACCTTATTTTTCTCAGTCTGCAGGCGCCCAGCCTGATCGGCCCCCGGCAGCAAGCGCCGCCACCGCCGTGTGGGGCAGCGCAGCAAGCGCAGGGGCGCACACGGCCAGCAGCGTGCAGTCTGAGAATGTGGAAGACCTAGAATTCATTCAAAATCAGGAAGTTCTGCCAAGTGAGCCCCTGAGTTTGGACCCTTCCTCCCCAAGCGATCAGGTCAGATACGGGCCCCTTCCCGGGCCAGCCGTCCCTAAGCTTGGTGGTGTGGGCCACGCTGGAGGTGGGGGCCCAAACCTCGAGGCCCCGGATTCAGCACTGCACCCTGTGTGGTCTGATGGCGCGTCAGCCGGTTACAGCAGCAAGAACCACAGGAATCTCCCGAGTGCAGCCAGGCCCCAAGATGTAGGCACTTTCATTCAGCAGGAAGTTGGAAAGCCTGAAGATGAGTCTTCGGGGAGTTTTTTTAAGCAAATTGATTCTTCTCCTGTGGGAGGAGAGACAAACGAGACCACCGTGAGTCAAAATCACCACAGCAGCCGGTCCCAGCCCTCAACCCCAAGCCCCCCAAAACCCACTGGAATATTTCAGACAAGTGCAAATAGTTCTTTTGAACCAGTGAAATCGCACTTAGTTGGAGTAAAACCCGTCGAGGCTGATCGTGCCAATGTGGTAGGTGAGGTGAGAGGGGCCACTGCCCACCAGAAGCAGCGTGGGGCCGCTGCTGCCCGACCCGACGCCTCCCCCGGCAACCTGGAGCAGCCGCCGGACAACATGGAGACCCTGTTCACGCTCCAGGCCTGTTCTGCACCCTTCTCCGTCCCTGTGGAGCCTGGCCACGGGCTCTTGCACAGCGGGGGACCGCCCTTGGAAACTGTGCTCCTGGCAGCGGAGAAAAGGCCTTTGGCCAGAGCCCAGGGAGCTTTGAAGTGTGAGAGCCCAGTGACGACGTTGTGGGCACAGAACGAGCTGCCAGATTTTGGAGGCAATGTCCTTCTAGCCCCGGCTGCTCCTGTGTTGCACGTGCCTGTGAAACCCCAGCCGTCGGAAGTGATTCAGCCTCCAGATGAGGGCGTGTCCGCTCCGCAGTCCCAGGAGCCGGGCTCCGGCCTCCCTCTGCCGAGTGGGGACAGCATCTGTGCTTCTGAGAACCTTGAGAATCCTCCCAAGATGGGAGAAGAGGAGGCCCTCCCGTCACAGGCAAGTTCCGGCTATGCCAGTCTGTTGTCCTCACCGCCCACTGAATCTTTGCAGAATCAACCAGTCTTGATTGCCCAGCCTGATCAAAGCTATAATTTGGCTCAGCCCATTAATTTTTCTGTGTCCTTATCGAGTCCTAACGAGAAGAATCAGCCCTGGAGAGATGCTGTGGTCGGGGATAAGCCCTCGGCAAGCAGCCGGGCTGTGGGGGGGGACTCTGGAGATGGTGCTGCTGTGTCTGGGATCACGGCCGGCGCTCTCACCCACTCGCCTCTGCCTAGCAGTCTCACGCACAGTAGTTTTCCACAAGTTCCTGGTACTTCGGAAATAGTTTCTAATCAGCCTGCTAATTTGCTGGTTCAGCCGCCACCTCATCCAGTTCCAAAGAACTTGCTTTCAGAAAGCCAAAAGATTGATAATGCAGAGAACGTTCTTCCCGAGTTGGTTAGTAGCCCTGCTGGAAGCACAGGCGTGATGTTAGTGCCCCCTGCAAACGCTACCTCAGTACCTACTGGTAGTAAGGCAGATCACTCCAGTCATCGGGAAGAAACTCCTGGAGCCCCAGACTTCACACTAAATAGGACTTTGGAAAATCCTCTAAGGATGTATAGCCCATCCCATGCTGACAGCTCTGCGTGTCGGCACACCGTCAGCAGTCATCCGAGACAACCTGGGCCCGGGCCACATAACTCAGACCATTTCTACCAACAGGTGACAAAAGACGCTCAGGACCAGCGTGGCCTAGAGAGAGCCCAGCAGGAGCCAGCACCACCTCTTCCACAAGGGCCCAAAGCAACGTGTTCAGAAACTTCAAACCCGGGAAGTCCACCCTTGCAGGGACAGCCCCAAAACTTGGTCCCACCACCCGCAAGCCCAGCTCCAGCTGACACAGGTCAGCCGCTGCCGGCCCGGCCACCTCGGTCCTCCAGCGCATCGGTCGTGTCCACCAGCTCGAGCCAGGCAGCCATGCGGTCGGACCAGCACTGGCTGCAGCCGCCTCTTCCGGACTTGGCATCTTACTACTATTACAGACCCCTGTACGATGGCTACCAGTCCCATTACCCCTCGCCATACCCGCTGGAGCCTGGCCCGGCCCCCCTCTATTACCAGGTACGCTCAAGCTCTTGGGCTTGAATCCTGTGACCAGTGGTTCCTTTCTCTCGAGCTGTGCTCCTTGGCAGGCTTTTGTTGCTCAGCGCAGAAGTAAGTAGTGCCGTCACCGTGCAGAGTGCCGGTTCCAGGCGCCGCTGCGTGAGGCAGGCCCCCCGCTCACGGAGCTTGCTCTGCCCGGTGCGGCCCGTCTCTTGGAAGTTTACTCTGCATGCCTGTGTATTGCATTGCGTGCAATACCTGATTAATTTTTTCACATGGCATCCCCCAACTTACATGGCTGAGAAGCCACCTGTTCCCTGTCCCACTGGTGGCTTCTCTGTAGAACTTGAGTTGTGGGTTGCACACTTTGGGAAACTGGGATAGCCTCTGCAAACTTCGGTGTGGTTTTGATGTGAAAAATCTATCTGACGAGTAACAGGAAGTATAGTATTTGAAGTCCCTTCTCAAGAATAAAAGCATTTAGAGAAAATGTTAGGTTTGGAATATAATCCTAGCAAAACAGCCAAGGGGGATGAAATTCCATAACCTCCTTGAGGGGCAGCAGCGGGGTGGGGGCGGCCACTGTGCTACGCGGAAGCCTTGCCCTTCACCGTGGCCCAAGTGCACGAATGTTGTTTAAATTGGGTTCTGTTCAGTCCTGTTACTTTGAAACCATATGGTTCAAGCGTACACATTGGAACGCTGTCTGCTTCTCATGACTTGTAGTCCCAGCCCAGCATCACCCAAAGGTAGCTGAGTTCACAGGAGTGTGGACCTCAAGTTTGAAAAGCACGGTTCTACTGGGCAGGGGGGTTGGCCATCCTGGGGCCCTTGCAGTCAGAGGCGGCTGGGTGTGCAGGGCTGGTGGGGTTGGGCCAGGCGGCAGCCCCCGTTGACAGGAGGCTTGGGTCTCCTTTGCAGGCTTTTAGCATCTTTGGGAATGTATGAATGTATGAATAGTGCACAACTGAGCACTGAGACCAGCAAATTCTAGATTCTGGAAGGAGCCCCAAGGACTCCCGTTGCCACACACCGAAACTGATTTTCGATGTGCCCAGAGCCCACGGGGGCTGGCAGAGCGTGAGGGGAGCAGTGTACCTGCTTTGGGTCCTTTGTGTAGCAACTCCGTATGCCTCCCAGGAGTTCCAGCTGGAGCCCAGCACACTTTCGTGGGAGCCCGCCCCCTGCTGCCCTTTGGCCTTGTCGCCACAGCCTGCAGCAGTGGTCAAGAATAAGTCTGTTTGACGTGATTTCTCCTCTTCAGGTGATGGCAGAGAGTCAGGCTCATAGACCAAAGGGCTGATTCTGTCTCATGCCTGGATCGCCTCATCTCTGCTTCGGGTCTGCACATGGCCACTCCTTAGAGACAGAGCCGTGGCCATTCATCAGTCCGTTAATGGAGCCGAAAGCCTCATGAGAGTAAAATGTGATCCTCTCTTTGAGGCTTCCCCTAGCTCCAGGACCCACTGAGATGAAACCCTGGTTATTTTGCTTACCTGAGATGGTGTCTGAAACAGAACACAAACTTGTGGGGTCATCGCATCTCCACATTTGAGACTTCAGGGACTAGAAGCCTGGCGGAGCCCTCGAGAGTCTCCATGGTTCCGTAGGGTTTGCCCGCTGACACATTGGCCATCTCCTGAGCAGGAGCAGGGCAGTCCCTTTGAGGAAGATCCTGCCACCTGCCTGTGGCTGTGGATTTCAGATTGTAGGTTTTCTGTTGTGCATGAGGGAAGCCCCACGTCCAGCGCTCCTCCTAGAGGGCCATCATCAGTGCCGTTTAGAGCTAGTGCCGGCTGCTCGACATGCTGTGTCTCTGCTGGTCTCTAACGTCGCACAAACCCTTCTTCCGGCAGGACGTCTATGGCCTGTATGAGCCCAGGTACAGGTCCCACGACAGTGCAGCGTCTGCCTATGCTGAGAGCTACCGCTACGCCGAGCCTGAGCGACCCAGCTCCCGAGCAAGTCACTGCTCAGACCGGCCACCTGCCAGGTGATGGACGTCCGTGTTGCCGGCTGTGGTAGTAACTTAGTGATCTGAGGAAGACCGTACTCGTAAAGAGCTATACCAGCCTATCCTGTGTTTGTGTTTACTCAGCACAGGCAGAGCACAGGAGCACTTTGAAATGGAACAGAGCCCCACCCCCACCCCACCCCCGAAGCCACCTTGTCCTGTCCGCCAGCGCTGGGTCAGGGCAGACTCTTGGCGGGGTCCTCTTGTGGCCAGCTGCTCCTCCTACGGCCGAGGCGCGCACGCGGCTCTGGCATTTGGCTGACTGGGTGTTCAGGGCCCTTAGACTGGGGCAGCTTTGCCCGTGCAGACGCTTCCCTACTACTAACCGCAGAGGTGCTTGATTATTGGGCCAGAACACCTGCCCACGTCCCCTTCGCAGCACTGCCTCTCTGGCGGAAGGCCCCCGCACACCTCCGGCCTGCTGCTCTCTCTCGCTGACCAAGCACGTCTCGTTCTGGGATTATAGATGAGGGATTCTTTTTTTAAGATTTATTTATTTATTTTAGAGCGAGAACACAGAGGGAGAGAGAATCTCGAGCAGACTCCCTGATAAGCACAAGAGTCGGACGCAGGGCTTGATCTCCTAACCCTGAGATCATGACCTGAGCTGAGATCAAGAGTCAGACATTTAACCAACTGAGCCACCCATGCCCCCCTGGGTGAGGGATTTTGGAAGATCACGGGCGTCACGCCTTCAGCCAACTAGGAACTGAGGCGGGTCCCAGCCCCCACTCGGAGCCGCAGGGTGTGCGGCCTGTTCCCGGGTGCGACCTTGCCTGCCTTCCAGAGCCTTGACCTATACTCGCTCATCGTCCGCTTGGAGGAAGGATGGGTCACGGGTGTAGGTTTTGTTACAAGAGTACATGGTTTCTTGAACTTGTAGTAGAGGAGGTCTGATTGCCGATGGAGACTTTGTGCGTGCATCGCCTTTCAAAATCTTGGGGTCCTGTTGCTGGTCCTTCAAGGCTTTGATAGCTTGTCTGGAGACAAGGCTCTGTCTCTGTGAGCCTTTGCCTGTTGAGCTGGCCTCTCTGTGCATTCCTGACCTGCACGTGGCCCATACTTCTAGGAGCTTTATGTAAGAAAGTTCCCGAGGGTTTAGCTCCTGTATGGCACCTAGAAGATGAGGTTTTCTGAAGTTAAGTGTTCTGACTCAGGGAAAGCAACAGGCAGGTGATTTCTAGAGCCCCGTAAGCACGGCGGAGGGTGCAGCCAGCGCACATCTTGCCATTCCAGTTTTCTGTCTGCTTGCCCACCTGCAAGTTAACACGGTACTTCATTCTAAGAGGCCAAGAATTCAAGGTGGCCCCGTGCTGTTGAAAAGTCATCCAACCAGAGGCTAGGCCAGGTTACACGGGAGTGGTTCTGTCCCGTCTTGCAGTGTTTCTGTTCTCGTGCTGTCTTCACCGCTCACTTGTGACACCTCTGGAGAACACCCTGTCCTTCCTGCCCTGCTTCGGTTGGGGGGCGGTGTGTGCTTCTGCCTGGTGTGAGCGCATCCCTGCAGGAACTGCCTGCAGTGGGAGCATGTCTTTCGTTTGTGTGGCTGTGTCTTTGCTGATGGATGAATGGGCCTGGTTGGTGAGGGCGGCGAGGAGGTGGCATGCTCTTGGTCCTGCCCTGTGTCAGATCATTGTTCTGAGCCCACTGCAGGTGTGCTCAGGGGCCCCCACTCTGCAGATAGGTGGGGTCTAAGGGTTCTCCTCCAAAGCCCTGGGAAGGGCCCTTGTTCCTATAGCTGAGCCATGGGGGTGGGTGCTCCTCACAGGCCGCCTCTGCCCCAGGAGCTGTGCCAGCCAAGCCCCCAGGCTCAGCTGGGTGACATTCCTGAAGGGACATGAGAAAAGTTATATTTTAAAAGTCAAATATTGTCGGACGCCTGGGTGGCTCAGTTGGTTAAAGCAACTGCCTTCGGCTCAGGTCATGATCCTGGAGTCCTGGGATCGAGTTCCGCATCGGGCTCCCTGCTCAGCGAGGAGCCTCCTTCTCCCTCTGACCCTCCCCCCTCTCATGTACTCTCTCTCATTCTCACTCTCTCAAATAAATAAATCTTAAAAAAAAAAAAAAAAAGTCAAATATTGTCTAAAACTTGTTATTACAAAAATGCTAGTAAGTTCTTCTAAGAATCTTACTGCCCCAGGGGCACCTGGGTGGCTTAGTTGGTTAAGCGTCCAACTCTTGATTTCAGCTCAGGTCTTAATCTCGGGGTCGCGAGATTGAGCCCCACACAGGGCTCTGGGCTGGGCATGGAATCTGCTTGACAGTCTCTCCCTCTGCCCCTACCCCGCTCCCCACATTCACTGTGTGCACATGCTCACTCTCTCACTTGCACTCACTCTATTGGAGGGAAAAAACAAGAATCTTAGTGCCTAGAAGTTCTGACAGCTGACCTTGCTAAGTTCTGCTTTCTGTGCGCTGAGAGTCAGACTTATAGCTTGGTCTTTGAGGCTGGTCTCCATCAGGCGCGCTTCAGGTCTCATACTGGTCACATTCAAGAGACTGACACCAGGGGCTGAGCCAGCCGCAGCCCTGCACCTGGGCGTACACCGTCACGCGTCCAAAGGACACAGCACGTGGTCTGTGTGGACAGCTCAGTGCGTTTTGCTCCTGCTAAGCGTGATACCAGAAACTTGAGAACCTATTTGAGCCTTGCCATGCAGGACACAGTGCTGAGCACACAGAGGGCGGCCAGCTCATTGATTCTGCATGGCACTTAAATAGGTATTTAAGAGATGGATTTTAAAGATTTTATTTATTTGTTTGTCAGAGAAAGAAGGGGCACAAGTTGGGGAGCTGCAGGCAGAGGGAGAAGCAGGCTCCCCGCTGAGCAGGGAACCCTGGGATCATGACCTGAACCGAAGGCAGACTCTTCACCGACTGAGCCACCCAGGCGCCCCAAGAGATGAATTTTAATTAGCTGTGTGGGAGGGGGTCCCATAATCTCCTTGTTACTGTTTCGGATCTACCGATGAGTGTTTTTTCATGACCAGAGCGTTTTGCTGAGTGTCTGATGCTCTGGCAATCACGTGTACAGATTTACGTCTTGTCCTAGTCTAAGAAGCGAGTAGGTGAGTTGTTTTTAACAGTGTGGTGTGTGCTTTCAGGCAAGGGTACCCCGAAAGTTACTACAATTCCAAAAGTGGATGGAGCAGTCAGAGTGACCACTATGCGGATTATTACTCCGGCCAGTACGACTACGGAGGTACGTTCAGGATTCTGCATGGCCGACCGCTAGTGCGTCCCGGTGCGCAGCTGCGCTCTGTGATCGTTTCTTAGGAGACTTCCCCGTTTGTTAGTTTTCGTATGTTTTTTTTTTTTTTTAAAGATTTTTATTTATTTATTTATTAGAGAACAAGCAAGAGAGAAACAGCATGAGAGGGGGGAGGGTCAGAGGGAGAAGCAGGCTCCCTGCCGAGTCGGGAGCCCGATGCAGGACTCGATCCCAGGACTCCGGGATCATGACCTGAGCCGAAGGCAGTCGCTCAACCGACTGAGCCACCGAGGCGCCCCAGTCCTCGTATGCTTTTAATCCAAGAGCCGAAGTAGTTGAAAATAATCTGTGCCTGGAAATAATTATATTGCTATTTTTCATTAGGAAATTACGATTTGGTTTAGTGTTAATGTCTCTTTATCACATTAGTAGTTTCCTTTGACTTTCTAGCAAAGCGTCGTGAGTAGTTCCAGAGCAGCCTTGTCCATATGTGACTACTTAAATTGCTTAAAATAAATAAAATGGAACACCAGCTCCTGGGTCGCACTGGCCACGTGTGGTGTGCCAGTGACCTCCTGTGGCCGGCCCCGACTTGCGCGGTGCAGACGTCAGATGTCCCCGCCGTGCCAGTGCTGCCTGCCGGTCTTGACGTGCTCCTGCTGGGCAGCGCGTGCCCGTCGGTGGCCCTGCCGCGCCTGCTGTCCGGTGCTGGGCAGGGTCCCAGGCCCGCAGCCTCGCAGGCATCCCGGCACAGCCGCCCCGTCTGCTGCTTCCCACAGGCCTCTTTCCTTTCTACGATTGTACTGCTGTAGACGTAAATTCTGCTCATACCTGCCAAAAGTGGGACTTCTAGTTTATAATATTAATGTATATATTTTTTAATATTTTAGTTTTGGAGTATTTCTTAAAACTTTCTGGGTCACGTTAGAAGACATACGAGGGAAATTTGTAGTCCCAGGATTAAGTGTTAAAAGGTCGTGACTACGAACAAAATTTTAACAAAGATGACCTTCTAGCGTGTTTTGGGGTTCTTTTTAATCACGTGTGTTGAGAGAACAGCCAGGGGCCGTTAGGTGTTACACGTAATAGGTGGGATACCACCCGGCCCCTCTGTCTCACAGTTAATACTCTCCCAGGGCATGCTGATTTGTGGGAGGAAGGTTTGGTTCGTCTAAGAGCCTGGAGGCATGCTTCAGTCCTGGGGTGGTGTGGTCTCTCCAAGGGCCAGAGGAGAGTCTTCCCTTGCCTGCTGTAATCAACCCCGAATCCCCCGCTTACAGACCCAGGTCGCTGGGACCGGTACCACTGTGCTTCCAGATTCAGGGATCCCCGCACCTGTGACCGGAGGTACTGGTATGATGCTGAATACGATGCGTACAGGAAAGAAAACTATGCTTATGGCGACAGGTTGGTACAGTGCACTTTGATAAGAAGGGTTGCTCATAGCCAGAGCTTTGCTCCTGCATCTCTGGCCTCGTGTCTGTCATTTACCCGAGCTGCACTTGTGTTTGGGATCCTGGTGAGCAGCTGACACTGGGGTCACTGTCTGAAAGAGAAGGATGAGCCAGGCCCTCCTGGCAGTTTCCGCTTGGGCTGTTGGAGGGGAACTGGCCTCGGCACAGGTGCTGGAAGTCGGCTCCTCTTCTTCTTGGGTCTGGGAGAGGCGTGGCCGCACGCAGCGTGAACTTGAAGGATGTTTCTCCAGATCTGAAGGCAGGGATTTGAACTTGGGCTTGGGATGTGGCCACTCTCCCAAGGGTAGGCTCTGACTGGTCTTCTGAGGGTCACGACCCTGGTGGGGTGGTGACGACATGGTGGGTCCTCACTGTGGGGTAGCAAAAGGCCGTCGTCCTGGAGTCACCCACCCACACTCCCCTTTCCTCGCCTCTGTCCCTGTTTCCACCAGGCCCGAGAGGTACGATGACCCCTGGAGGTACGACCCTCGCTTCACTGGCAGTTTTGACGACGACCCCGAGCCCCACAGGGACCCTTACGGGGAAGAGGTGGACAGGCGCAGCGTGCACAGCGAGCGCTCAGCCCAGAGCCTGCGCAGCAGCTTCAGCTCCCACTCGCATCAGGTGGGGGCCCTCTCCCCCTCCCTTCCTGCGTGACCGCACGCCCGAGCCCCCGCGTTGCCAGGAGTTGATTTTTCCCGTTTGCTCTATGTTTTCTCAGAGTCAGATTTACAGAAATCACAGTGTGACTGCTGTTCCCTATGAGGCCCCACACCCCCCCGGCTCCTTGCCTGGCCAGTATGCCTACGGCGCCTACGGAAGCAATTTCGGCAGTGTCCAGGGCTTCCCAGAGTACGGATACCCTGCTGACGCTGGCTGGCCTACCGCGGAGCAAGGTGTGTGTGTGTGGTGGGGGCCCTGTGCTCTCGTAGGTACAAAGGGATGTCGAGGCACACTGCTGGGGCAGCCTCCCAAGCCCCGGGTGACGGAGGGAGTGGATTTCAGCTCGCATGGGAATCGGCAGCGGCCTGGCCTGGTCTTCTCTGCAGAATACGGACTGCTGTGAGTCACAGAGCTTGTCACAGCGGCTACGAGCTGCCTGGCCTGTCCATAGTGGCCATGTCAGTGTGGCTCCAAGGACAGGCTCCCTGCCAGCTTCTTGGGTGTGGCGGCACTGTGTTCCCCAGTGCTGGCCACTTGGGTAAGCAGTTTGGGGGGGGGGCATTCCTAATTCCCCTTGAAAAGCTCCTGTGCGTGGACTTACCACAGTGCCACATTCTCAGCTCCTCTTGGAGGTGTCCCATCAAATGCTTTTCCTTGGAGAAGTGCAACAGTGTGTGTCACGTCCTGTGGAAATCTCTCTGCACTTCAGGCATCCTGCCATCGTCGTCCTTGTCGGTGCCCCATGCCCGTCACTGCCAGGAGCCGGCCTCTGCAGAGAGCTGGGGACACGGATGCTCTGGTGGGGCCTCTGAGCAGCTGGTGGCCAGACGCTGCTTCCAAGTAGCCTGTGCTCAGCGCACGGGGCTGTTTTAAAGAAGTTTTGTTTTCAGAAGAGAATAGTTCTCGTTTTTAACAATTGAAACATTCTTCTTTTTTCGTTTTTTAAAGATTTTATTTATTTGACAGAGACACAGCAAGAAAGGGAACACAAGCAGGGGGACTGGCAGAGGGAGAAGCAGGCTCCCCGTGGAGCAGGGAGCCCGATACGGGGCTCCATCCCAGGACCCTGGGATCATGACCCGAGTCAAAGGCAGACGCTTAATGACTGAGCCACCCAGGTGCCCCTGAAATATTCTTCTGACACATACCTAAGTTCCCCTTTTTGATGGGATATTTAATAATTATTATCTTCCAGTTGAAAGCCAGGTCATCGTGACCAGTCTAACGTAGGATTCCAGCCATATGGGCACCTTGAAAATCTGTACTGTTAATCTGGTCCAGAAGCATTTTTTTTTTTTTTGGATTTTTATTTATTTATTTTGAGAGAGAGAGAGACACACAGAGCATAAGCAGAGGGAGAGGGAGAAGCAGACTCCCCGCTGAGCCGGGAGCCCGACGTGGGACTCGATCCCAGGACCCTGAGATGACCTGAGCTGAAGGCAGAGACGCCCAGTCATCTGAGCCACCCAGGCGCTCCTGGTCCAGAAGCATTAAAAAGTGACAAGCTGATTGTTTCTTTCTCACTTTATTTAAATGTAGCTCCATCAAGACCAACTTCTCCTGAGAAGTTCTCAGTGCCTCACGTCTGTGCCAGGTTCGGTCCTGGGGGTCAGCTCATTAAGGTGATTCCAAATCTGCCTTCGGAAGGACAGCCTGCATTGGTTGAAATTCACAGCATGGAGGTAATTGCGTGAGTAGAAATTCTGCATCGCAGGACAGCCCTCTGAATAAGTGACCTTGGAAGATGTTTTTTTCCCATGCATCTTTAGTTCATAGGTTTTTTTGTTGTGCTGGGTCGTTTCTCCCCTCAGAGGTCAGGACTTTGAGTACCTGCGTCGGGTGTTACGTTAGACTTCGTTTCATTGCATATTCATTTTGTCTTTATTGGCGTTTCTGGTTTAGCAGGGAGGACCCTGCTCGTGTTCATCTCGTGGCTTTTGGTCACGGGTAGAGGAGCTTTGTGATCTGGTGGCAGGTGGGGTGGGGGGCCCTGTTCTGTGGGCCTGGCAGGCCTCTTCTGTGCATGTATTAGGGCCCTGCCTCAGTTGGAGGGGAGACGTAGAGTTTGAAAATCACGGTAGTAAAGCAGGCAGGCCGGCATGCTGTGAGGGCGTGGGGGTCCAGGGAGCCGGTGGACGCGGGCAGGCGTGGATGCGCACCTGCCCCCCATGAGCTGCTCTCTCTCTGCCCCCACCCGTTGCGCCTCAGACCCTGCTGCAGCACATGCCAGAGCAGAAGGAGCTGCGCTCGTTCCCAGGACCACTCGGCAAGTACGTGCCCGTCCAGCAGCCCACGTCCAGCAGCCCACGACGGCCGTGCGGAGGCGGCTGCTGCGCCTAGCCTCGCAGATGCAGTTGCTGCTGTCCATTGAGTGTGTGTTCTTTTTTCAGAGATGACACCCATAAAGTGGATGTTATTAATTTTGCACAGAACAAAGCTACAAAATGTTTGCAGAACGAAAATTTAATTGACAAAGAGTCTGCAAGTCTCCTTTGGAGTTTCATTGTTCTCTTGTGCAGACAGAACGGGGTAGGTTTCTTGTTGGCCTCCGTCCCTCCCCCCCCCAGTGGACTTGGGCGGGATTTCTGTGCCAAGCTATGGGCCGCGAGCAGCATCCCTATCCAGGCGCTCCCTCAGGAAGTGTCTTGGTGGTGGTTTCGGGGAGGGGAACTCAAGGGCGTGTGGTTGGGTCCGCCTCTGTCAGCCTGTCGGGTCGTCTGTGGTCTGTCCGTCCTGCTCCTGGCCAGGTCGTGAGCAGTGGCTTGTGCGTGTGGGAGTTTCACGTGCCCATTTGAGGAGTCCTGTTGGGGGCCTCACCCGTCCCGGCACCCCCGCAGTAAGTTCCGTGTGAGGTGACGCGCTTTCTTCTTCCTGCCCCCGCGGCCCCTGCAGACCGTGGTGGGAACAGACCTCGCGGAGCTTTTGTTACGAGACCACAAAACCGCGTGGCTTCCTGGGAAGTCACCCAACGAGGCCAACCTGATTGATTTCACTAACGAGGCCGTGGAGCAAGCGGAGGAAGAGGAGTCCGGGGAGGCCCAGCTCTCGTTCCTCACTGACAGCCAGGCAGCCGGCAGCAGTGCCCTTGAACGGGAGACCGAGAGGTTCCGGGAGCTGCTTCTGTATGGTCGCAAGAAGGTGAGGCCCTGCGCGGGCCCTGGCGTGCACGGTCCTGCCCTCGGGCGCGGCGGCACCCTGACCCGGCGCCGTGGGCTCATTCTGTGAAGGGCATCTGGCGTCCAGAGTGCCCGCTCCCGGTAGCAGAGCTCCCTTCCAGGGGTCGCCAGGGTCGGAGACTTGCCTGTGCTCGGCCGCGCCCCTGCTGCGTATACTTCTCAGGGACAGACCCGTGCGCGGGACAGAAAGCCAGCTGTCCTCGCGCAGTGAGGCGTGCGTTCACCATCTCTTCAGCGGGGTATGCGCTGGGTGGGCGCCAGGCCCTGCAGGCCACAGAGCGCGTGCGCTGGGGGAGCTCCCCGGGACTGTGCAGGCCCAGGGATGGCCGCGCCTGCGCTCTGGCGGCTGGGCTCTCACGGGCCCGGAGTTCTTAGTTCTTTGATGTCATGTTGTGCTCTGGAAGCTCGTATTTGGTAAACAAACAGTCTTCACGTGGACATCGTACGACGGATCGGAACTGTAGACTCTGTCAGGTTTGCTTAACGTTTCCTCCACCGCGACACGTCCATCTCCTTGAGGAGGCTGTCCTCTTGACTGCGACCCCAGATGATTCTGGACACAGGGGAGGCCGCGTTAGTAAAGGCTCTGTCCGTGTTGGGATGGTGTTCGTGGAGGCCTCATGTGTCGTTCTGGAACTGGGGATGCTTGCCGGTGGCGTTGCTCACAGTGGAAGGGACAGTCCGAGGCGGCAGGACTGCTGCTCGCTCGTCCTTGTTCCTCATCCGTGTGCTCCTTCCGTACGCTGGCTGCCTGCTAGCAGATACCAAAGCAACAAAGTCTTCGCAGACCCGCTGCCACAGGGACTTTGCAACTAGGGCAGATTGGGAGAAGCGGGCTTCTCCTTCTTGTCTGAACCGGGCACATGTGTTGGCAGGCCCGTGATTCACACCTTCCTTCATGTGCACTCTGGTCCCTCTCCCCTGTCCCCCCCCACCATGTGTAACGACACACGGGCTGTTGCTTCTGCTCACGTATGTCACCGAAGTTGTTCTGATAACTCAGGTAACCACTAAAATGCTTTGCAGGATGCTTTAGAGTCTGCGATGAAAAATGCCTTATGGGGTCATGCTCTGTTACTTGCAAGTAAGATGGACAGCCGGACACACGCCCGCGTCATGACCAGGTAGAGAATCTTGCTGTGTAGACTGTTTATGGGCACGTCGTGCTGGCCCAGTTGCGCTGCCTGGGCAGCTCTTGGAAGCGCAGTGGCCTGCAGCCCTTGTCACAGAAAGCTGGGGTGTGTTCTCTGCACCATGCTGCTGTCCCACTGGCTCGGGCTTGCTGGGCCCTCTTCCCTGCTGTTGGACCGCTGAGGGCTTTGGAAACGTTTTCTTAACTGCAGAGTTGTCTGTGCTCTGTGAAACCATCATGAATTCCTTAGTCTTTATTTCCTTTATTCTTTTGTTCAACTACTGGGCTTTGTGCACTTTGCCTGGGCCGGGCACCCACCCGACAGTCATCAAAGGGCCAAGATGAAACTGGGCTTGTTTCTGCTTGTCTTTTAAACAGGGCCGACTTAGCTCTTTCTCTCCTCGTATCTGCCTAGGTTCGCCAACAGTCTTCCAATCAACGACCCTCTGCAGACAGTGTACCAGCTGATGTCGGGGCGGATGCCTGCTGCGTCCACGGTCAGTGTGTGGGGGCTCCCCAGGGTCCCCGCGGCCCTGCTGCCTGTCCAGGCTCGCTCCTGTGACAGGTTGCCTCCCGAGGCCGCAAGGTCTGCGCTCTCTCTTGTTCCGGCTTCTGCGTTGTGCTCTGTGAGCTCACCCGTGACAAGATAAAAGCGACGCTCTCTTCAAGCATAAGGGTTTATTTGGTTTTGCTTTTTTCTGACCTCAGTGTTGCGGAGATGAGAAGTGGGGAGATTGGAGGCCACATCTTGCTATGGTTTTGTCCAACCTGAGCAGCAACGTGGATGTGGAGTCCAGGGCGATGGCCACCATGGGCGACACTCTGGGTAGGTCAGATGCAGGCGCGGGCATGGAGGTGGGGGCGCCCAGCACGCCTGGGCATGAGAGCCGCTGTTGGGGTGTGGAGGGCCACGGGGCTTTTCCATTTGTGTGGCCTCTCTGGTGTTTGCTGTCCACGTGTTGAGATTTCTGGTAGGACTCGCAGTCACTGAGTCTTGGTCTGCTTTATGTTTCCTCAGCTTCAAAAGGTCTCTTAGATGCTGCACACTTTTGCTACCTCATGGCCCAGGTCGGGTTGGGGGTTTATACAAAGAAAACCACAAAACTCGTCTTAATCGGATCGAACCACAGGTGAGGAACGTCCAGGTATCTGTTTTTCTTTAGAAAAGAAACATCCCTCCATCAGCTAACCCAGAAACGGCGCACACGCACCCGGTGGCAGCAGCCTCCCATCTTGATCGCAAGGTGTTGATCACATGGCGTGACATGGTTCTGGGTGCCTTGCTCAAGGATTAAAATTCTTTCCTCAACAGTTTACCGTTTTTAAAGTTTGCAACCAATGAAGCTATTCAGAGGACAGAAGCCTATGAATATGCCCAGTCTCTTGGGGCACAGACCTGCTCCTTCCCCAATTTCCAGGTAAGCTGGAGCCACGCTGGTCCGTGGTTTTTACAAGTGGGGTGGTCAGTGCTAGCAAGTCTTTGGTTGTTGAGGGCTTTTGAGCTCTTACGCAAAAAGTGGTAGTGTTTTTGGAAATCTTAGGGAAACATCTGTAATGCTTGAGAAGTAAGCCCTATTGAATTGAGAATTTCCTTTGCATTTAAAATGTTTCTTGAGTATGTGGTTTCCAGTACTCTTCTGTCCACGGTTTTTAGTGTCTTGGGGAGAGTGTTATCTGATCTGGGGGCGCGTGGGTGTAAACATTGTGTAGTGCAGTGTTAGTGGGGACGGCCGTCCTGCCCTGCTGGCTGGCCCGGGCGCTCGTGGTGACGAGCCCCTCGTGACCAGCCTCGTAAGCGTGTTGAAGAGGAAAAGTGAGTTTCTAAGAAGCTTGGTTGCAACTTTCATCTAAAAGCGCTCTGGGAATGGGGCTCAGTGCTGTGGGACGGCTGGGGGACACGTGAGGTGCACAAGGCGTCGGAGTAGCTCCAGCTTGGGGGCCTGTCGGGTGACGCGGGGGCTGGGGAGGCACGTCGGGATGACTGTGCTGCGCTCCCCTGTCCCAGGTGTTCAAGTTTATCTACTCCTGCCGCCTGGCTGAAATGGGGCTGGCCACACAGGCCTTCCACTACTGCGAGGTGATTGCCAAGAGCATCCTGCTGCAGCCCCACAAGTACTCGCCCGTGCTCATCAGCCAGCTGGTTCAGGTAACGTCTTCTCGAATGTCCTTCCAGCAGCATTTACCCCATGGGCGCATCAGTATCACTGGACTTGGGGACTGAGCTGTGACCATGTAGACACTCGGGGCTTCCTTCTTCAACAGCTTAGAAATTCAGGTGTTCTTGGGCAGGTATTGGGTGTTTTGCGTGTTAGCTTAGGAAGTTTTCAGAGACCTCACCCCACTACAGAAGCTGGGCCGTAAGCTTTGAAGGAAGAAGGACCCCATCTCCAGGAAACTCACTGTGGGGCGGTTGAATCTAGCGGTTAACAGCCTGAGCTTCTGGAGTCCAGCAGCCTGGGTTGGGGTCCAGGCTGTTCCAGTGCCAGCCTCGGTTTCTTGCTCTGTAAAACAGACACCGCGTGAGCAGCCTGCAGGAGTGAGTGAGGCGCAAACAGGACAGGGCAGGCCGGTGCCCAGGGCGCGAGGATGCCATTGTTCCCCTCCCCCGAGGAGCTTCATTCTGGGAAACACGCTCACGTGATAACCTGAGAAAGTGTTACTGTGGGAAGTTTCAGACGTCTAGGGAGATAGAATAATTAGCAAGTCCTCCTTCCCACAGCTTCAGGAGCTGTTTACTCAAGGCCACCTGGTTTCCTCGTACCCCCATCCTGCACTGTCCCCGCACCCCCCACCGCCCATCAGAGTGTGTGCGGTTCTGGATCCATTCAGCATTTTGATCAGTAAAGCCAAGCCTGTGTAGTCAATGCTGGGGGCAGCAGTCTGCTCTGGGGGGCCCGGCTGCTGGTGGCCTCTGTGCACACGGGCTGCTGGGCTCGCTAGAGCGAAGTCTGGGTCCCACGCGCCCTTTCCAGTGACTCGGCAGTACGTGCGAGGTTTCAGGGCAGGTCACCACATGCTTCAGAAACCGTATGTGATGGGAAGTATCCCACCGGACCCTGAAGATGCTTTTTGTTCCAGATGATGGTAGGTTTTGAAAACACTGTCTTCCTTGTCATGCCAGATAGTAACAGGGCCCTTTCCTCCCTGTGTGTGTCCAGGTCGCGTCCCAGCTGCGGCTCTTCGACCCGCAGCTGAGAGAGAAGCCGGAGGAGGAGGCCTTTGTTGAGCCCACCTGGTTGGGCCAGCTGCAGTGTGTGGACAAGCAGGTCAAGGTGTGAAGTGTGCTCTCAGTCTCAGGGGACAGGATGTCAGAGACATGCTGATAAGTGTGGTTTGTGCCCCCGTCGTTTTCACACCGAGCACGTTCGGTGTGGACGGTACGATTTTAGGGGTGTGCACTTTGGTCAGAGCGCTCACGCTCCTGAGGCCCAGACACAGTGAGCGGGTCGGCGGGGTCGGCAGCGCCGTGTTGGGCTGTTGGCAATGCCTGCCATTTCTCTCCCTCAGGAGGGTGCCGCAGCGTGGAGTCGGGATGGGCCCTTCCCCCAGCGCCGTCCCAGCACCCCGAGCTCCGAGGCGGGGCAGTACGACGGGCCAGCACCCGCCCAGCCAGGGGGCCCGGGCACCGGCAATCCGCTGCTGGCGCCGCCCGTGCCCAGCGCTGAGCACTTGGGCCAGGGGGTGCGGCTGCTGCCTTCAGGTGAGCCCCGTGCGGCTGGAGAAGCAGCGGGCCGCCCGCCTTCCCCTCGCAGCCCCTGCTTCCGAACGTGGAACGTCGCCGTTCTGCCTGCAGGAGAGTGGAGGGGACACGTCCTCCCAGCATGTCAGCCTTCCCTCTCCCCGTGCTTGCTCCCTCGCTGAGCCTGTTGGGTCTGAGTGGGTGGGCAGCCTGCTGAGCCCTGGAGGGGGAGGAGGGGGGCATGGAGGGCTCAGTGAACACCGAACTCTCTTTCAGGCCGCTGCTCCCCAGGTTGTGTTGGGGTCTCGTCGGGGGTCAGGGCCCAGGCCACTCGTGACATTTAATGATGTCCTCCCCTTGTCCCTAAAAAGCGTATGTTCTGCCTTTCCCCAAACCATCGATGCCCTGGCATCGTCAGCACTTTCTGCTTTGATGACTGGTTCTCTCATCCCGTAACAAAAGAAACGTGGCCACGCGAAGGGACACGTGATGAGCTGTTGAGTGACCGCCATTTAGCTTCTTCAGGTGCCCGGAGTTAGTGCCAGCACCTCAGGCTTCTGTTCTCCGCTCTCTTGGTGCAGCTCCGCCGGCCCTCCCCGACGGCCAGCCGGCCCTCCCCGCCAGGGTGCCCTTGTTCCCGGTGCCCCCACCCCCGGGCCCTGTTGAGCTGGGGCCTGGCTGTGGACCCCCAGGGGCTGCCCTTGGCTTTCCAGAGCCCTCTGGGCCCGACCTTGCGGCTCCGCTCGCGGGGCCTGGCCTGCCACCTGGCCCACCGCCTCGGCAGGGAAGTGAGCACGCGCCCCAGGAGGCCCGGAGCCGGGACCCAGGTAGGCCTGCTGCGGTGCCGCCCTGAGAGAGGAGCTCTGTTGGGTTTGGCGTTGAAGGAGGTGATTTGAACTTGAGACAGGTTCTGTTCGTCGGCGTACACGAGGGGTTCTGGCAGCCGTAGGCTGGAGGGGTCGTTGATAGCAGTGCCGTGTCTTCCGGGACTCCGCTGCGTGTTGGCGTGTGGGGTGCGAGTGGGTGTCCGGGTGTGGTGGGCTGGCCGTGTGGGGAGCCCAGGCCGCAGCCTGCCCCGCAGTCCCACGTGGGGCTTCTCGCGCCTGCTGTGCGGCTCTGCGCCCTTGAACAAAGCCAGACATACACCCAGCTTTCAGACAGAAGCGCTTTCGAGAACGTCTCCGGTGCCGGACCCCGCGCACCGCGGTGGGAGGCCGTGGCCCCGTGGGAAGATGTGCCGTGTTGCGAGTGCGTCATGTCCGCTCCTGTCCTGTGTCTGTGACACGGAGACCACAGTGAGCCTCTCTTCTGTCGACAGGGGTGATGCCGCCGGAGACGCTTGGGGGAAACTCGCTTCCGGAGCTGAGAGAAGAGGGTTTTGGCGGAAATTTTGCTCCTCTGGTACTCTCCCACTTCCCCCCCCCACCCCGAGCTCTTTGTTTTCCATAAGTTGCGTTAATTAGCAGCCTGCACTTGTCGTTCTCCAGTTGTAGTAAGAGGAGAACAGTGAAAACCACAAGATTGTCCTTTAAGTTGCTCCTCAGCAGGAGAGCACGCGTAAGGTGGTGTGAACCCCTGCCGCGAGGAGGGCCGCTTCGAGGTGCACAGACGGTCCCCTCTCGGGAGGCTGTGTTGCCGGTGGTGACGTCCCCAGCACGGAGAGCCTTCCCCAGTCCTGCAGGCCTCTCTGGGCAGTAGGATCCCTGCAGCGTCACTGCTCCTCTTGAAGTTCTCAATGCATTTCTCAGACGCGTTTGGTAGAAAGAGCGCTTCTGCTGCTGTCCCGGGAGGGACACGTGCTTTTCTGCGCAGTGCGTCCCGAAGCCGTCTTGACGCACACTGGGCCTCTGTGGGCACGCCGTCGTAGGCGCTTGCTGTACTTTAAACTTCCGTTAGGCATTCCGCCAGGACAATGCTTTGTTCTCATGTAAAGTGAGAGGTTATGGAAAACAGGGTCTTCGCTCAGCGATAAGTATCTTGAAAAGAAACAAGGCTGTGTTTCAAAATGCCCCCTCCCCTTCTGTGCCCAGCATCACCTTGGTGCGCTCGTGTACCCCCCTTCTTCCAGCCCCATAGTGCCCAGTGGGCCCCACCACCCCTGTGTCGAGTCCTGCCGTGCGCCTTGTGAGAGCAGGGCCGGAGGCAGGGGCGGCTGTCCCCCGCCCCCTCCCCGCTCTGCTCGCGTCACTCGCTCCTGGGGAGGTGCCCCAGGCGAGCCTGCCCCCATGTTGCCTTGGGACAGGGCTCCTCCAGGATGTCGCAGGGCCCTGAGGCCCCCCCGGGTTGGGAGTGCACCAGCTCCAGTGCTCTGCAGCCGCCGACAGCCGCTCCTGAAGTGAAGAGACCTGCGCCGGCCGCCAGGAGAGAGGCCAAGGAGCCCAAGAAGGTGACGCACGGCCCAGCTTCAGCAGGGTGGGGGCCCGGGGCCCGGGGAGGGGTGCAGCTCCCACGGACGGCTTTCCTCCTACACTGGCGGTGGGGCAAAGGCATTCAAAGCGTCCGTGTCCCCATATAACCACTGGCCAGGGCACAGTTGCAGCGGGACCAGGAGGCCCCGTGTGTCCACGGCCTGTCAGAACGCACCCCCAGAGGGTGGCTTCTTCCGACTTTGGGACCTGTCCCAGAACTTCTTATAAAGCGGGTTAATCTTTAAAAACCATTGTGTCATAGTATCTGTCGTATGTAGATGCTACAATTTTACTTATCTTTTTTTTCTCAGTAGTGGACATTGGCCTTTTTTTCAGTTTGGGGTGGTCCTGTAAAAGCCACATGCGCGTTCTTCTCTGTCTTTTGTTGGTGAAAGCACTTGTTTCTCATGGGGCGTGCCTAGGGCCCAGGACAGCTGTGCGTCCAGCGTGGGAAGGTGCCACCAGGCAGTTTTCCTGGGCGGTTGGGCCAGGTGACCTTCCCCTAGCAGAGCCAGAGAGGCCCAGTCATTCCTTGTCACTGGCCTGGAGGCCCTTGTCCCCGCACACACAGGCTCGGGCCTCTCCACGGCAGCCTCTCGGCGGGGGTTCGTGGCCCTTCCTGGTGTCGCTTTGCTTCACAAGCTAGGGCGCCGAGCACCTTCCTCGTGTACCTGTTAACCACCTGTGTGTTTTCCCGTGTGCTGCTGGCTTGCGTCTTCTCCCACTTGAATGTTGTGCCACACATCCTCTGAAATGTGGGCTTCACCAGTATCTTCTTCCCCCGGTCTGCGGACTGCCTTTTTGCTCTTAACGTTAGTTTAGGCAGGACATGTTCTTAATTTTCATATAGTTCAGCGTATCGAATTTCATTTAACCATTAGTGTCTTTTTTTAAGATTTCATTTATTTATTTGACAGAGAGAGGGAGAGAGAGAGTGTGAGAGAGAGAGCACAAGCAGGGGGAGCAGGAGAGGGAGAAGCAGGCTTCCTGCCGAGCAGAGAGCCCTACACCAGCCTCCATCCCAGGACCCTGGGATCATGGACCTGAGCCGAAGGCAGATGCTTAATGACTGAGCCACCGAGGCACCCTGCGTCTTTTCTTTTTTAAAGAATTATCCATTCGTTTTAGAGAGAGAGAGCAAGCATGGGGTGGGGGAGGAGCGCGGAGGGAAAGGGACACCCAAGCAGATTCCCCACAGAGCCCGGTGTGGGGCTCGATCCCGTGACTCTGAGATCACAACCTGAGCCGAAACCAAGAGTCGGACACTTAAGCGACTAAGACACCCAGGTGCCCCTTAATGATGAGCATCGTAAGGAAACGCAAATTTTATTCAGAGTGTGCGTGAGCCTGAGCCGGACTATTTTTAGTTGAAGTATGGCCTGCAGGGATTGAAGTAAGCGTCCCTGACACCTAACTTCTCCCAGTATAGGACACGGGGCGGGGGACTGTGTCTGAGGGGGGCCCACAAGGACATTCCCAGTCTGTTGGCCACTGCTCAGTCCGGGAGAACGCCAGAGGCTGCCATTTGTTGGCATTTAGACAGGAAGAGCTCCAAAAGGCACACTGTTCAGATGTTTTAATTGTGGTAAAATACACATAACATAAAACTTACCATTTTAACCATTTTTAAGGGCATGCTTCTGCGGCGTTAGGCGCACGCTGCTGTGTAGCTGCCCTCTCCGCCCTTCTCCAGGACTTGTCTTCTCAGACTGCACCTTGGTCCCCGTTGTATACCACCCCCTCCAGCTCCCGCGTCTGTGGGTCCGACTCCTCTGGGGCCTCTGGGAGTGGATCCTCAGGGTTTGTCTTTCTGTGCCGGGCTCAGCTCACCCAGCACCATGTCCTCAAGGTGGTTCTGATGGTTTTTGCATTTAGAGTAGTGAATCCTGGTTCTCTCGTTGGCTTCCTGGGAAAAAAAGGACAGAAGCTTATTTGCCAGACGACAAGAACAAATCGGTGAGTGTCGTGGAGGGCGGCCCTGAGGGACGTGCAGGCTCCTGCGCACGGTGGTCGCCGAGCAGGCCGGGGTCTCGTCTCCCGGAGGCCGCCGTGTCGGGAGGAAGCAGGTGCTGCTTCTGCTCAGCTCTGCCTCCTGACGTCTTCTGTTACTTTTCACAATCATGGCAGATCGTCTGGGATGAAAAGAAGAACCGATGGGTGGATGTAAATGAGCCAGAGGAGGAGGTAAGTCAGAATTCCTCGCGCTTCACTGGGCCCCGGCTTCCCGTGCCGTCTTGGCGGCTTCGGGTCCGCAGGAGGGTCTCTAAGCCGCTTTCCCTCCGCAGAAGAAGGCTCCGCCCCCACCACCAACCTCGCTCCCCAAGGCTCCGCTCGCTGCGCCCCCTGGTCCTGGAGGGCCCCCGAGGGCCTCTGTGAACATGTTTTCTAGGAAAGCAGGTAACAAAGTCAAGGCGGAGATCAGAGTTGGTTTGAGAACTTGCCTGTTCTCCAGAGATACCAGAGCTTAGGGACCGTAAGTATAGGTCAGATGGAGGTCTGTCTGTCTGCAGAGGGCATCCTGGTTTTCCGGGGCGAGTCTGTAGGGAGAGCTCCCCTTCTCTAGAGCGTGAGAGCCCTGCTCAGCAGCCCCTGAGCTGGTAGCTTTGAAGTGCGGGACGGGCACCTCCCCCGGGTGGCAGCCGGGCTGTGCTGTGGGGAAAGCCGCGTTCCCGCATGCTCTTCCCGCTCGGGGAAGGGGGGCCCGGGGAGCGGAGTCATGTGGTGCGATGACCTGAATCTGCTGCTTCTCCCGGCCCAGCTGGAACCAGAGCACGCTACGTGGATGTTTTAAACCCGGGGGGGCCCCAGCGGAGTGAACCAGCTCTTGCTCCTGCTGAGTTTTTTGCTCCCCTTGCCCCGCTCCCGATTCCTGCTCACTTGTTTGGACCAAACCCAGGTAGGCACCACGGGACCTTCTGACCTCTGACCTCTTTTCTGAGAGCCTCTGGCTTTCATCTCCCATAAGAAGAGTGACCCGGCCAATGTGCAGGGAGCCTGGGTTCATCTGCTCATTCACGGGCTTCTTTCCCTGTCCCGCACGAGTGGGACTGTGGGAAATGTAAGGCCAGCAGTGTTTTGGATGGAATGACAGCTTCCCGCACTGTCTCCTTCACAGACGCAGAGGAAGCCCCACCTGCAGAGGGGGCCAGCAGGGAAGGGCAGGCGCCCGCAGGGGGTCCGGCCAACCTAGAGCCGGCCTCAGAGCCCCAGGTGAGCGGGGCCACAGGACAGGCAGGAGGGCGGTGAGGGTTTGCCCTGCACCCCGCCCAGGAAAGTTGGCCCCGACCTTTGCATCAGGCCCGCTGTGCACCCAGGGGCCGAGTCTGTGTCTGTCGGAAGTCTCTTTCCCCTGAACGAAGGTCCTCAAGAGAAGCAGAGTATAACCATGTGCACGTGGTTACTGAAATCATAGTCGTAAAGAGGTGTTTTTTAATTTTGGGAACTTGCACGTGAAATAGGATCATTCAGAGTCTGGTGTCTGAGGTGGACACAGTGGATTGCAAGCCTGGTTCCCCATTTAATGAGCTACTTAACACGTGAGGGGTTACGTAACTCCTCAAAGCCTGTTTCCTGCTCGAAGATGGGGTGATAATGCCATCGCGGGGCCCAGGGTCCGTGTTCCCTAGAGATGGGCCGTCCGTCCGCGGTGGAGCCCGTGGGCCCTGCAGCTGCTCAGAGGGATGCTTTCCACGGAGCGGAGCGCCTCGGCGCCGGGGCCGGAGGGGGGCCGCGTCGTCCCGCCCAGTGAGGAGGACTGCATGTCACATTCTTCCTCTGATAGGCGTTCGGCTCCGCGGCGTCGCTCCCCGGCCCTGAGCTCCCACCCACCCGTGAGGACGGCTCCCAGGGAGGAGAGGTAAGGCGCTCCCATAGGAGAGGGCCTTCCCCGAAGCCGGGCCCGGCACCTCACTCGTGTGTATGGTCCAAGTGGCTTCTTCTTCTAAAAGCGAGTGTTGACGAGTCGGAAAAGGCGGTTTAGCAGCTTCTTAGAGCCTGCAGGGTGTGTCCGCACAGCAGACAGCCCCCCTTGTCTGTGCAGAATCGCCCGGGAGCCCCACGTCGAGCAGGGCTGGAGCACACACCCCAGGCTCCGCTCACACGGCAGGGCCGCCCAAGGCCCCCAGCTCGTGGTGCTTTCTTCATAAAAACTGTCCACGAAAGTAGGCGTTTTAAGCTAACTCTGGCTTTTCTCCCGTTTGGACTGTACTGATTCTAATGGCGTCATGAAGCTCTCTGGGGTTAAACTGACTGCTTGGAGCAGCAACATGCATGTTGATTTTTTATTTGTCTGTGTTTTGTGTGTGTTCTTGCTGTTTTGTAGCTTTCACGCTGTAGTTCAATGAGTTCATTATCACGTGAAGTAAGCCAGCATTTTTATCAGGTACCTGTGGCTGGCGGTTCTCACTGAACACGAGTCGAACTGGGTCGCCTTGTGTTCCCTCTGAGCGCGCTGTGCTGGCTGGCCGCTGTGCCCTTGTCGCTAACGAGCCCCACTGCCTCCCCGCCCGCCGCACGCCAGACGATGCAGTGTTCCTTTCTCCCAGGGCCCTCGGGGTCAGGAGCCGTCCAGATGCACTGACGAGCATGTGGACCCCAAAATGTTCCTAGTGAACGACTGCAGTCTTGTAATTGTGTTCTTTCTGGATTGGTTTTTCCACATGGCCGGCCTCCGGCGTAGGCTCGCCGTGTGTGAGTGGGTCTCAGAAGCCCGCCGGGGGCAGGAGGCACTTCTGTTCTCTGACCGAGCGCGCGACAGCGTCTCGTAGGCCAGGCCGAGGGCGGCGGGAAGCTGTCCTTCGGCCAGTCTGGGCGGGAGATAAAGGAATGCCTCATCTTTTCTGTGTATCGTGGAACAACGCGTTTCCATTGGCTCAGTAGAAGGCTTCACGTGACCTTTTTATTTGCATACTAAAACCCTGGATTTGATAGCTGGATACCAGAGGTCTGAAGTAATCAAAAATGTTTACTAACTGCTTAAAGTCGACGCTAATGGGACGTCTTGGTGCCGTGCACTCCTCGTTCCTGCATGTTCTGGTTTTAAGGCATTTCTCTCTGCATGCTGCTTTACGTCTTACCGTTTTCCCGTGAACCTTGACGTAATTAAATCCAGTGTTGCAAGAAGTGTCTTCGACCTGCTTCGGTGGCTTACTTAGAGCACTGTAAAGGGTCCCCCAGGAGTAGTGTCTGTGTTCACAAAGGGCGCAAACCGCTGTCACGGCACTCTGTTGACATGGGCCCTCTGTGTTTCTCAGGCTCCCAGTGACCACCCCCCTGCAGGGGCCACTCCCGGGGCAGCCGTGCCCTTCTACAGCCCTGCTCAGTTCGCACAGGTCAGTGCCCTCCCGTCCCCCAGCCCGTGCCCCGACCCACTGCGCCCGCTGCCCCTGCTCCCTCGTCTGCCCCTCCCCTGCTCCTGGCCGAGCGGGGGCTCCTGCACTTTCCTGCTGACACACTGCGCCGTGGGTCTGGGTCTGACTCCCACGTGCTGGCCTTGGCCGCCCTTCACCTGCCAGCCCACGTCCTGCAGTTGGGGAATGTTCTTGAATGTTCCCTTGTAGTTCTCTCCCTCTGCCTTCTCTCTCTTCCATTCCCAGTTCTTGCCCGTAGTATACAGACTGGCTGCCAGTTTGGGGAGAGCCGAGGAGGGGGGAGGGGTCGTCCTGGCATTCAGGATGTAAACTCTCACCTGAGCCAGGGTGTCCTGGTGCGGCCCCTGCCCACACTGCCTGGGATGGCCGGACCTGCTCCCTCTGCACCCGGCGCTCGGCACCTCGCCACCCCAACCTCAGGGCTACCACGTCCCACTCAAGTTACAACCTGGCCGCCGCGCATCTGCTTTTCTGCTCCAAGATGTGTTTTTTTTCTGTCCTGTTACCTCCATCTTGTAGCCTGTGCTTTACGTGAATTCTTTGATGTCCTTTCTCGCTAGGATTTGCGAGGGGGCAGAGGTAAATGCCTGTGTGCTGCCCACGGGTTCTCCTGGGGCAGCCGCCAGCATTGGCCTCCCCTCCCACCACCTGACAAAACCGCAGACCCCTTTTTTTATAAAAATTTTTTTTTTTTAAGATTTTTTTTTAAATTTATTTGACAGAGAGATAGCACAAGTAGGCAGAGCGGCAGGCAGAGGGAAAGGGAGAAGCAGGCCCTCTGCTGAGCAGGGAGCCTGATGCGGGGCTCGATCCCAGGACCCTGGGATCATGACCTGAACCGAAGGCAGCCTCTTAACCGACTGAGTCACCTAGGCGCCCCATAAACCGCAGACACCTTTAAAGAGACCGCCCGGTTTGGTCCCCACCGGGTCAGTTACCAGGGGCTGCCTGTGGGTCGGTGTAGACGGTCCCACACACACAAGCCTCGCGGGTGTTCCCGGGATGCTGCCGGCCTCGGAGGCTGGGCACATGGAAGTCAGCGCTCTTCCTTGTCCTCCTAGGCCTCGGCCCCCTCGGGATGCTCGAGGATGGGGAGGATTGGCCAGAGAAAATACCCAGCGTTGAGCTAGAAGAGTTCCCGTCCTGGAGTAGCATCTGGAACCCTGAAATCATTATTATGCTCCCCCAAGAACTCCCAACAGATCGCCTGCAACGTCCCTGTGTTCCCGAATGGGCACAGGAGTGATTCCACCGTGACTGTACCTGTTCTTCCTCCACCGCCACCGTCTGTGAAGGGTGGCCAGGGTCAGGTGCACAGCTCCTGTATGAGGCCGCCCGAAACGGGGAGCTCTTGGCTCCTTCGTTCACCTAACAGTGATTTAAGGGTAAAACAGTCTCAGTTGTGAAGAGCGTTGTGCTGGGCAAGGCTGGAGGCATCTTTGCTGCAGGAAAGACTTTGCTCTTGAGGAACCCAGGTGTCTCTGCAAACCTAACCGTGCTTTATTTCCCACCCCCCCAAGGGTTCTTTTAAAACACTGAGTGAAGAGTGAGCCTTGGGCCCAGGAGAGGCCCCACCGCCTGCCTGGCGGCCCTGGGGGGTCCTTTCTGCATCAAAGTCCTCAAGGAACTGTGGACTCGGTTTAGCAAGAATTCGGTTAGCTTTTGAGAGAGGCCCGAGTCACTGAAGCGCATCTCTGTCCGGTAGCAAAGACGTTTCCAGCTGCTTCTTCATGTCCCACGCAACCCAGGGGCCTGGCTTTGCCCGTCTGCGAGGGGCGGCCCTGCCTCCGACAGCTGCGTCCCACACGGGACTGGTCCCCGTGAATCCACCAGTACTAAAACTGTCACTGTAACAGATTGGATTGGGGGTTTTCAGTCCGTGCGTAGCCTGATCAGACTCCTCGTCAGAGAGCCGTGAGGGGCTGCCACGACCTTTGTGTGATCATCGACCCTGTGCTCGGTTGTGACTGCTCTTCACGGCGCCATCCACTTGCCTTGCTTTCTCTCGCCTGGTTAACGTCCTCTCGGGTTGGTGACATCTTGAAGAGAGGGCGGAGATGGACTTTGTTGGCACGTGGTCCGAGTCCGAGGCTCTGCCTCCGTTTTCCCACGCCAGATCTTCCGCAGGTCGTGTGCCGACCGCCAGCCACCTGAAACCACAAAGGGGGAGCCCTCCCCCTGGACTCCAAGCTTTACGGCTTCATCGACTGTTCTGAAAATTATTCACATTCTTGTTAGCTCTGAAGAAACTGCAGAAAAGATTTAAATATTTATAAGAATCATTAGAAAATAATTTCTGTAGGTTCTGCTGGGGAACATAGTTTGCTTGGTATTTTAAATCTAAGTGCAGAAATGGTATAACTGTGGAATTCGCGCAGGCCTCCCGTTTCCCGGGGGCCCTGGGTCATCCAGGAAGGGCCACGGGAGGCTTTCCCGTGGCGTCACCCACGTGCACGTCCGGGTGCATTTGCTCCTGTCACTTTGAGAGAGGCTGGGGCTGGTTGACCGGGCAGCAGCCTCTTGTGTCCCTTGGTCCGCACTCAGTGGGGTCCTGGGACCCCAGACCCTCCTGGCGCCCCCCAGCTTCCTCCACCTGGCCTGCCCACCGTTGCCTGTGCCCACTGCCAGCAACTTTTGATTCAAGAAGCTCCCTCCCAGGCCAGGCGGGAGCTGCTATTTTTCCTAGATGCAAATTGTTACACTGCAAATTGGTAAATAAAGTATTTTGCGCTCGCAAGCGCGTCATCTGTTTCCTTTTGTCTGTGGGTCACCAAGGGTGGTGGGGGGGGGGGACAAGGTCCCTGCCTGTGGGTGCGGGCAGGAGGGGCTTCTCCGCGGGGGGAGCCCCCCCCGCACACTCCCCCTCCCCTCACCCCCCGGCAGCAAGTGAGGTGCGTCCCTTGGGCAGGCCTGGCCCAGTGTGCCCACCCACCCCTGGAGCCTGGGAAGCCGCGGCGTGGGGGAGGGGCGTCTTCCGCGCTCGCGGGCGCGCTGGGTCCTCCGGCCGCCAGGGGCCGCTGCTGGGACCAAGCCCGGGATCCCCCCAGACGCCCGTTGCCGGGGAGCGGCGGCCGGGCCCGCAGGGCTGGAGAGCGGGCGGCGCAGAGAGGTGGGCGCAGGGCGACCGCGGGCAGGGGTGCGGGTCCGGGGCGCGGGGTGACCCCTGGGCAGGGATGCGGGGCGAGGGTCCGAAGCGCGGGGTGACTCCTGGGCGGGGCGGGGGCGCGGATCCAGGGCGCGGGGCGACCCTCTGCAGGGGAGGGGACTCGTATCCAGGGCACGGGGTGGCCCCTGGGCGGGGCGGGGGCGCGGGTCCAGGGCGCCGGGCGACTCTGGGCGGGGCGGGGGCGTGGGTCCAGAGCGCGGGGGGACCCTGGGCGGGGGCGGGGACGCGTATCCGGCGCGCGGAGTGACCCCTGAACGGGGCGGGGGCGCGAGTTCGGAGCGCAGGGTGACCCCTGGGCGGGGGTGCGGGGCGCGGGTCCGAAGCGCGGGGCGACCCTGGATGGGGCGGGCGCGCGGGTCCAGGGCGTGGGGTGACCCCTGGGTGGGGGCGGGGACAGGGGCCGGGGGCGGGGTCCGCCTGCGCGGCGGTCGTTGCCCTGGGGACCCCGCGGCGGCCTCACTGGCTCCCAGGTTCTGAGCCTGGGGCCTTTGGCGGCGGCGTGGCCTCCAACCTGCAGAGGGGACCTCTCTTGGGGCGGGGTCTGCGGGAGGAGCGATGGGGGTGGGCACGCAGGTGAGTGAGGGCGCAGGGACCTCCCTCCGCCATTGGAGGCTGCACGCACTGGCCCTGACCTTGGGGTTGTGGTTCTCCCCTAGTCACCCCTAGCGCCCCACGGAGGGGCAGGCCGGTCGGTGTGGTGGCTTCCCATCCTGAGAGGTGCCAGCTTGCACCCACCTCCCAGGAGGAGGCAACGGGCGAACGTCTCAATGTGTGTTCTTGCTAGACTGCTGCTGGCCTGTCGCTCTGTCACCCTGTACCGCAGCGGTCCCGTGGGAGCACTCACCTGGCATGGGGGCCGTGGCTGTGCGAGGCCAATAGCTCGGTTTTCCTGTAGGTTCCTGTGGGAGACAGCGGGACTTCAGGGCTCCCAGCCATGCAGCAACGGGCCCTGCCCCTACCGGCCGGCCCCGGGCCTGAAGCGGAGCCCCTGCGCCTTCTCTCCTCAGTGGCTGCCCGCCGACGTCTGACCGTGCATCCCTGACCCCAGGCTTCACCGGCAGCGCCCAGCGGGAGTTGTGTCCTAGGGCCTCCCGGGGCCGGGGGGCTGGGCTGTCCACGTTAGCGGGCCTGGGCCGCTCAGAGGCATCTCCCCCGCAGCCTGCCGCTCAGGAGCATCTGCAGCCTGAAGACAGAATGCTCAAGGGACAGCTTCCAAACACGGGCAGAGACCTCGAAGCCCACCCAGGGTCCCCGCCTACCAACAACGGTCAGGGCCCTGAGAAGAGCCCAGTGCTCCCTCTGAACCTTCCAGCACAAATCAGCAATGAGGACCCACAAGCCAAGGCCACACCCTTTACCCCAAAGCCGCCGATGAGGCCCCGGCTGGAGCGAGCTCTGTCACTGGACGAGAAGGCATGGAGGAGGCGGCGTTTTCGAACCAGCCAGGAGGACCTGGCCGCGCGCAGTGGGGCCAGCCCCTCTAGGGGCTCCTTGCAGGACGAGGTCCCCAGGCCCCCTAACCACACTGACTCCCCACCCTGCCTGAGCACCTCCTTGCAGGAAATCCCCACATCCCGCAGGGCCCAGGGCAGCGCCGGAGGGAGCCCCTCCTCGTGGGGTCACTGTCTCTCCGGAATGATCGGCAGTTCCCTGGACCTCCTGCACCGGGACGGGGCCTTGGCTGGGAGCCCCAGCAGGCTGCCGGCTGTGGGCCAGAAGGTGGCCTCCAATTCCCTGCGGTCAGCAGACAGGGTGGACTTGGTTCAGACTGACTGCAAGCCCCGCCTGCAGAGCAGACTGTTCCGGGCCCACAGCAGCCTGGGCCCCGGCCGGCCCCCAAGCCCCCTGGCCTGTGATGCCAAGTCCTCCTTCAGCCTCCTGGCGCCCATCCGCGCCAAGGACGTCCGGAGCAGGTAGGGCACCCGGGAGACGGGGGTGGGGGGCATCCTCTGTGGCTTGTTTGAGCGTTCGCAGGCACCCTCCTCGAGAAGCACGTGAAGGTTTTCTCGTAAAACTGTGTGCGGTGTGATGTGGAGGCTACTCCTTCCCAGAGGGGCACCCCTTCCAGAACTTTCCCTCCGTGTTTCAGCAGCACTCAGGGCACGCGTGCCTGTGAAACATGGTTCAGAGGCATCCATGACCTTCTGCACGCAACACCGTACCTCGTTGGCTCTCTCTGGTTCTGAGCGTCGGGACAGCTTCCTGGATCAGTGTGGGTGTCCGTGTTGCTGTCTGTGCGGCCGCAGGGCCCCGCCATGTAGCCTTGAGCGGGCTGTCACTCCCCCAGTCCGACGCGGAGGGGCCCCCGGGGCCCCGGCTGGTGCTGTAGGCCTGCAGCGCGAGCAGCCGGGGCGGGGCTCTGTGCGCCAGCCAGGCCGCCGTCCAGGACAGATAGCTGGAGGGGGACTCCCGGACCTCAGAGAGGGGGGCCCCCGGGGCCGCTCGCTGGCTGCAGGGAGGGCGCGCAGGGCCCGATTGGCTGCACGTTGCTTCCAGGAGTGCCGCGATTTCTCTGAGGCTCGGACTGTTTGCTGAGCACCCCGCATCCATCAGCTCCCACTTGGCCCCACAACCCCAGAGGACGCTTGGTTTCCAGTCTTTACGGGACTTTAGCAGCTAACGTGTTCTGACTTTTTTATAGTTCCCAAAGAACCTAGCCAGGCGCTTCTGCCCCAATGCCTCTCCTTCGCTCGTGACTCCTGCGCGTGCTCCTGGCTCCGGCCAGCAGACCGGGGGTCCCAGATACTTCCGAGCCCAGCCTGTCCAAGTCTGCTCTTCCCCGGGGACCTCAGTCGTGGGGCTCACACTGCAGTGCCCCTGCTGCCACTCTCCTGCCACTTGGCCCAGGCCCCTGCTCCCTACCAGGGTTCGGCAGGTTGTCTGAAGCACCCACAGGCCCTGACTTGGGGGTCCCCGCACCACCCACTCCCCAGCATGGCACCCAAGGCCCCAGGTGAGGCCCTGGCCCCACGTCCCTCACCAAACTCCTCACCACCGCACCACCTGCTGCCCTCTCCAGTCCACACTAGGCCAGCACCAGCCCAGCTGGACACGGAGCCAGCAGATGGTGGGATGGTCGCTGCGCTGGTGTCCATGACCCATGACCCCAAACCAGAAGTCCTGAAACAAAAGGACTGTGTTCTCTCCCAGTTCTGGAGACCTCAAGTCAGAAATCCCGGTGTCACAGGGCTGCGCTCCTTCCGGAGGCTCCAGGGGAGGGTCCTTCCTGCTCTTCCAGCTCCCGGTGGCCCCGGTGCCCCTCCGGCCTGTGCCCTCACCCGTCTCTCCTCTCACAGGGGCGCTGGTCGTTGGATCTAGTGCCCACCCTCCATCTGGGACGCTCCCACGTTGCCATCCTTAACCACGCAGCAAAGCCCCCGTGGCCACCGAGGGTCCCCTGCGTGGGTTCTGAGGGTCAGGCAGCAGAGGAAGCCGGTGGCGAGCCCAGCCGTGCCGGACAGAACCGGTTTCTCCGCTAGGGTTTCCGGGAGCCGGCGAGGCTTCGTGTCCCGACAGTGTCACCCCCACAGGAGCGGCGCGTGACGCACGCACACCGCTCGCTCCAGAAGACGGGAATCTCGTCTCAGAATCGGGGCCTCGATTCACTGTTTTCAGACAAGCAGCAAACAGCAGGCTGATGGGGATCCCTCACCCCAGTTCTGCGGCCTGAAGACCCCGTCTCAGCCCTCGGTGTGCTCCGGAACGGGCGTGAGCACACTTCCTCCGAGGAGAGCCGGAGGGTCCGTGTCTCCCTTGTGGGCGTGCGCACGTCCGTGGGGGGCGGGGAGAAGCAGACCCCCGCTGTGGGGCCGCGACACTTCGTTTCAGGGCGCCGACGTTTGGATTTTATGTCGTTTTCCTGCGTCACGAAACACTGGTTTTCTCCCCCCAACCGTTTGTAAGCGTGAAAACGGTTCTTAGCTCACGGACTGGCCACAAACAGGCGGGACCGGGCCAAGGTCAGAGCGGAGACGCCCGTTGTCAGGCCGGCCCCCCGCGGTGGACGGTGCGGGGCGCGGGGTGGGGAGCCGTCAGAGGCTTGGAAAGTACTCAGGGTGTCTGTTAACGGACGTGGGGCTGGTTTCTCAAGGATGCTGCCAAACGAGCCGTCCGTCATGAAGCCCGGGTTAGCCGCGGTGGCAGGGCTGGGCCGAGCGGCCGCAGGGGACAGGCTCTCCCGCATCCCGGAAGGTGGAGGCCGGCGGGGAAGGCGCATGCGGGGCAGCGTGGAGGGGCGCGGCGTGGGGAGAAGGGCGGAAGCCAGGTGCGATCAGCGGCACCCGGTGGTCCACCCCAGTGTTCGGAGCCCACCCCCTCTGCAGCCCACTGCCCCCCGTCTTCCTGCACCGCAGTGCCCGGCTGCCAGGCCTTGGCACACAGCGCCCTTGGCCTACCCCTGACAGACGGGACTGGACAGCCCTGCCTGCTGGGAAACAAGGGGGGGGCCTAAGAAGGAACAACCAGCCACCCAGTGCTGGAAAGAGCACTTCAAAAGAGCCCTCATTTGCATGCGGCCATCAGGGTGATGGCTGACGATGAGGGCTGTTTTTGTGGACTGATCAGGCCACCATCTTGGTGTCACTGGAGTAGGGATAGGACCCACGGAGCTTATTGGAGTACATCAGCCAGGACATGGGAATGGAGTCTGATCAGCCTCTGAGATGACCAGGAGACGATGGAGCCGCCCTCTGGGTGTGCAGGGGGACGGGTGGTCAGTGTCTGCAGCAAATGGATGGCACTGGGTGGGGGGGGGACG
>NC_138382.1:79494947-79577634 GCF_054177405.1 Leptonychotes weddellii | reverse complement strand
CTCGGTGGGGCACGGGTGGTCAGGGTCTGCAGCAGATGGAAGGCACTGGGTGGGGGGACTGTTGGTCCATGTCTGCAGCAGATGGATGGGACTAAAAGACCTAGGAGACAAAATGACCAAACACAGGAATGGCCATTGCCTGGGTACTGATTCCAGGAGCATCCTGACTGATCTCAAACTGGGTTGGAAGAAGTTCTGGAAGGAGAGCTCCCAGCAAAAGGAGGACCACAGACAATTGGAGAAAGACTGAGGCGGCCACAGGTGGACACCGTGCAAGAGGAGAGATGACACAGGGAGGCTGGTGTCCTGCCCTAACATGGGTGACCGGGCCTGTGTGCATGTGCTGGGCTCGTCCACCTGTGCAGCAGAGAGCAGCCTCGAGGCCACCGGCTGGACAAGGGCACAAACGCAGTCTTAGGCTGATTTTGTTCGGTCCGTCGTCTGAGGACGGTTTTCCCGTGGTTGAGAAGACGGTGCTACTGTTTCATGATACGTGAAAATTACAGGACACTCGGACTCCGCAGTCCCCAGATGAAGCTCAGTGGCCGCACGGGCTCGCCGACGGGGCCGGGCGGCGGGGCGGGGCTGTAACCGTGTGCACGCTGTGCTCCGGAACTCTTGAAACGGGTTGTGACCGGCGGTTGTCGTGAGGGTGGACGTGCCCCCTGTAGCTTTCAGGGCCCCCGAGGCCATGCTGAGGTGGAGGCAAGCCCCTGGCCCAGGGTGCGCGTCACCCCAGGCTGCTGCTGTCCAGGGCCAAGAGCCCAGATGTCACCTTCAAGTCCTTGGTCTCAGGAGGTGACCGAAAAGTTGAATGTATGCTGGTGTTTGTAGAATTGTGAACCCAGTGGGTTTTCCAAGAGGGCAGTGGACCATCGTGCTGTGCCTCCTGCCAACCCATGGGCGCTCAGGAAGCCCCAGCTCTGGGAGAGCCTCCCGAAAACTGGGGTTCCACACAACTGTGGGGGCCTGAGGCCACAGGTATGCCCGGCAGGCGTGTCCCTGCACCTGGCCCACCCCCGGGTCTGCCCGTTCAGACCCTCGACTTCTGGCTGCCCTCTCTCCACAGGAGCTACCTGGAGGGGAGTCTCCTGGCGAGCGGGGCCCTGATGGGGGCAGAGGAGCTGGCCCGGTACTTCCCAGACCGCAACATGGCCCTCTTCGTGGCCACCTGGAACATGCAAGGCCAGAAGGTAAGCCGCCCACTCCCACTCGGGTTCTCTCCCGGGGCCTCCGCGCCGCACACCGTCTGCCTGGCCTCTCCCCAACACCCGGGTCACCCAGAAAGCCCCTGCCTCACCCACCTCCCCACTGCCTGGGGGCAGAACACGTGGTTTTCTTACACGTGCGTGTTTGTTTTTAGGATAGCTTTAGGCTCAGGGCAGATTTGAAGGGAACAGAGATTTCCCTAGAGCCCCCGCCCCCATGCACAACCTCCCCCTGTCCACACCCCACCGCTGGGCCGGCCATGACCGTCCGTGAGCCTGCACGGCCTGGTCTGGTCCTTGTCACCTTGGGGTCACCCTGGGTTACGTTCACTCGGCAGCTTCTGTGAGGAGGTGACAGCGGAGGCCTCCAGCCGCTCTGCCGAGACGGTGCTTTGTGTCCTGACCGCGCACAGGCCAGAGGTCTGCGCGCTCATCTCTGGCCTGTGCTTCTGGGGCCCCCTGGACGCTGTGTGGGTGGCTTTGTCTCCAGCTCAGCCGTCTCCCCTGGGCCTCCCTCCTCGCGGCAAGGACTGTCCCCGGGTTGGCGGTCTCCGTCCCCCGCATGTGCTCTGACTTCTGGGGGCCGGGCGTGGACTGCCTAGCACGCCCCTGGTTGTCGTGGTGACATCACAGAAGGCACGTCCCTCCGTACGGTGGTGCCCCAGGCTGGCACGGGGCGACAGGTGCTGCGGGGGAAACAAGGCGGGGCCGCCACCGGCACAGAGTTTGGCTGAGGAACCAGGGGCCCTGACGACAGAGCCCCCGGAAGGAGACAGAAGTGATTCTCCCTTGGGCTGAAGGAGGCAGGTGCCCAGGCCGGCGGCACCACGGTCCCTGGGACGCCACCGTGCCTGTCCATGGGACGGCGCTCTCGTCCAGGGCCCTGAGGGCTTGGAGGCCACGACATGCAGCCACAGGGTGGAGGAAGGCTCGCCCGCGGGACTGGGGCGCCCGGCCTGGGCAGCACCCCCCCACCCGGAGTGTACCTGGGGGCACGGGCCGCGTGGCGAGGGCGCCGCACAGACGCGGGCGTGGCGGTGACCAACTGGGGTGGAGGGCGGCCTGCCCAGACCTGAGGCTCCCCTGGACGCGTCCCACGGGCAGCGCTGGTCCCCGTGCTGCAGGAGAGGCCGGGGCTGTTGGTCCTGCGGGAGCCTCTCGCTACACACGGTTCTTCGCAGGAGCTGCCCCCAAACCTGGACGAGCTCCTGCTGCCCGCCGAGGCCGACTACGCCCAGGACCTGTACGTCGTCGGGGTCCAGGAGGGCTGCTCCGACAGGTAGGGTGCACCCCTGCCCCACGTGTGCCCAGCCCGTCAGCCCCCCGGTCCCTGGCAGCGGCGCTGAGGTGGGCCTTCGGGGCTGGAGCTGCTGCGGCCCGAGAGCCCCGTGTGGGGCGAGGCCGAGGCCGCAGCAGGCCGGGGCTGCCCGCCAGAGCCGCTTCCTGGTCTGTGGGCCGCTCAGAGAACTTAGAACAAACGAGCTTCACTTCTTGTTGACTCACCGCTGATCTAAGAATGGCAGTGAAGAGCTGCGGGAGCCCTGGCTCAAGCCGACCCCTCCGCGGGGTCCTAGGTCCGCAGCGCCCCGGCAGCATGCCTGGGGTTTGCAGGGTGAGGGCAGCACTCGGGCATCCCACCCCTCAGGAGGGGAAGGGGCCAGGCTCCCGGCCCCCAGGGTAGCGGGAGAGCATCAGCCTGGAACCTGCCCAGGGGCCCTCGTGTTGCCTGTCGGTCCGCCACTCTCCCTGCGGGACGACGCCCGATGGCGCGGCTGTCTGGGCTGCGGGGTGAGGGGTGGCGGGTCTGGGAGGCTCCAGCCCCCTTCCCAGGCTGTCCTGGCTTCCCTGTGCAGGCGGGAGTGGGAGACGCGCCTGCAGGAGACGCTGGGCCCCCGCTACGTCACACTGTACTCCGCGGCCCACGGGGCGCTCTACATGTCCGTGCTCATCCGCAGGGACCTCATCTGGTTCTGCTCAGGTAGGCAGGCCAGTCTGCTCTGCGCCGGCGCCCTGGGCACCCCCACCCAGCGGGTGCGCGCGGGGCGGGCAGGGGCGGCCGTGTCAGCCTCGCCCCTCCATGCCGCAGAGGTGGAGAGCTCCACGGTGACCACGCGCATCGTATCTCACATCAAGACCAAGGGGGCCCTGGGCGTCAGCTTCACCTTCTTCGGCACCTCCTTCCTCTTCATCACGTCCCACTTCACCTGTAAGTCCAGGCGCTAGGGACACCGCGCCCCCGATGTCCGCCTGGAGAGTCTGGAAGGCAGAGGCCCCGCCCCCCCGTGACGGTGTCCTCCGGTAGCGCTCGGCTCCGGTCTGGGCGCTGAGGGGGCTGGTGTGGCGGAGGCCGTGGGGCTCAGGGCGAGAGTACCCGGTGGGGCGGGCCGCCGCAGACGCTGGGGTGGAGCAGGCTGGGGGGCGGTGAGCGCCAGGTGTCCCGTGTCCACAAGCCTCGCTGGAGAGGGCCCCCCCACGCTCTGTTCTCACAGCCGGGGACGGGAAGGTGAGCGAGAGGCTGCTGGACTATAGCAGAACCGTCCAGGGCCTGGCCCTGCCCAGGAGCGTGCCGGACACCAGCCCCTTCCGCTCCGACGCTGGTGAGCCCCCGTCCGCGCGCTGCCGCCTTCTTCTCTGGGTACTTTAGTGAAAGTAAACTTTGAGAGCTTTTGAGAATCCAGGTTAGAAAAGTCTAGAAAGTCACCAGCCAATGGAAATAAAACCGCTGAGGCCTGGCGCTGGGCTCCTCACGAGCTGTGACCCTGTCAGCGCATTTGGCGGCTGCTTTCACGAGGAGCCCGGCCTCACCAGCCCGGCTCTGCATCCTCCCCCCCGCCCCCCCCTCCAAACCCCCCCTGCCCCCTGGCTGCCCCGCAGGACAGCGCCCTGGCGGAGGCAGCGTGCGTGGCAAGTGTGGGCTCCTGTGAGCGTGAGGGCGCCACGCGTCCCCGGATGTCTGTTGCTGTTTGAGAGAGAATCGTGACCCCGACTGTCGACCCAGGAGGCTGCAGAGCACACCCCCCACCACGGGCTGCGCCCTCTTCCCTGAGGAGTCCTTGCCTGTGGCTCTGGCCAGACACAGACCAGTCCCTGTCGCTAAGGCATGGTGAGCACGGAGGGCCGGGCTCACACGCTTTCCCATTTTGGCCAGCGGATGTCACCACCCGGTTCGATGGGGTGTTCTGGTTTGGAGACTTCAACTTCCGTCTGAGCGGTGGGCGCGTGGCTGTGGAGGCCATCCTGAAGCAGGACCTGGGAGAGAAGGTGTCTGTCCTGCTCCAGCATGACCAGCTCACCCAGGAGATGAAGAAAGGTGAGGTCTCAGGGAGGAGGTGTGGCCTCCCCACCCCCGAGAAGGCGCAGCCTGCGGGGTTGACGTGGGGCTGTGACTGTTCCAGGGTCCGTCTTCAGGGGTTTCCAGGAGCCGGACATCCACTTCCTTCCATCATACAAGTTCGACATTGGGAAGGACTCCTACGACACCACCTCCAAGCAGAGGACCCCCTCTTACACGGTGAGCACGCCCCTGGCGCCGGCCCGGCTCTGCGGCCGAGGTCTGGGTCCGCTCGCGCTTCCGAACCGTGGGCTGAGGACTGAGGTTGGCCGTGAGGGCAGCAGCCGCGGGCCGCGGGGCCTGTGGGGTGCGGTCAGACTCGGGCCTGAGCCGCTCCGGGCTAGTGACCGCACCTCTCCGAGACTGCTGGGCTTGGGGGCGGTGCCCCCCGACAAAGGCCCTTCTGAGGGTCGTCTGCTGGTCCCGGGACAGCGAGGCACACGCCCCGCGCTGTCACTTGGTTGAGCCCCTGGCTCCACCCCCTCCACACTGGGTGCTCGGACACAAGTCCGCACTGGGCTCGGGGGAGGGGCTCCGGGAAGAGGCTCTGGGGGGGCGGGGGATCTGACGCAAGGACTCTGCTCGAGCACAGCCGAGGTGACAGGCACGCAGGCCGAGCCCTGCAGCGAAACTGTGCAGCATCCGGGCCCCTGTCTGTGGGCTCTTTTCTGCAGGACCGGGTCATGTACAGAAGCCGCCACAAGGGTGACATCTGTCCCATCAAGTATTCCTCCTGCCCTGGCATCAAGACGTCTGACCATCGCCCCGTGTACGGCCTGTTCCGGGTGAAAGTGAGGCCGGGGAGAGACAAGTCAGTACCCTGGCCACATGTCCTCACGTGTCCCGCCCTCGGGGCCCCGGGGGCCGGGGGGCGGGATTCCTGCTCTGAAGTGAGGGTCAGGGCTGGCTGGCTCTTTGTGACACGCATGCGGCCAGGCCTGGCCCGGGCTCTGGAGGGGTTTCTGCTCACGGGCGGCAGTGGTCACGCTCGGTATGCGGCGGGTCCCAGCGGCCCTCAGGGACTGGGCAGCAGAGTTGGCCTCCTGGAGGCTGCGGAAACAGCCGGCCCCCCTGGCTGACACCGTTTCCTCCACAGCATCCCGCTAGCTGCCGGCAAGTTTGACCGAGAACTGTACTTAATAGGAATTAAAAGACGGATTTCCAAAGAAATTCAGAGACAGCAGGCACTGAAGAATCAGCACTCGAGTACTATTTGTACTGTTTCTTGAGGTCTGCCCGAGGACCTCTGGCACCTCCACCGGGAGGTTACTTGATCAAAAGCCCCTAAAGACGGAAGAGGTTGCTGTGTGGGACTTCTCCCCCTTTTTGGGCTGCCAACAAACCACTGCTCGAGACTGACACGCTTTCTGACCCAGAACCCCATGGGGAGGCCAGCAGACCGGCCAAGTGATACCGAGGCACCAGTGACCCCGCCCGGAACGACACCAGCCACGCTCATTTACAGCACGTCCCGGCAGGCCCCACGCCGGCCACACGCGCGGTCCCGGGGGGCAGGCGTCTGGGTGGGGCGGGGCCTGGAGCCGCCCGCTCACCCAGAGCCGGGGCTGGCAGCCCCCCAGCAACCCCTCCAGTGCAAACTGGGAGGTGCCCTTCCCCCTCTGAGCACAGCGGGCCCGGTACCAAAGACGTAAGCTGCTCAGGGTCAGGTGGCTGGGTGGTGGGGGGGTGGTCTCTGTCCCACCGGTGCACATGAGGACCAAGCCCAGGCCCGGCTGGTCAGGCCAGAGCCAGCCGACTTCCAAGGAGGGAACACAGTCCCGCTGGGACAAGGAGGCCTGGCCTGTTTTCAGGGCCACCTCTGATCTTGGGGGGCTGGCCCGGCCCATCCAGCCATGAAGCCACCTCCCTGTCCTCTTCTGGTTTTGGTGATTTAAGACTGTTTGCATACACATGGCCAGCCTCAAACAGCATGAACATAAGTAGCGCACTTCCTGGCCTGAGAAAGCAGGGGAAGCTTAGGGTGTCCCCACCACATTCCGGATCTCTTCTTTCTTCGAGGGCTGAGCGCGTGATCGCCCACGATGGCTTCTAAAGACAGGCTCTGAATGTGGGAAAACCAAGGGGCACTCAATCTAGTCTTTCAAATTATTTATTTTTCCATATTTATATTTTTAAATAAATCCATATATTAAATCTTAAGCTCTTTCTGGCCAAAGATTGAGTCCTAGAAAGAGATCATCTGTACACTCAGCCCATTCTCCTGATGTTCTCAGAAAACAAGGGTGTCCAGTTCAATGGCAGGAAGTTCGGGGTACACCGTGGCTCCCCGGGGCCACCTGCTCTGCACCCAGCTGCCACCCCAACCATGGGGCTGGCTGGAGGGGGGCTTTTAAGGGAGAAGGGGACACCCCAGACCTGAGTGGAGGAAATGAAGTCACTTCCACAGGGCATGTGTACCCCCTTTATTAGTGCCAACTTCCACAACACGGAGCCAGGCACACCCGGTCTCTGACACAGAGGGGAGAGTCTGTTCATGAGAAGGTCCAGTCAACCCCATCGGACTTCAAGAAACGAGATTGTATAAAATTTTACTCAAAAGAAATGTGCCGTTGAGTTTTGAATCATGAATTGAAAACGTCTGTTACAGACTTTTGCAGTGAGGGGGCCTGGAGAGGAGGCATTTTTATGCATCTTCCCAGGCACCATCTCTGACCAACAGGACAAAGCGATGGTGCAGCATGGAGGAGTCTGGCTTGAGACGGGGCTTCGTGTCTGTGGGGATCGTGACACACACCTGAGGGGTCACGGGTCCCAAGTCAGGATACTCCCTTAAGAGCAGCCGGGAGATTTGAGATGAACAGGTTTTGCTTAGAAAGGTTAAAATTCAGATGAATGCAGATATGGGCCAGTCTGAAAACCAGCTTCACCGAGATCGAGAAGCACAAGCATGAGGGTGGTTTTCAAGACCCGGCTCTCATCGCCTCCACGCACTCTGCTCACGCCAGGCCTCCCTTGGGCACCTGCTGAGCCTGCGGCAGCCAGCCCTGAGGGCCACGTGGGGCCCAGAATGGGGAGGGGGCGTGGCTGCATGCCGAGGGGAGCAGAGGGGCCAGGCCATGACAGGGTCCGGGGAGAAGCCAGTGGGGAAGCAGGACAGGCAGGTTAGCACCAGCTTCCAGACCCTGGGTCTGGGCAACGCTTCAGCTTTTCTGGTCAGAAAAACACTCTGACGAACATCCACCCGGGCCTTATGTCTTCCCGAGCTCTGCCCCCCACCCCACACCCCCCACCCCCCTGAATGCCTGCAGTGCGGCCAAGCTCCTGCCCTCTACCTCCCTTGGGTGCTGCCCTCCCCCTGGGGTAACCACAGAAACGACAAGATAGTCCATACTGCTGCCCACCTGCCCTCCAACTCAGGCTCATCTCCCTTGGGCCCCACCCCAGCGGGCATGGAGGGCCTGGCATCCCCGCTGTGCGCCCCCCTCCGCAAATGTAGTCGTTGGCACGTGTGCTAGAAAGGCACCTAAACAGGATGATGGGCTCCGGCAGAATAAGTGGATTAAATAACTGAAGTAACATTCACGAGTCGATCTCCTCGGAATAGCCCTGCCCTCCTGCCTGCGCGGCCGAGGATGCCGAGGCTGCCAAGGGCTGGGGACAGCAGCGGCCCTGCAGCTACAAGAGGTGGCCCACGTGGGCTCCTGGGGACTCTACACGCATTCACGTTGGAGAACCACAAAGCTAACAAAGCTAGCCCACGTTGCTAGACTCACCGGGCCCTGCGGCACTCCTCACAGCGCCTTCCCCTCCAGCACGCTCCCGGCTTTGCTCTCCGGACCGGCCACCGAGTCTGAGAACCCCGCCTCCCGTCCTGTGTGCTCAGACATGCCCGCAATCAGAACAATTAAAGGACAAGAGGCCTCGCAGTGTTGGGTCCAACTGGACGACCCTCAGGGAGACACCCCGCTTGCCCACTTCCAGCCCTGTTTCAGGGATGCTGCTGAGGGTGAAGGAAAACCGTGCTGAGAAAAACGCTCCATGAAGCAGACCAGGGGCTCCTGCCGTGCCCCGGGGGCTGACTGTGGGGAGACAGTGCGGCACTGCTGATCTCCAGGGGCGCAGGACGACAGGAACAACGCTGACCTGCTCCCCAACAGCAGTCTGCCTTGAACCTTCTTGCACTTCGCTGGTTTCTAGCCACAGTGAGGGCAAACCTTTATTCCACCGAGTGGCTTATTCAACAGCAAAGAACCAGAAACTGAGCTGTGCTCGGCGACATTAAATTTGTTCAAGAGTCCCATGGTTTGCACCGTTTATGAGTCTTTGCACTAAACTCACACCCAGAGACACGTACAATCACACGCGACTCCCGCAGCCGCAGTCGGGCGGCCTCTAGCGGAAGAGCCGGTAGATCCTGGGCAGGCGCCCGTCTCTGCTGGACAGCGCCGCCTGGATGTGCTCGTAGGCCGGCAGGTCGCTCAGATCGCCCAGGGCCGCCACTGCGGGCTTCCTGCGAAGCATCTGAGAGGCAACTCTCCGGATGTCTTCCGGCTTCACGCTGCCTGGCACGGGGGACAAAAATACCTCAGGGGATTGCCCGCCTCCTGCACGGACTCCGTCTCCGGGTGTGGCTGCGGCCCCTCAAGGCCCTGGGGGTCTGAGGCCGGGCTGCAGACTCCAGAGGGTCCAGATTCAGTTGTGGGGACTATACTGTGAGTCAGGGTGAAGTATCGGGTTTTTCTTGGTAAACGGAGAAGTACCAGTGGTTTAAAAGAATTTTCAAATGTAGACATGTGCCTGCCCAGAGAAGTTGACACATCTATAATGGAACAGCTCCTTGTCTGCAGAGCTACCCACATGGAGGGGCTGCGGGGCTTCGTAGGGAGGCAGCCGCTTGCGCAGCCTGGCCTCCCCAAGAGGGACCTGGGTCCACAGCTTGTGTGGGCACGAAAAGCGCACTGTGGGAACACACTGACCAGTAGCTTGGTTTTCCTACAGAAGACGAGGCCTTAGGGAGATCGGGTACTGTTGTGCTCCATGGTCTGAGGGGCTCCCCGGGGCGGGGGGGGTGAGGATGCACCCGCGGACGGGATGCATGCTGGAGCCGCCACGAGGTAACAATCGTCACCAAAGAACCACCGGCCTAACCCTTGTGGGGTCACGGACCCTTTCAGGAGCTGATGGAAGCATAGACTCGTCCCCCAAAGCAGGACACACAGGGAAATTCAAGGACCTCCTGCAATTCACCCACAGGAGGCCATGGAAACCTGGGCTCAAGTCACAGAGGGCGCCACCACACGAGCCCCGTGTGGAGCGTTTCCGTCCATTAGCTCACCAAGTCGGCTTAGAAACCCGGAGCAGTGGTGAAAGGCCCCTTTATAGGGGGTGAAAAGCTGGGGTCACAGGGGTCGGTACTCAGGGACCCGAGGCAGGGCTGGTCCAGGGTGAGGGCTCACGGGTCCAGGAGCCACGAGGAAACAGGTCTGTGGCAGTCTCCTGGGAGGGAAAGGAGGGAGCCCGATCTGGGCCCCCAGCATGGTACTCACGGATGAGCGCGCACAGCTCGTGGGGCAGCTTCCTGGAACGGGTCGCCAGCACCTGTCTCCCTACGTCCTCAAAGATCACAGGCCTGGACTCCAGGTTCATCATGAGCATGGACATCAGCTGCGTCTTGGCCCGCTCCAGCTCCACCTGGGATTCAACCACCAAGTCACACGGTTCAGTTCACAACAGCTCACACACCGTCGCCCTGTCAAGGCCACGTCACAAGGAAGACAAATCCAAGAGTCAGGGGCTCCACGCTGAACCCAGGCACAGGGCCCAGGCAACCCTGCTCCCTGTGCCCCCGGGGAAACTCTGAGGGGACCAGCTCGATCTACCAAGTCTGGGCCTCGAGCCTCTCTGACCAGGGGTGAAACTGACGATGTTGGGACTTCGGCAAGTTTCATCCACAAAGCTCAGCGTGAAACCGGAGGGCACGGAAACATGGCTGGATGAGGGACCGGAGTGGCCGGCGAGAGCAGCACACACGTGCTGCAAGACAGACCAGCTGCGGAGATTCCGTGTCACCGTCTAAGCAAGAAGACTCCTAATTGCAGACGAGTCCTTTCTACTTTGCCAACTCCGGGCAAATACTTACAACTTACCTCAAATTAGCTTCACGTTAACGGGAAGTACTTCCCTAGCAGGCCACTAATGGAGCCCCCCCAACTGATTTTTAAATACATTTTTGTAAAATTACTTTTTTGAAATACTTTTTTTTTTAAACTTTTTCTGACTAAAAAGGGAGCATGTGATTATTGCAAAAAGTAGGGACTGAGCAGGAAAGATCTATAGGTGAAGGCCGTGCGCCAACCCTCAGAGGCACTCAGCCCACACGCTGGGGCTCTCCTCCAGGCCTTCTATGCGCGTGCATATGGAATCTGCTTATTTGTACCAGGGCTGGTCCACGAAGAAACAAGATCTCTAAATACGTAAGCTGACAAAAACTAAGCCAAACAAACGAGGAAACAAAGACTCAGGTTAAAACACAAAATGGAGTTCAGGGTGCCAGGCAGGCTCAGTCCACAGAGCACGTGGCTCTTGGTCTTGGGGTTGTGAGTTCCAGCCCCATGCTACGGATAAAGATTACCTTAAACCTAAAATCTTTAAAAACAGAACAAAACCAAAAAAGCAAAACAAAACATAAAATGGAAGTTAGGAGAGAGCTCGAGAACCACCCCGAGAGGCCTGCTCATCCTGTGTGATGTGGCTTTAGTTCCCATGGTTCTGCAGGGTGGTTGAAAAGGACACACGAGACCGCTCTGCACCATTTCTTCCAGGAGGGCCAGGGCCAGGCAGGTGTGAGCAGGCCCAGTGCTGGCAGGGCAACGACTGTTCCCGGTGCTGAGACCAGGGAGCAGGGGAGGAGCTCAGCTGTAGGCCTGGCTCACCCCCGGGCTGCACTGTTCTGGCTGGGATGTTGGCGGTGCTGGGAGCACAGAGGCCAGCCACCCCCACACCGTGTTCTCTAACCTGCCGACACCGTGGGGATGTCTGGAGTCGGCTCTGTGTCGTTTCTGTGCTATACTTACCACATCCACAGTTCCAGCCATTAAAATAAATTCCTTTGTGAGGATTTCCACCATTTCTCGAACCTTTAGGGAAGAAGATACAGATGAAGAGTGTGATCTGGACCTAACAGTCTGTCTCTTCCAATTCAATGACACCCCTGCTCCGAGAAACCAGCTCTGTATCCTGAGACACGAGCTGCACAGGAAGCAGAGGCCGCCCGCTTCGGGGCTGGCCCTCACCTGTCTGGGGTCGGCGCTGGCGTGCACACACAGGAGGCCCGTGTCCTCATAGCTGTGGTGGTACGAGGTTGCGTTGTACATCCAGTGGTGCCTGTAGGGAGCAGGGACAAAGGGACACCTGGAAGGTGGTGTCACAGTCCAAAAGCACCTTCGGCTGGGCCTGGTGACCCTGGGGACAGCCAGGTGAAAAGAATCCAACCTACCTGTTGAGCACATTAAGGTAGAGCCTGGTAAACATGCCTTTGCCGGGCCCACCAGCTGAGAAGGAGCCGCCGCCCCCCATCATCATGTTCAGGACGGCAAAGGGGATGAAATCTTCCTCCTGCGGGAGACATGAGGGCAGAGGTTTGCCGGGAGGTGACATTTGGCTCTAGAATGTGGTAGGACCCGGCTGGGACTTACCAAGAAGGAACAGCTCTCCAGTCCTATCATGATGTGCGTGAGCTCGGGGAACGGGGCAGGGCCCAGGCTGACATTGGACATGTCTCTTTCCAGCTATAAGCAAAGAGAGTGAACAGTGTACCCACACAGAAAACAAGCAGGCCTGAAAAACCTCTCAGGCCAGATCAGCCTAAAAACAGTTCTACTGGGGCACCTAGGTGGCTTAGTCAGTTGAGTGTCCAACTTTTGATCTCAGGGTTGTGTGTTCAAGCCCCATATTGGGCTCCGTGCTGGGTGTGGAGCCTACTTTGAGGGAAAAAAAAAAGGCAAAAGACCCCACCACGGTTCTATAGAAATCATATACGAACATCAGTAAACTCCCTCTAGAAGAAAGAACGATCCTTTAACCTTCCAGTGAAGCTAAACTCATTCTTTTTTTTTTTCTAACATTTTACTCATTTACTTGAAGAGGAGAGAGGGAGAGAAAGAGAGCACAGAGGGAGAGAGAGAAGCAGGCTCCCCGCTGAGCAGGGAGCCCGATGCAGGGCTCAACCCCAGGACCCTGAGATCATGACCTGAGCTGAAGGCAGATGCTTAACCATGGAGCCACCCAGGCGCCCCTAAATGCATTCTTAACAAGCTCTCAGTTTTAAACAAGGAACACGTCCTGCCCTGATACCACAACGTGTATTATGGCAAAGCCAAGAATACACAGCTCATTCTAACACCTGTGCGATAAAGCTAAGAACGTACCAAAAACAAAGTAAAGAAAGTACATATACCCGATCTCGGCTTTACCTTGACAACCCCCCCAGTGTACTGTGCTACCGATCTGTCGACGTCCACAGCCCTCTCACATCCCCAGGTCGGTCGGGTTCCCAGGAGGTACTTTCTGGCACATTCCACCAGGTGCTCATGCTCCACCCCGACTCCAGCCAGCACCATGCGGTCAGGGGTGTAGTAGTTTCTCAGGTACGAATGAAGCACTTCTCGATCGATCTTTGCTATGTTTTCTGTGGGGCAGAAACGGTGGAGGCCAACTGTGTTTTCCCGATAAGCAGCCTAACAAAAGAAAGGAGAAACACAGGTGGCAGAGAGGCCACGGCCAGGTCTCCCCCCTGCGGAGCTGGGCCTGCCATGACCCCAGCTGTGGCAGGAAAAGCCCACGGTTGCTTAGCTTTGCTAATTTGGCAAAAGCAGTTTCGTTTGCTTACAAAAGCAGTAAAATCTCTCTCTCCAGAACGAAGTCTCAAAAAAACCCCACTTAAAATAAAAAAATCATTCTGGAAATGGATCAAGACCTTATTACTATAAGAATGAGAACGTGAAAAACTTGCATAAGTTGCAGGTTTGAGAATTAAGAATCTTCCGTCCACACCTATAACCTGTGAATGGTCTCAGGAAGGGAGATGGGCCCTCTCAACTATGCTGCTGTTGGGAGGGCCGCGGAGGCGGAGGCGGGTGCTTGCGGGCTTTCTAGTACCTCATGAATCATCTCTGTGAGAAGCGGTTCTGGGTCAGGCCGCATGTCAAGGTCCTCCAGCTCAAATTGGACAGCCATTCGTGTCATCTCAATTTCTTCATCTGCAAGGAACCCAGACAAGGCTCAGCCCATACCAGCCAGGAGGGAAATGGCACTGGGCCTAGGCTGCCAGGCTGGGCCAAGGGTCATCGGCTTGCAGACACTGGCAGTCTCCTCGGCCTTCATCTGGGGTAGACCTGGGGGCACTTGTGTGAGCGAGGGGGCAGGGCCTGGAGGCACTGGGCCTCTTGTCCGGCTCAGCCACCTGGACCTGCCCCGAGCCCCGGCTTCCTTCCCAGGAGAGGCACTCAGGCCCCTGACCCGTCTCCCCAGAGGACTGCTGTGAGGATAGTCATGTGGAATGGGAAGGTGCTTACAAAAGAGGCACCATCCGGCATCATGGCTGCCACTTCATCAGCAACCTGGAGTAAGTACTGGAAGGACTACAAGGCCAGGCTGACGTGACCAGGGCGCAGCCAGGGCAGCAGCAACGGGCAGCAGGGCCCTCTCTGGTCCACTGCGGGCACGGAATTCAAAGTCCTGCCACCACCAGGCCAAGGAAGGGGATGGACACAGGGACGTGGAAGCTTCTGGTGGCACACCAGCCTGGTGTTTAAAGACAGTCTGAAATGCCTTTCAGAAGTGAAAGACCCAGGGCCGCCTGGCTGGCTCTGTCAGAGGAGCATGCGACTCTTGATCTCCGGGTTGTGAGTTTGGGCCCCATGTTGGGTGTAGCGAGTACTTAAATTTTAAAGGAAAAAAAAAAAAGGAGAAATGAAAGACCCAATGTAACTAAGAACGTTAAAAAGCACAGAGTTATGTCAAAGTACTGAGCTCACTGAAGGACTTTTCTGACCATCAGCGTTATTTCCAAGGAAATCGTGCCAACTCACTGGTAGCTGACCTCGAGGGCTGCATACAACGCTCTTCCTCAGGGGCAGCGCTTCCACGTGCCTCCCAAGGGCCCAGCCCTCAGCCCCCTCATGCGGCCCCGGGCCCACCTGTGAGCCTGGGGTGCAGGACCACATCAGCGAGCAACCCAACCACCGTGTCCAGGCCTTTAGAGTCAGCAGACACAGCGTACATGGTGGTGTCCCTGAAAGAAGCAACGACGTGAGGCACTGAGGTCACCACAGGTACACGCCAGCGGGGGCCACTCCCCCCGCTGCACTGAGGACCAGCACACACTCGCTATGTCCCACCTTACAGGACAACTTCCAGCATGCACTGGAGTGACAGCAGCTGCGCAGCCAAAATGGACAAGAGCCACCCTGAGACATTTCCACAAGCACAGGCCCCCTGCCACGGGGGCCCTTTTAGCACGGGCTTCCTGAGCATCAGCTGCCCCGACTCACGGTCAACATGCAATATGCACGGCCTTATGCGGCTGGGGGACAGGCCACACGTGGCAGACAAACACCACCTGCCCTATCCACAGCGCCCCTACATCTGTGTGCTGGCTACATACTGAACCTCCCCCTGTCCCCAAAAAGACCACTGCCTCTTCCTGGCTGAGCCTCTCCCCGTGCTGTTCTGGGCCACCTCCTCCCTCAGTCGGTGTGGCAAACTCCTCCAAGACCAGTCCAATGATGACTTTGTTATCATTCCTTTCCTGACTCCAGACCAGGTTAGTTGCCTGTCCCCCACCAGTCTCGGTCTCTGGCTCTTGTGTCCATTACCTGGGGTGCAGCCCTCTGCCAGATCCGCGAGCATATTGGGGACAGGGCCTGCTGCATCCCTAGTGCCCAGCTGGCAGTCTCTGGGTATTGCCTGGCCCTCCAACGGGTTCTCTTCTCTAAGTGCTGCTGCCTGCATATTTCCCCCACCAAATTCTCCACCCAACCCGGCCTAGGCCAGGCTCACTTCTCACCCCTAACCTCCACAAGCCTCTCCAGGGCGTAGGTTTCAGTGAGACTCTGACCAAAGATAAGAACCACAGTTCCACGTGGATGCAAAATACGATGGCGTACCTTGACGTCTGGCAGTCACAAATACCCCCGTGCTTTTCCAACGTAAGCAGAATTTCATCTTTGCTGTTAAATCGATCCGTCGACTAGTAAAGATAAATAAGTAAACCTAAATACGCAATCCAAAACAACCTCTAAAATGTTCTTTGAGAAAAAAATTTGTTTACTTCGAAAACATGTAAAATCAAGTTATCTTTTAACCTAAATATCTTCTAGTAGGATTATCTTAGCAGGTTAGTCACTTATTAAAATAACCATTCTAAAAAAATTAAAACTTGATAGATTCTTCTCAAGTATAGGCTCAAAGATTACAAACAGGACACTGACCGAAAATGCCAATTTTTCCAAAAAGTGAGCAATTCCACTAAGATATTTTGCTTCATATCTTGATCCTGAATTAATAAGAACTGGCAATAAAAAGAAAATTGACAGGTTAAAGCAAACGTTGAAAAGGGGAGGTTTTAGGGGGATTTAATCAAGAGAAACCTTTAAAACTGAACGTGATCAGACAGGCTGACCTAATTACGTGAGGGTGATGATGTGTCCACTACCTGGGCTACGTCCCCACAGCTGCACACCCACGTTGACACTGATGGAGTTGATGCTTCATATTTACGGTAGAAAAGTGTTAGATTTCTATGAAGGTGGAAAGGGGAAAAAGCCCACCGCCAACGTGGTGGTTCATGCTTTGTGTATTGTTTTCAGGGTCTACGCCGTACTTTTCCACTCAGAACACAACTCACAGACGACGTATAAAGCATAACAATCAACTGAGGCACGTGGGCATGAAAACAAACGGGATGACCCACACCACCACCAACAGTACTTACTTCCTACCGTACAAAATTGTCCAAATTTGTTTTGGGAGGCCACGCGAAGCCCATTATCCAGCGTGGTGACTTTGGTTTCAAACTTTTCCTGTCCATCAACTGTAGCAAAAACAGGCTCAGGCACCCCGGGTAAGGGGGATGAGAGCGGGATGTTGGGATAGGCACCGCCACTGCTGAACGGCCTGTGGGGAGGAGCTCCGGACCTAAACGGAGGAGAGACCCAGTTACAACAGACCCGAGACCACCGAGCCTGCGGCGACCGTCTGCGCCCGGCCGGTCACGTTCTGTCCACGTCAAAACCGGATGCGCCCCTTTCTGTAGATTCGTTTCCACACACCCCAGGACAACACGGGTGTGATCGGGAACACCACTGCTGGGTACAAACCCCGGCTCGGCCCAGGGGCCTGGGCAAGCTGGTCGGGTCTGGGCCTTAACTTCCACCTCTCCTAAGACAGTGACAGCCCTGCACGCTGCCGGCAGCCGGCGCCTTCAAGCTCTTTCGCACACGCAGCCCCACCGGAGCCCAACAGAAGCCAAACCCCTGCGCGGGCCCACAGGGCCCCGGCCTGGACTCCAGCTCGCTCTCCAGCCGCCGCAGGGTCCCAGGCCCAGTGGCCGCTGGCCCACGCTCCAGCACGCCTGGCTCCTTACCGCCAAGGCTTCTGCTCTTCCCGTTCCGGCCTGCTCTCACTGCACTCCCGCAGCGGCTGCCCTTCTCTCGCTCCTCATCTCTGCGGCCCCCTCCGCCCTGCCCCTCACGTCAGACCCTCCCGCCACCCCGTCTGTCGCCCGACCCCCCTTCCCCACGTTGGAAGCGTTTACACGACCGCTCCCGCTTTGCCCGCGCTCCCGCCCGCGCCCGGCGCCGGCGTACACGCAGGGGCCGCCCCCAACTGTGGCCCGAGGGGACGTGCCTGAGGCCAAGAAGCGGGAGAGCGAGTGGGGGCGGAGAAGGCGCGACGGCCCGAGGCACGGAGGCCCCGCGGGCTCGGCCTCACAAGGGGCCCGCGGCAGGAGAGGACACGTGGCCTCCGACGGCCCCATCGGCCCGGGAGAGACCAGGCGAATGGGGCTCGGGGCCCGCACCCGGGGCCCCCGGCAGGGAAGCGCCCTCAGCGCCTCGGAGACAAGGCCGGGGTCCCGAAGCCCGAGCCCGAACCAGCGGCGCCGCGTCTGCGCGTGGGGAAGCCAGAGGTTGAGCGTCCGCTCGGACGCCCGCCGCCCCGGCCCCCGGCCGGCCGCCGGCGCGCAGCCGGCTCACCTCAGCCGCGCGCGGCGCCACGAGCCGGAGCCGCGCAGCAGCAGCCGCGCCGTCGCCAGGACCATAGCCGCCATCTTGGGTCTCCGCCCCCTGCTTCTGTCGTCACTTCCGACCCCGCCCCCGACGCCCCGCCCCTACGGCGCCAGCCCTCGGCGTTCGGGCGCTCGCTTCCGGTGCCGGGAGCGGAAGCCGCAGCGAGAGGCTGGGAGCGGCGGCCGGGCGGCGGGCGACGGGGGTGGGCGGCTCGGGCCGCGGCCGGGGCGGAGCCGGGGCCATGGAGCCGCCGCTGCCAGGCTAGGGAGGGCCGGCGCTGCCGGGCCCGCGGCGATGGCGGGCTACGCGCGCCGCCCGGGCGTCCCCCCGCTGTCGCGAGCCCGGAGCCTCGTCATTCCGGACGGTGAGCGGCCGGGCCGGGCGGCGGGGCCGAGCCCGCCGGGCCCCGGGGCCGCCCCCGCCCCGCCGGGCCGGGCTGCAGGTGAGGCGGGCCGCGGGGCGCGCGGCCAATCGCTCTCGTTGTTATTGCAGCTCCAGCGTTCTATGAGCGCCGGTCTTGTCTCCCCCAGCTAGACTGTGAGCGCCCCCATGGCAGGGACCTGGACTCCCACTTCTTCGGCATTCGGCCGACGTTTATGTGCTATGTGCCCAGCCCGGTGCTAGCTTCCGTGGGAGACACAGGTGAGAGACAAGCCTCAGGGAGCCCCCAGCCGGCACTGCCTGTAGGGACCTCGCTGTAGCCTTAACTCGCTCCCTGACCCAGCGATGGGGCGCCGAGTGCCGCTGTGTGCCGGCCCCTGGGAACACACAGGTGCAGAGCGGCCCCGCCAGCTAGGAGCTCGCAGTCTGGCCTTGGGGGGCCCCCTCCCCAGCACAGACACTCCCAGTGTAGGATGGTAAGTGCCAGAAGAGAGGTATGCCCAGCGGGAGCACCATAAACCACCTCCTTCGTGGGGGTGGGGGGGGGTGAGGCAAAGGAGCTGCTGGGCAGTGGCCGGCTTTTCAGTTCATTGTCACTCTTCCAGGAGCAGGGCGTCCAGGGTGTGGGGCGAGCCTTTAGGTGGGGTCTCATCAGGGTCTCAGAGGAGAATTGCAACCCGTGAGGGTATTCAGAAGGTTTCACAAGACAAAGGAGGGCATGCGCAGCCACACTGGTCATCAAAGCCTACCGGGAGCTTTTTCTGAATCACACATGGCAGGGCCCATGGAAGCCATACCGTCTCCGTTGGTAGGAGCCGGGGGCTTGTGTTTGGAAAGTTCCCCAGCCTGTGAGAATTACTGCGATAGAGACCCTGTGTTGAAAACAAGTTGTCACAGAGGCCTCTGTGATCACGTTAAGGTGATGACATCTCTTTGCAGATTTTGGCTACGGAAAGGGGAAATGTACTAAGCAAGGTCTGCCAGGAGCCCAAGAGACACATTTTGGAGGTAGGGTAGTTGGGCAATCCTCTCTTCCCTCTACCCAACACAAAGCGCCAAGCACACATGCCCTGTGGCTGGTTGTCAGTTTGACAGCATATAATTAGTGTGCCAAGTGGGGGTGGAGTCCCACAGATTCAGTCTTGGCCCCAGGGTAGAGAGAGAGAGGGTACAAGGACAGATGAGCCTGATGTGCAGGACGACAGAGATGTGGGAAGGCACACCAAAGGGGTCTGAAGAGGCAGCACGGGCTAGAAAACTTTGCACAAGGTTGGCGCCTGGGCTCAGATGGTCATTGCTGGGAGAGCGGAAAGGAGGTAGGGAAAGAGAGAAGGGAAGGATGGGTGAGCAGGGAAATGGATAGAGATGGAGCAGTGATCCCCAACCTGGCTGCGCTGTTGGAACTCTTGGATGGCCCCCAGCGCAGGTTATGTCCCAGGCCAACTAACTGAGTCTGTGTGGGAGTGGAGGTGCATTGTCATCCCAAAGATCCCCAGGTGGTCTCCATGGGCAGCAAGGAGTGGGAACCAGGGGGTTGGGAGTGGGAAGGAGAATTCATAAGTAAACTCTACCCCAAGGTGAAGAGTCACCCGTTCTACTGACCAAGCCAGCCAGGTGCCCTGGGAAGGAGAATTCAGAATGTGAAAGTAGATCTTTAAAAACTTTTTAGTTTTATTGGCTAGGTTTTTCATTTCCTAGTGTCACTGAATTCTGGTGGGATGAGGAGGGTGGCAGTCCTGATTTTAGATGTGGTTGTGTTTTAGAAAAAGAAATTAATGAGGAAGTTTCTTTTCAATGATTTGGGAGACGTTTTGCAATTGTGTTGTGTCATACTGTTTTAGATGATAAACTTGGAGATCTTGCAGAGGCCAATCCATTCTCCTTTAAAGAGTTTCTGAAAACCAAGAACCTCAGCCTGTCAGGAGAGGATACAGCCAACAACAGGATTTATTCAAAGGTAGATCCAAGGCATCATCTGTGATGACCGTACACAGAGAAACGTCCAAAGGACATCTCTCTTCCGACGTGGGATACCCTGCAGGAGCTGGGGGGCAAAGGGAGCCTGCAGCTAACGCTGATGGGAAAGTCGGGTGGAGAAGCTGCTGGGATCCTTCCTGGCCCTCCTCTTTCCTGGGAGTTCCACTGCTGAGCCCCTCAGAAGACGGGCCTCCAGCGGCTTCTGGGTCTGAGCTGTGCCTCCGACTGTTTTCTTTAGGAAGCCACGAGACACTCACTGGGACTCGGCCGCAACTCCCCGACCTCCCAGACCATGGGGTATGGCTTAGAATATCAGCAGCCATTTTTTGAAGACCCTACGGGGGCTGGCGATCTTCTGGACGAGGACGAAGACGAGGATGAGGACGACGGGTGGAACGGGGCCTACCTGCCATCCACTGTGGAGCAGACCTGCTCCTCTGGGGTCACCGCCAGCACGTCACCCTGCAGCACATACGTCTCCTTTTTCTCTGCCCCGTCGGAGCTGGTGGCGCCCGAGACGCTGCCCCCGTGGACGCTGAGCGACTCTGACTCTCGCGCCTCTCCGGCAGGGAGCCCCGGCACAGACTTCGCAGCCCATGGAGAGTCTCTGGGAGACAGGCATCTCCGGACACTGCAGATAAGCTATGAAGCAGTAAGTGAGGGGGCTCTGCAGCGCACTCACAGGTGACCTGGAGCCTCCGGTGGCCTTGGTGGCCTGGGGTCTTGGCTCCAAGGACAAGATGGTCTGCGGTGCGGCTGTCTGCCAGAGCCCCTGTGCGGCGGTCTCCCGAATTGACAGATTCCACGAGTGACGTGCCCCCGGAAGAGCAGTGTGCGGGACGGTGGGGTGCGGCCCATCTCAGGCAGGAGCCGTGGAGACCCTCCAAGGGCCCCCCAGTCAGGAAAGGGTCTGCTTCAGGCGTCGGCTCAGGGACGTTTCGCCATGTTCTGAGAAGAAATTTGTTTAGAAATGATCATCACTTAAAAGAGAGTTAGGAGTAAAATTGGTGTCCGTGACCATAGGCCTTTAAAGGGAGATTCTTCCACTCGTGGTTTTTCTCCATAAGCAAACAGTAGGTTAACTCCCTACAATGTTAGTTTATTGAGAAGTTCCAGAACCAGTTTGCAGAGATGCAGACTCCTCTTGAGTGAGACACAAAGTTTCTAATAAGGATTTTCTTCTTCTGCAGCTGAAAGATGAAAATTCTAAGCTGAGAAGGAAGCTGACTGAGGTTCAGAGCTTCTCTGAGACTCAAACAGAAATGTACGTAAGCTTTGAGTCAGCGCTGCGCTTCAAACGTCAATAACAAAGTGATGGCGGTGGAACCAAGCTTGACTTTCATCGTCTGTGGGTTGTCAGCATCCCACGTCGTTCTCGTGTGCTGAGTGAAAGTTGATTTCAAACACCCGGCCCACCCCGGCCAGGCGCTTGCTAAAAGCAGCAGAGCGCTGGATGGCGAGCCAGCTGAGGAGCGCGCTCTGCGGCTGACATCTCCAATCGGCCTCACTGAGGCCCGGCGCCCTCGCGGTGTTCATCTGCCCCGCCCCACTTAACTGCCTCTCAAATGAATTCTGAGAATGAGATGCGTGAGTGATCGACAGCTTGGTCTTCTCTGTCCCCAGGGTGAGGACGTTGGAGCGGAAGCTGGAAGCCAAAATGATCAAGGAGGAAAGTGACTACCATGATCTGGAGTCAGTGGTCCAGCAGGTGGAGCAGAACCTGGAGCTGATGACGGTACGGGGGGCTGGGGGGCATTGTGACGAGCGGGTGTGCCCCCTCCTTTGCTGTCAGCCGCAGGGGCCCAGCGCCAGGAGGGGTCCCTCACAATGGGCTGAGCTGCCGGGTCGTGAGAGCCGAAGGCCCCTGGGTGGGGGCAGAGCCCGCCTTCGTTCCATATCCGTGTCTCGCCGTGTTACACGGTGCTGATGCCCTTTTTTTTTTGGTGACAGAAACGGGCTGTGAAGGCAGAAAACCACGTCATGAAGCTGAAACAGGAGATCAGCTTGCTCCAGGTGACTGGACAGCATGGGCACAGGGTCCAGGAGCCTCCCAACAGTGGTGGCTCCCGCAGTCAGGCCACGCCAGCTCTCCCCCCGGCCCTGTTCTCTCTGCTGAGCAGGAGGGTGGTGGGCATGTCCTGTATTGTCTGGGACAGCACGGAGCCTGGCACGAATTTCCCATTTCTGTGAATGAGTGCTGAGGGCAGACTGAAGGACAGAGGAAGCCCGGCTCCCTCGAGAGCCCCCTCAGGAGATGCCCACCGTGGGGGCCAGCCCCCATCCCCTCACTGCCTGTGCCAAGGCCGCCGGCTTCATTTGGGTTCGTGCTGCATTTCAGATGCTCTCCCGTGCAGCCGTCAAAGCGCTTTACTGCTCTCGCCCACCTCCAGGCACAGGTCTCTAACTTCAAGCGTGAGAATGAAGCCTTGCGGTCTGGCCAGGGCGCCAGCCTGACGGTGGTGAAGCAGAACACCGACGTGGCCTTGCAGAACCTCCGTGTCGTCATGAACACTGCCCACTCCTCAATAAAGTGAGTGTGGGGGAGCTGAGGGTGCCTGGACATGGGACAGGGGTGAGGCAGAGATGGCCGGCAGGCCTGGGGGGGCGGGTCTTCAGCTTGGTGTTTGAAACCATGACCATACCGTGTGCAGCGGACGGGGCTCCGGGAGCAGAAGTGCACTTGATGGTGCTGGTAACCCCGAGGCTACATGCCATGTGCCGGACCAGCAGGCTCTCGAACCGTCTTTGTGGTAATCACTGGTTTTACCAGGGCACTAACCTCATACAGATCAGAGTCCCAGCTCCTTCACCTGCCGAACACCTCAGTTCTGCATGGAGAGGAATAACAGTGTTTCCCTCCCATCATAAGAAGCAGATGAGTTTGGAGGAGACCCCCCCCCCGGAAATGGCCGCTCTGTCGCTCCCCGTGAGCGCCCCGTCTGCCTGCCACGGGGCTGGGCCCCTCCGGGGAAGAGCGGCAGCTGCCAGATTCTGCTTTCCACCCCGGGGGCTGCTTTTTGGCTTCTGTCGGGACCGTCGGACTGTCGCAGTAGCAGGCCCATAACGTCCACGTTTCCATTTTAGGCAGCTGGTTTCTGGAGCTGAAACGTTGAATCTTGTTGCTGAAATCCTTAAATCTATAGACAGAATTTCTGAAATTAAAGATGAGGAGGAGGAGTCTTGAGAACCCTGAGGTGCTTCCAGGTCACAGCTCCGCTCACACCTGGACGTCCCTGCTCACTGGATTTGGAAATGCCGTTGTGTCTTTAAATATGTCGTCCTCACCATAGTAAAGATACTTATCATGACATGCTAATTTCATGACCGCACAGTGTGAGCAGCCTGCTGCAGGAAGAAGCAACCCCCGCATAAGAGCCGCACCGGCTTCTCCGCAAGCCTTCTGGGGGAGCTCCTGCTACTCCATGGACTAACGCTCTATCGGAAGACGTTTCTATAAAAGCCAGTGATTTTTTGAAGTTACTAAACCTGAAAACCACAGTTTTATAATGAGTGTTTTCCGTTGTCATTCTGGAACGTCAATTATAAGATAAGTCAATTGCTCGTCCTAATTTCAACAGGAGAGAAAGCAGGGGAGCCGCGGTGAGTGGTTGCCTCAGAAGGGCCCTAGTGCCTCTCCGACCTCACCTGGTGCCCCCGCTGGCTCGGAGTCCACTCCTGCGGGCCTGCAGGCAGTGCCTGCCCCGGGAGACCTGAGCGCGGATGCCCCACGCGGGGCCCCAGGTCACCCAGGTGGGCCACTGTGTGCAGCGATCTCAGTGCACCTGTGGGCCTTCGGGTTTGAAAAACTGCTTTGGCTGGAGGGTTTTGATACATGTTTCAAGTGGGGTTTTATACGATGAAGTTTAGAATTCAGGAAGTTAGAGTGTGCAGAGCCTCCTTGTGTTAGCACGAGGCTGTCCACGGTGCCTTTCCAACTGCTCCCCCACGTAGGGAAGGCAGAACATGCACTATGTGCCTTCTTGCCTATTTTTCTGTAGATGTTATTTTTTTGAATAAACTTCCCTTTTTCCTCCTGTTCAAATTGACAGCTTTTCTATTTAATAAATTGTAAAACTTCTATGAACTGTCCCTTTTTTTCTGACTTCACCAGGTCTTTATGCTTGAGAATCATGGTACTGTCCTTTGGCTTTAGGTCATGCATCTAGTCGTAAGCAGTGATTTGTGCTGATAAATTCAGCATTAGTCCCGTGGCCTGTCCGTGGCCTGTGGGGTCAAGGGTAGACTCAGAGCAGTGCTGCCTGGGCCTGACCGAAGTGGCCCACACACTAGACGTCAGAGCTGCATGTTTTGGAGTTGGACAGAGTGGAATTTAGTACTGGAGCATTCTTCAGTCACATGGTTGAATTTTTTAAAAAGACATTTAAACTGGGAAACGTCACCTCATGCTCCAGCCTGTTGGTGAGAAGCGGGTTCAGAGCTCTGGCGGTCTAGTAGGAAAGTGCTAAGATGCGATTCTCTTCTGGATGCAGGAACAGGGCTTCCTGGGAGGATGCCTCCAGCCACAGCCCTGCATGCAGGCACAGCATTTTAAGGGGGTGGGGGATGTGCACCCAGAGCCCCCCTGGGGTGTTCCACCTACTGATGCTGCGCTTGAGCCAGCCCTGACCTCTGCAAGGGCAGGCAGGGGGGCTGTGGGTGCCGAAGGGTCTAGATGAAGTAAGCAGCCCGGTGCACACATAGGCTCTTCCTGCTGTTCCCCGTGTTTGGAGTGCTCACGGTAAGAGACTTAAATTGTGTGGACGTCCAGCTCTGCCTCTGGATTTCCAGGCCCCGTGCAACCCGTCCGTTTCTCCAATCTGGCTCTCGGGGGCGTCCCTTACCCCACGCCTCGGCCTGCAATCTCCGCCTGCTCTGTCCACCAGGGGAAGGCGCTCTGCTGGTTTCCAGCGGACCCCGGCTGCTCTTCCGAGCCCCAGCCAGCATACCCCCCCCCCATCCCAGAGACGCACCGCACTCTGGGGGTGGCGCCCCTGCTCTGCCCCCGCCCCGCACACGCCCCCAGGAGGAGCAACTGCAGGCCGGCCCCGCTCGGCCGGGAGCGGCCTCCCGGACGGCCTAGAGGTACGCGCTGGGCGCGGGGACTGGGAGCTGGGGCGGTCTCCGGTCCTGGGCGACGGCTGCCCCTGGCCAGGCCGCGGCAGCACTGAGCCGTTGGTCACTTTGCTCACTGGCTGCGCATCGACAGCCCCGGATATAGTTAGCACAGGCAGACACGAGCGAGCGAGTTTCGGCGATGCGGAGGTCCCGCCCGGCCGACCACCCCCGCGCCGGCCAGCGCTCGGAGTCCCGAGGGCGGCCGCGCGGGGGCAGCACTCGTCCGCTCGCCGGCCCCGTCCCGGCGTGCCCCGCGCTGCGGCCGCGGGGCGGGACTTCCGGTTGTGCGGCCGCCGGAAGCGTGGGGGGCGGTGGCGCTGGCTGAGGGTGAGGGCGGCAGCGCGGTCGCCGGGGACGGGGCCGGCCGTGGCGGGAGGAGCAGGGCGGGGGGCCGGGCCGTCGGCCGGTTCGGCTCCCTCCACCCGGAGTGTGCAGCTAGCGCGGCGGCTGCGGCTGTGGGTCTGCGGCGGGGTCCTCCTCTGGCTTGGCCTCCGGCCGCGGGTCCGTGCCGAGCTCCTGTGCGGCTCCTCCGCGAAGCCTCATGAGCCCCCGGCTCTTCCCGGCTGTCCACCCCGCTTCGGCCTCCCAGGCTGTCGCCCTTCTGGACGCGGGGTCCCTGCCCTCGGGGGCGGCCTTCCCGGCGCCACACCGTGCCAGCTGCGTCCCCGGAACCGGCCGTGCCTGCCGCTGTGCTCCTGGGTTCAGGTTTCCCAGGGCCTGGGGCTCGTTCTTGTCCTGGGGTGCCTTCGCGATGACACCCTGCCGTGTCTGCACCCGGTGCCCGGCCGGGCGGAGGAAGACGGAGACCAGGCCCTGGGGCCCCGTTGGGGCCCATCTCTCCGGCCCCCTAGGTCACAGGCTCGGAGCGGGCAGGCCACGTCCACGTGGCTTCAGCGCCTAGGGGAGCAACCTGGGTGTTTTCGGGGGTGTGGGAGGTGTCAGGTCAATGGTCCAGGGCTCCCCCGAGCGGGACCGCCGGCTTCGGTCGGGCGTCTGTCGTCCCCCACGGGCTGCACGTGTGAAGGACGGGTCCGTGAAATCCTGTGATCTGTCCCAGCGGCAGGCAGAAGTCATGGACGTAGACGCTGAAAGAGAGAAGATAGCAAAGGAGATCGCGGAGCTTGAGAGGATTTTGGATCCCACTTCCTCGGGCATCGGAGTGGGGGTCTCGGAGTCTGGTCTCACGTTGGATTCTGACGCAGGTAAGCTCTCACAGGCCACAGTTGGACCCTGTCCATCTGCCCTCCAGACGAACGGGGTGCTCGGCCGCACTGATCTCTGCCTTTGCTCCCCGAGACGGCCTGTTGGCGCTCCTCCTTAGCTGGCCGCGGACCTGCTGGCTGTGAGTGAGCGCGCTGTCTCGGGAGGCTGGCGGGCTGTCCTCAGGAGTCAGAAGGTTCCAGAGCTCAGCTTGTCCGCTGCCACCATTCTGGACAGCAGAGTGTCACCCCCACGTGCTGTCCTCGGTGCTCCCCTGGCCCTGAGGCCACTCACCGCAGCTCTGATTGGAGGCCTGCCCACACGGTCAGAATCTATGAGAAACTTGGCCCTCAGGCCTCTCCCCAACACCGGGTGCAGCTCTGAGGCTGTTTCTCAGGGTTTCGGACTACGCCAGGGCTGCCTTTCACCTGTAATCAGGGCCTCGGCCCTGCCCCCGCCCCCGACTAACTCCAGCACCCCCAGCACAGGGCTGGCTCCTTCGAGGCCTCCCCTCGTGGTCCTGGTGTGTCTTCCCTCTCTGGCTGACCCTGCCATCAGTTCAGGGCCTTTCCTGCCGAGTCAGTGAGTAGCGCTCAGCCACCGGCTGCTGGGGAAGGAAGGTCCAGTTTTGTCCTGAGGCCTTTCAGCCCCTCCCCCGCCTGTGGCCATCAGGAAAGACCCTGTGCCACACCTGCTGGTCATCTCTTTAGCAGATACAGAGTCCTGTTGCCGGTCACCCACACGGTGTGCTTGTGTTCCCACAGATTCACTGCCAGAGGAGGACTCAGAGGCTGCTGCTTCCCCAGGCTCGGTAACTACTGGCCGGGGCTGTCTGTGGTGCCCACCAAGGCAGACTCCACCCTGCCAGTGGGCCCAAGACCAAGGGGGGAGTGCTGTGAGCACATCTCGGTGTTTCTGTGTGTGTGTTACTGGAAGTGACGTGTCTCAAAGTATTTGCCACCAGAATTAGAATTGCTCCTAGGATAACCTTTGTCCGAGGTTTGGCGTTTGTGTTTCCTGACGTGTGTGTCTGGGCATGGCGTCACACGTGGAAGGTTTTGAGCGTGCTGCCTGGGTCTGGCCCCTTGTAGCCTGCTTGTCTGTGCCTCAGTTTCCAGCGTGCAGTGGGGTACTCACAGCGCAAGTCAGTCCGTGTGTGTGATTGCCCAGGACGGTGCCTGGCACATAGTCTCTCAGTCAGGCCAGTTTTCATTGCTACTTTTTGTTTATTTTAGAATTTCATGTTAATTTGAAGAATTTTTATAGTTTATTTTTTGTTTTTTCGCGGAAACAGCAGGTACAGGGTTGATTCTGATTTTTAACGGCCGGGTAGTGCCCCTGGCTTAGGTTTACTATAGTTCCTCACCTGACGGTCCCGCCCACTGTTCCTGGGTTTTAGTCCTGCTGGTGCTGCAGTGGCCGTCCTCACACGTGTTGGGGCTCACCGTCCCCTGCCAGTGACGAGGGCACACGAGCCCGTTCTGAGCCTTGAGTTCCATAGAAATATTTATTGTGGGAAGTGGACAGTATTTAGCTTTTCATACTTTCCCACTCAAGATATATTTCCAGATGTTTGTTTTCTTTGTTTTAAGTTGTGGAACGTGCACATGCTGGACATAGTCCCACATCAGGGTGGTCTCCTGCTGGCCCAAGGACCAGAGCGTGAGCTCAGAGGCTCGTTGTGCCGCCCTGGGTCACGGGGGTGGGCAGCGTTTGCATGCCTCCTTCCTCACCTGCAGTTTCCCGCCTGTAACCAGGAAGAGGAGAGGTGGGGTGAGGCCAGCAATGGTGAGGATGACCCCAAGGAAAAGACCCTTCCTGAAGACCCAGAGACCTGCCTGCAGTTGAACATGGTCTACCAGGAGATCATCCAGGAGAGGCTGGTAGAGGTCAGCCTCCTCCTGGCCCAGAACCAGGAGCAGCAGGTAGGACAGGGCCTGGCCCTCAGAACCCCCATGGCCAGACACTCCAGAACAGGGCTTTGAGCTATGTCTGTTCCCTGACTGCCCGGGTCCCATTCACAAAGGGAGTTGCTGCTGCCTGACCCCAGATGGGCCCCTTGTATCTGCCACAGGAGGAGATCATGTGTGACCTGGCAGGATCCAAAGCCTCCAAGGTGAAGGACGGCAAGAGCTTGCCTCCGAATCTGTACATAGGGCACTTCATGAAGCCCTACTTCAAGGACAGGGTGACCGGAGTGGTGAGTAGCAGGGGCCCAGCTCTCATTAGGGAGGGCAGAGAGGGGGGGTCAGGCTGCATGGGAAGGAGCTCTCGGTTCCATACCTGCTGTGGGTGTTGTGAATTCCCTTGGATTGTTAGGGGTGATATTCTCCAGCCTCCTTCAAACTCTTTTTGGTTGCCAGTGGTGAAAGGGTCTCCAGCCCTGGAATATGGCAAGCTGACCTCTGCTCCACAGACGAACCCCGGGGGTATTTCCATAAGAGGTGGCACCATGGGTGGGGCAGCTTGGCAGAATCGTGGCAGCCTGGTAGCGAGGTCCTGTGGAGCCGCTGATCCCACCCCATTCTCCTCACGGCCCCCAGCCACTCACCAGGGAGTAGCTCTGGGCCCAAGTGTTTGGTGCCAGGCCTCCCACGTGGCCGAGCTGCTCGAGGAGGCTGAGGGAAAGGGCTCCAGAGTCTTAGTGAGGCCCCAGAGCGACATGCTTGGCCCGTGAGGTGCGCATACCTGGTTCTGTCCACGGTGTGACACTGCTTTGCCCGGCAGGGGCCTCCTGCCAATGAAGAGACGCGGGAGAAGGCTGCCCAGGGCATCAAGGCTTTCGAGGAGCTCCTGGTGACTAAGTGTAAGTGCCCTGGCCGGGGCCTCAGCACCACAGCCCTGCCTCTCCTCAGACGCCCTCCTGTGGCTCTGTGGGCTTCTTTGGGCCCTAACTATTGGGACTGGCCCCTCAAAGCCCTTGCCTGTCCCAGGCCATGTGGTGCCACCATCCCCACAGCTCGCTGGTCTCCCTTTTCATCCCTGAATACCCAGCCCCAGGGGCCCAGCTGTGAGCTTGGGCCAGGGCATCCTGCTCGCTGGACAGAGGGCCCTGGGCCCACAGCCCGCCCCCCCTGCCAGCTCTGTGGTCCTGGCCTGGTCCTGTGCCCACAGCTTCCTCACATGAAAGTAGGGGAAGGCGCTGCTGATGTCATTGTTTCTTGTCAGGGAAAAACTGGGAAAAGGCCTTGCTCCGAAGATCAGTGGTGAGCGACCGCTTGCAGCGCCTGCTTCAGCCCAAGTTACTGAAGTAAGTCTGAGCACAGCCACGGACGTCAGCCTCCCTGGGCTGGATGCTTTGTCACAGGCACTCAGTGCGGCCGCGTCCCCCTGCTCCCAGCAGAAGAGATGCTGATCCCTGGAACTTTTCCCCAAAGACGCAGCTGGGCTCAAGGTCGGACATGCGAGAACTGGGCAGGCCGAGTGGCCGCATTCAGTCACGCAGCTCGGGCACTTTCTCTGTTCTGAATGCGGACCGTTTGTGAGACTTTTTATGTTGTGCTGGGGTGACACCATGTGACCAAATCACAGCACCTGGGGTTGGGCCAGGGGTCCCAGGGGCTGCCCCTAGTCTCACGGCTTGATGTGTGGGTCAGGATTTTTCAGGGATGGCTTCCTTCTCCCTGGACTCCGGAAGGGGCAACTGCAGACTTAAGTAGGCCCTGGCTTTGTCGCCAGGCTGCCCGCAGAATACCTCCCTGCGTGCCGGGTCCAAGGCAGGCAGCTGGGACGTCGAACTCGCGGTCTAAGTTACCGTCTGTGTCTTAGGCAACTGCAGTGACAGCAAGAGAGAGAGTGTCGCTGCTTCCTATGGGCGGGAAGCCGGGCAGCCTCCTGCCTGCACAAGGCAGGCTTGGAGTCGGAGCCAGGCTCCGGTGTGTGCTCCCTGACGCGCGGCTTCATCCTGTGGAGTGATGTGCATGCCTGGGTACTCAGGGAAACTGCGCTGGCCCCAAGACGCCCACTCCTACTCCCCCCCGCCCCCACCCGGAGCACAGCCGTGACGTGGGTAACCCTGGTGTCTCTGCTTGCCCCGTAGGCTTGAGTACTTGCACCAGAAACGGAGTAGGGTGACGAGCGAGGCAGAGAGGCAGGTCCTGGAGAAGCAGAGCAGGGAGGCAGAGAGGGAAGTCCAGGACATTCGGTGAGCTGGGTGTTACAGGGAGGCTGTGGTCTGGGGAGAGGCATGGAAGGCCCGGCGTGACCCTGGCAGCCTGTCCCTGTCTCCAGGCAACTCCCAGAGGAGGCCTTGCTGGGGAACAGGCTGGACAGCCACGACTGGGAGAAGATTTCTAACGTTAACGTAAGTTGGGCAACACTGGGCTGATGGCGGCTCATGACCGTCCTGGCAGCCGAGGGCGTGGGCTAGAATCGGCAAGGTCAGATTCAGGCAGTCAGGCTGAGTCCCTGGTGGCCGCCAGACCTGCCGCGAAGCCTCTGGTCAGGCAAGTGTCAGGCCCACCCCGCTGGGGTGAGCTGCCTTTTCAGAGACGGATGAGTGTGAAGGTTCAGGCTTCGTGCTTGGAGCCGAACCCCCACTTCTGGGTGTGTGAGTCCTGGCAACCTGGACTGGGACCCCACTTCTCCTCGGGTGCCAAGCCGCCAGCCGTCCGCGAGCAATAGTCCCTGCAGCTTGGGTTTCTCTGTTGGTGCAGTTTGAGGGTGGCCGTAGTGCGGAGGAGATCCGGAAGTTCTGGCAGAACTGCGAGCACCCGAGCATCAACAAGCAGGAGTGGAGCGGGCAGGAGGTAGACCAGCTGAAGGCCCTTGCAGCCAAGCATGGCCATCTGCAGTGGCAGAAGATTGCCAAGGAGCTGGGGGTGAGGACCGGAGGGGCCTCGGGTGCACGGCTGGGAGGCTGGGGGGCTTGGGGTCGCCACGGGCTGGGTGTCACAGCCCAGCACTGGGAGCTAGCAGATTGCTTCATCATGCGACTCTTGAGGGTGTGCCCTGCAGGGAGAACAGCCTCTCCGCCCCTCTCTGGGCCAGGTCTCTGGAGGCTTCTGGCTCCTCAGCCTCCATCTGTCTCTGAGTGCTCACCCATCTTCCGCCTCCCTCCCAGGGCCTGGCTTATCTGGATCGTTCCTTATTTCCATCAGGCTCAGGAGTTGGTCCTGGTGGGTTTTGAGGGGAATACTCTTCCCGGTTTCCTCTGGGCCCTTGTGGTGTTTTCCTCGTTTCTAAGGTGAGGACCAAGAGTTTCACTCAGCCTGTCTGCACTGTGAAGGTGTTGGAAGCTCGCCTCTCTGAGAACAGCTCACTGTGAAGTAGGACTCTTTGCTGCCTCTTCAGACCGTAGTTTGTGTAGGGAGGTCCTTCTCGTCTGTACCTGGTTAAGTGTCTCAGGAATCCTTGTGTTGTGCTCTGGTTTGAATTTCACTGGCCCACGGCCTGAGAGGGTGAGGAGTAAAGTCCGCGTGTTTGAATGGATCACTCCACAGACAGGCACACAATTGCAGCGAACTGACGAAACCGAAGCTGCGCAGAGATCGGCATGGATCCTGGGGTAGCACATGATCTGTCTGTCCTGCCAAGCTTAGTCTGTGGAGTCGCTTGGCCGGAGCGCTGGGCCGGCCTCAGGCACGCTCCCCCCTTGTGTTTCTGCTGGTTGTGTTTCACGTACCGGGCTGCTGAGTAACCTGGTGCACGTACACTTAGCTTTATACGCTTGGTAAGTCGGGCTTTTAAAGTCATTTTTAGTCTCTGTTTTTTTCATTTTTTGGCTTTATTTAGAGTTTTGGTTTAGAGCAGCGTTGGTTCTCAGTAAAACCAAGAGGAAGGTGCGGAGACTCCCCTGTGTCCTTCGCCCCCCACCAGCATCATCCCTTCCCAGAACGGTGCTTCTGTTCAACCAAGGACAGGTCTGTGCTGACCCCCCGCCGCACCCAGAGCCATGTGCACGTCAGGGCTGTGCTGCTGGGGGCTGCCCTGTGTGCGCTTGGACAGCGCACGGGGACACGTGTCCACGGGACGGCCTCCTGCAGACTAGTGCTCGGCTGCCCCCGCTGTGCCTCTTCCAGGGCCGCCTGGAGCTGGGGGCCTGTCCCCACGGCTTCCCCCTCTCAGGAGCTGAGGTGCTTCCGGGCCTTTTCCCGGCCTGCCCACACATTCCTTTTTAGCACTAAAAACACCCCGTTGTCTGGATGGACCTCGCTTTGTCCCTCCACCTGCTGAGGGCATCTTGGTCGTTTCCAGGATTTGGCAGTTGTGAAAGTGTTAACATCTGTGCCGAGGCGTTCGTGTGGATGTGAGTTTTCAGGTCCTTTGGCTAAACACCAGGGAGCGGTTGTATGCTGAGAGGATGTTTGGGTCTGTCCTGCAGAGTGGCCACCCCGTGCTGTGCACCCCCAGCCACAAGCAGGGGTCCTGCTGCCCCGCATCCTCACCAGCCTGTGGTGGTGTCCGGGCTCCAGACTTGGGCAGCTCTCACAGGCGTGTGTTCGTGTCGCGTTTGCTTCTGCATCTCCGTGATGACCAGCACGTGCTGGTTTAGCTCTCATCTGCGTGTCTTTTTTGGCCAAGCGTCTGGTAGGTTTTTGGTTTATTTTTAATCATTGTTTTTTTGCTGAGTTTTATTTATTTATTTATTTGTTTTAAATGTTTATTTGTCAGAGAGAGTGAACACAAGCAGGGAGAGTGGGAGAGGGAGAAGCAGGCTTCCCGCGGAGCAGGGAGCCCGATGGAGGGCTCGATCCCAGGACCCTGGGATCAGGACCTGAGCCGAAGGCAGACGCTTAACCGACTGAGCCCCCCAGGCGCCCCTTGCTGAGTTTTAAAGTCTTGTGTATTTGGAATAACAGTTTTTACCAGACACGTCTTACGAGCGTTTTCTCCTGTCTGCGGTCTGTCTTCTCATTTTTCTGACGTCTTCCACTGAGCGAAAGGTCTCAGTCTTAGCCGAGTCCAGCTGATCCGTTCTTTCAAGGACCAGCCTTTTGGTGTTGTGTCTTAAAAGGCATCACCAAACCCAAACCTCATGGGCATGTGGACTGCATGCGTCCAACTGTACGTGTTCTCTGTAACTCCAGGATTTTCTTCAGGAAAAAAGAGAGTTCAAATCACATTCGTTAGCTTTTGGGGAATAGTTTCCCCATAAGGGGGTAAGTGAGGGGACAGGCTTGGGCGACCGCGTCTGCCGTGGAGACTGGTGGTTTATGTGCTGAGCTGGAGCCCACATGGAAGCCGAGATACAGTCAGTCACTGCAGAGCTCTCCCTGGGGTGGCGACCCCAAAGAGGCCCGTCGGGGCCCCAGGGTTAGGGCCACAGAGCAGCCCTTAGGTCGTCAGAGGCGCGAGCTCTGCAGGGAGGCTCCTCCTCCAGGCCGCTGAGCTGGTGGTGCCCGTTGAGGAGTCCAGTGTCGCTCTGGGGTCTTGTGAATGCAGCGTTACGGACTTCTCTGGACACGCTGTGTGTCTGTGAATGTGCAGACTGGTGCTCCACGGCCTTCTTCTGTCAGGCTCTCCACTGTCCTTCAGGGTCTGCTAGGGGCGATAAGGCTGTTGGTTCACAGCACCCTGGCTGTCCCTCTGCGGGGGGTGCATACCCAGTAACACCCACTTTGCTTTGGTTTGGGGCCTTGGAAGACCAACCGCAGCGCCTTCCAGTGCCTGCAGAAGTACCAGCAGCACAACAAGGCTCTGAAGCGCAAGGAGTGGACGCGGGAGGAGGACCGCCTGCTCACCCAGCTCGTCCAGGAGATGCGCGTCGGCAGCCACATCCCTTACCGGAGAAGTGAGTGTCCGCGTGGGCCCTGCTCCCTGTGCTCCCCGCTGAGGCTCGCGAGCCTCCAGACCCAAGGCCCCTCACGGGTGGAGGCAGCTCAGTCATGACAGGCATGAGGGGCTGGAGGGGGACATCTGGGGTCACCCAGCCCCCGCACCCCATGGCCCAGTGACCTAGTGACCAGAGCAGCTCCTTGCTGAGTGACCCAGGAAGCGCGGTGCCCATCAGGCCCCTTTGTCCCCAGTTGTCTATTACATGGAAGGGAGAGACTCCATGCAGCTCATCTATCGGTGGACCAAGAGCTTGGACCCCAGCCTGAAGAAGGGGTTCTGGGCCCCAGAGGAAGACGCGGTGAGTATACGGTCGTAGAAGCCAAGGAGAGCCGTCCTCTGGGATGTGAGCCTCGGCGCCCACTGTCCCTTCCGAAATGGACTGATGCGGGCTGGGGAGCTTATGGCTGCCTGCAGAGGCCTTACTCGTTCGCTGTCCTTTCCTGCAGAAGTTGCTTCGAGCAGTTGCCAAATACGGGGAGCAGGATTGGTTTAAAATCCGGGAAGAGGTGCCAGGTAGGAGCGATGCCCAGTGCCGAGATCGGTGAGTTGGACCCCACTGGGTGAGGGAGGCCTTGCTGGGGTTGCTTCCGGATAGGCCGGAGGGTGGGCGAGCAGCCTGTGGCCCCAGGGTTTCTGCTGGCGGAGGCTGGGGTGGCCTGGGAGCCCTGCGTAGCTGGGGTGTCTGGTCAGGAAGCAGGATGCCTGTTGGTTTTTATGAACCAGACTTTTGTAGGGCTCAACCTGAGGGGGCCCAGGGGGCGTTTCCCTGACCCTGTTGCTGGAGCTCCTGTCCCAGACCCCCGACGGCAAGGTCTCTGGAAGGCCGCTTTGGCGACGTTCTTTTCTCAGCCTGGTTTTTTTTTAACGGCTCATAACAACATAACTTGTATGTTGTGTAACTTACTCCCGTGAGGGTTGCGGTTTTGGGGGGTTACTGTCGTCGTGAGCTGTGCATCCGCACCCCCAGGCAACTTCAGAATGCTGTGACCACCCCCCAGAGAAACGCCGTTTCCCAACAACAACAAACAACTGAGGGAAGGGACGAGGGCTCGAATAGACCCTTCTCCAGAGAGCGCACGAGACTCGGCCTGGTGTCGTCAGTCGTTGCAGAAACACGGGGAGAGCGGCCGCGGGACACCACCTCGCGCATCGGGACGGTGGTTTTAAGGCCGCACGAAAGGGCAGGTGCAGCCGAGGGTGCGGAGCGTGCGTGGTGTGGGTGCCACGGACGAGCTGCGGCGCTTCCTTGGGCAGTTAGCTGTGGAACCGCAGTGTTGCCGGCGAACTGCTGCCCGCCCGCCCGCGGGAACCGGGAGCCGGGCCTCACACGGGCACCTACGCACGCGTGGTCACAGCCACAGGGGTCACGGTGGCCGCGCGGCAGGAGCCGACCATGTCAGTGGAGGAAGAGGTTAGCGACAGAAGCCGTTCTCCAGCTGGGTGGACACTAGGGTACCGCTGGGCCTTGACGACGAGACCCCGGGGCGCCTGGTTGGCGTGGTCAGTGAGCACCCAACTCCTGATCTTGGGGCCATGGGTTCGAGCCCCGCGTTGGGTGTAGAGAGGACTGAACAGATAAGCAGACCAAGTCCTGACACACCCCCCGTGGGTTCGCCTTGGCAACGGGAGCGTCTGTGGACGGGCACGCTCATTGCTCTTGGACGTGTGCCTGCGAGTGGGGTTTTCAGGGCATGTGATGCCGTGGTTTCCACCCTGTGCCCCCGTGGGAGACACCCTCACCAGCCCCCGGGAGCCCCGGCTCCGGCAGGCGTGGGGTGTCAGGTGGCGTCTCAGTGGCTTCCGTTCGCGGCTCCCTGACGGCTCCTGGCATTGAGCGTCTGTGTGTGTTGACCAGCCCTTTGCGTATCTTTTCTGGAGAAACATCTATTTTTGTCGTTCGCCCAGTTAAAAAAGCAAGTTGTCTTTGTGTCACGGGCTTGTGTGAGTTGATACGTGTTCGGCTACAAGTCCCTTATCCGAGGCCTCATCTGCCCGTCTTTCTCGATGGCATCCTGTGAGACACATCAAGGTTTTAATTTTCACGAAGTTCAGTTATTCTGTGTTTTCTGTTCGTCCCCTGAGCTTTTGGTGCCAGGTCTCAGGAGCCCTTGCCGGCGTGGGGACAGCCGCGGGAACGGGGACATCCTCAGGAGGGCGTTCTGGTGCCCGAAACACCCCCGTGTCCTTCCCGCTTTCAGGTACCTCAGACGACTGCACTTCAGCTTGAAAAAGGGACGATGGAACGCAAGTGAAGAGGGGAAGCTGCTTGAGCTGATCGAGAAGTACGGTGTTGGTGAGTCCTGGGCCTCTGCAGGCCCTGAGCCCCCAGGAGGCGCGGCTCGCGGAGACCCCAGCTGCCTCCCTGTCCCCAGCTTCTCCCCAGCTCAGTGGGCAGCAGCTTTTCCCCCTTGCGCACTGCAGAACGGTCGGGATGGAAAGTTCAGGAGCGCCGTCACTCCACTCCTGTCTTGGAGGTGGCTGCTGCCGGCCACATGCACCTGCCCAGCCCACTCTTGGGGCCCTTTTCTAGGGCAGGTTTTTTTAAAGTTGAGTCACTCGGTGTGAGTTCACGGAGTCCACCACTTCTCACTTAGCGTTCTGTTGTCCGTTGTGAATGTTCTTCTGTCTTCACGTGTCCTGTGTTCTCCCGTTGTTGTCGATACCCACATCCTGTCTCATTGAGGAAGAGCACAGAACTTCCTCAGCCGCCTGTCTCTTGATGGACGTTTCCGTTGTTTCTCATTTCTGCCCCCGAGCTGGAAGGAGCCAAGGGCTCGGTCGCTGCATCTGCTTATTATCTGCGGCATCTCCCTAGGAACAGACCCTAGACGTGGCGTTGCCAAGTTCAGGTGTATGCAGAATCCTGAGTGTGGCACGGAGTCACACTGCCCTGAAAACAAGGCCCCAGCGTCCTCCCCCCATGGGGTCGGGACAGAGAATAGTTTGCCGTGTTTGGTGTAGAAGCCGGGGTGTGGCAGAATCGCAGGGTCCGTGTTTACATAAACGCAGATGGGTTTTTTCCTCTTGTCTGTGTGTTCTCTAGAGTCTTGTTAAAGGGTTGATTATCCGTTGAGAATCTGAAGGCCCGCTTGTCACAGAACTTCTCCGATGTGGGGAGCAGCGTGCAGCGGAGCGCGTGTTCTCACGGAACACGGTGCAGGTCTTCTGCGGGAGACCGCGCGTCTGCGAGAAGAGCCTCTCGTTCAGGTTATAAACGTGTCATCAAAGACCGTGGGAAGCAACTTCTGCGTTGTCTTGCTTTTGTAGGTCACTGGGCAAAAATAGCTTCTGAACTACCCCATCGGACGGGCTCCCAGTGTCTGAGCAAGTGGAAGATCATGGTCAGGGTGAGGCTTTACCAAAAGTCAGTCGAAGGCCCTGTACCCGTGGGACCAGCATCACCGCCGGGCGGGGAGGGGAGGAGGGACGTCTGGCTTCTGGCCCTGGCATCTCTTCTTCCCGGAAGCCAAGGGCAGAGAGCCCCGGCCTCTCCGACAGCTGCTGTCACCTCAGAGCATTCGGGGGAGCGGGGTGCCGTGCTCCCCGCGCGCCGTGTCCAAACCTGCTTGGGGTCTCTCCCCAAAGGGCTGGCCTGCCTGCCTGTTGTCCCTGGTCCATGAGCCCTGGGCGGCCGAGGCCTCCAAGTAGCCCTTCCCCACAGAAGAAGCAGAGTCGGGGGAGGAGGCGGCAGCGGCCCCTTGGCAGCGTGCGGTGGAGCTCCAGCAGTGGGGACGACAGCAGCGCGGACGGCAGCAGCGGGGACGGCAGCAGCGGGGACAGCGAGGACTCGGAGCCAGAGGAAGCCCCAGAGGCCGGGGCAGGGGGCCAGGCGCTGCCGTCAGCACAGCACACCGTGCCGGACATGGACCTGTGGGTGCCTGCCAGGCAGAGCGCCAGTGAGCTGTGCGGAGGGGGAGCCCGGGGCTGGCCAGGACGCCGTGCCTGCCCTCCCAGGGCCTCCAGCGAGCCTCAGGCCAGCAGAGCTGCTCGCCCCACAGCCTCGGGTCCCGCAGAGGAGGCGGGCCAGGCACACACTCCCTCCGGGACCCACGGCACCAGCGTGAGAGGCATCGGGCACCCAGGCTCGGCGGACACGCACCTCTCGAGCTCAGAGGAGCCGGCAGACGAGGTAGGCCCCAGACCCCAGTGCACCCCACGTGGCTGCTCGGGGGTCACCCAGCTGGTGCTGAGGCACAGCGGGCCGGCCTGCGCTCGCGTCAGCTGCGTTCCTGGCTGCGGCGGGGCAGACACCCGTCCTGGCTCCAGAGAACATTGGCTTCTGGTCCTCAGCAGACTCGTGTCCAGAGCAGCAGCCTCTGCTTCCCCAGGTTTGCTTTGCGGGCTGTGCAGGAGAGCTGCCGGGGCTCTGCCGGGTGGGCCCGCAGACTTGGAGTCATTTCTGATCTGTTTGTCCCCGAGCAGGGGTGGGGCGGGGGCAGCAAGCAGGAGGGTGTCCCCTTGGCTTGCGGAAGTCCAGACACCTCTCCCGTGCAGGGTCCCATGTCCCCTGGCCCTGTGTATGCCTGTCTGAGTCAGTGTCCGAGGTGTCCGGGCCCTGGCCGCCTCCCTGGCTCTGGCCATGTGCCGAGTTGCGGTGAGCAGGCTGGCCTGTCCTGGGAGAGGTTGGAGATTCTGGGGCACCTGAGGGGACAGCGGGCTGTCCAGGCAGCCGGGCAGACTGCACGCGGTGCCATCGGCTTGGGGGCTGGCCGGGGGAGCAGGGGCCCTCTGCTGGTGCAGGCTGCAGCCAAGCCGGGCAGGCGCGTGGGTGGCCAGGCCTCAGGGACCCGCCTGAGGCCGCCATACTTCAGAGAGCTTCCACCCCCCCGCGTTGGGATCGGGGCGCAGGGGCGTGCGTGCTATCTCTGAAGGCCCTGCGCCAGGGCCCCCCACGCGCCCAGCCTCACGCTGTCTTTTCGTTAGAGTGGGAGTCATCTGCTGAAGGTGCCACTGGAGAGCGTGCTGCAGGTGCTCAGGACCAACACAGCCCGCCGGCGCCAGGCTCTGGTAGGAGCCCCCCGCCGCCCCCCGCCGCCACTGCCCTGTCGGCCCGGGGCCCCTCCCCAGTCCAGGGAAGGGGTGGAGGATGGGGGGGGCCATGCGCAGCCCTGGAGCCCAGCCTGGCTGGGAAGCCCAGGTGTCTTTCTTCCTTACACAGAAGGAGAAACTGAGGCAGCCGTGCCCGCTCAGCCCGTCCCTGGGGGCCAGCCCCAGTGACAGCGGTGTGGCTGGGCCCCGTGTACGGCGGCTGTGGCACAGGACGGTCGGGAACAGGCAGCGGTGGCGGGGACACGCCCTGCAGAGGAGGCTCGTTGAGCGCCAGCTTCTGGTGGCCATGAGCCCGTGGGTGGGCGATGTTGTCCTGCCCTGCACCCGCCGGAGGCCTGCCGCCGTGCACACCCGAGGTACTGCCCCAGGGAGGGCTCCTTTGAGAGCCTCCTGTGGGGCCCGGGGGGGGAGACGCAGGGCAGATGCGGGGTGATCCTGCTGGGGAGAGGGTGCACGGGGAGGGACCCGTGTGCCGATCTCGTCTTTCTAGAAAGCATGCCTTTGGAGGGCTGTTTGGGTTTTGTCTCTTTCTTGCTTAGCACACGAGGGACAGTGTGGGAATGACCAGCCACTTGGGCCTTAGCAAGGGTCTTCTCGGGGCTCGGGTGGGCGGTGCCTGCGTGCAGGTTTCTGGAGAGCTGGTTGTGTTCTCGGGCCGGGGGGGGGAGCTCCAAAGGCCAGTCAGGGCCGGCCTGCCCTCTGGGCTCCTGCCCTTCCTTCTGGCTGAGCATGGTGGCAGATGGATGTGGGGTTCTTTGGGGCCTCAGGGAGAGGGGCCTTGGTAACCGCACATGTGTGCGCTTGTCCCCTCAGCCGATGGCATCGGGAAGCAGCTGCGAGACGCCCAGCTGGCCAGCACTCCCGTGTTCACCATCTTTATCCAGGTGAGAAGCCCCGTAGGCAGAGCTTTCCTGTTTTATGCTTGGTTTTCTTTGGGTGAAGATGGATTCACTTCTTAAAGTCTAACTTTTTGAAGTTTTAGATCCTTGGAAAGGGTCTTTCAGTGGCTTGCGACACTTAGCAGGCCAGTCGCTGTGGAAGGGACAGCCCCGTCCCTGCCACCATCAGTTAAACCCCATCCTGAGAAGGGATGGGGGTGCTGGGAGCCCAGAGAAAGGAGACCCCGGCCCGGAGGGAGCTCTACTCCGATGCCCCTGGGCCCTGAGGCCAGGCGGGGGCTGAGCAAAGGGGTCATGGCCTTGAGGGGCTGTGCCGGACTCCGGACCTACCCCGAGCAGTGGTCAGAGCTGGCTCAAGTTCATCGCAGACGCCCTTGTCATCTTGGCCCTGGGCGGGGAAGGGGGACAGGCTCTGGTCACGTGTGTGCCGTGCACGTGTCACACGCGTCCCTCAGCTGTTCCAGATTGACACTGCTGGGTGCATGGAGGTCGTTCGAGAGAGGAAGGCCCAGACCCCTGCCCTGCTCCAGGCTGGCACTCGGGACCCAGTGCCTGGGCTCCTACAGGTGAGAAGTAGGGGGTGAACACCTGGTTTCTGCCACCCTCCCTCCTCTTCCCGACGCGACAGGGCCAGTGCTGGGGTGGGTAGCAGCTGTCCAGCCAGAGAGTAAGAGACAGGAGGCATTCCCGGGTCCCCCGGAGGGGAGGCTGGTCCAGCCCCTGAGAGCAGCCCTCCTGGCTCTTGGGCCTCTCACGGCAACCCTTCTAGGAGGTGTTTGCCCATCTGCGTGGAGCCCTGAGGGCTTCACGACATGTCGGGGTGGGAGGGGGCAGAGCTGGTACCGTGCCGCCCCTGCGTGGAGGTCTCCAAGCTCTTGGGCATCTCCTGCTCTGGGCATTGGCCCTGCTGGGGTGGGATGCCAGGTGTGGGGTCCGTCAGCGAGAGGTGACGTTCCTGGGTCAAGTTACAACTGAAGGGAATGAGTCTTTCTGCCTGGGGAGCCAAGCCCCTGCCTCTCTCTCAAACCCCACACAGGCCTGACTTCACTGTGATGAGCTCACCCGGTGGTGCCTGTAGGAGGATGTGGGGAGGGAGGGAGGCCGGCCCTGGTGCTTGGGCCTTGCTCCCACTGCAGGTGAGAGCAGAAGGAAGGCTTTGCTGCAGGTGGAGAAGAGCGGGTCTGGGCCCTGGGACTTCCCTGAGATGCACACTCTTGTTTTTCAGATGTCTTCGTCGCAGAACCCTACAGGTATTGTCTGTCCTCTTACCTTGACCATCTAACCTAATGGGAAAGGGGTATTGGATCTCGGGTTTTGACCGGCACAGCTGTGGCCCTGGTGATAGGTCTTGTCCGAATCCCACGGCAGTGGCAGAAGCGTGGCAGGCGGGAGTGGGCAGAGGCAGCTCCTCGAGCTCCTACCTGCTCCGCACATAAGCCAGCCCGGGGCATCCAGGAGGGGCCTCTGCTGCTGGCTGCCACCAGCCTCCCCACACCAGCAGCATCGTGTGAGGCTCTGGGGGCTGGGAGACCACGCGAGGAGGGCGGTGGTGCCCAGTGGTCGTTGTTTTGAAGATACCGAAGGCGCGGGGCTGGTGGCCGGTACCCGGCGGGCCCTGCTGCCCTGGCTGCAGCAGGAGCTCGAGGAGGTCTGGGAACGTGCAGATCAGATGCCAAAGCTCCTGCTCTGTACTCCCAGCAGCCGCCCACCCTCCAGGACGGCCCTCCGATGGGACATGGGGGAGGCACGTCTGCAGTCCGCACGCATGGAGTTCATCCGCATCTGTGTTGTGTCTTCTCTGCAGGCCGCAGCTCCAGGAATCCGCCAGCGCGAGAAGCTGCAAAGCAGAGCACCGGCCACAAAGGGAGCAGGGGTTTACAGCCCTGCCAAGCCGAGTCCAGTCCACCAGCGCCCCCGCCAGCTCCGTGTGGCCCCCGGCCCAAGCCCAAGACCGTCTCCGAGCTGCTCCGGGAGAAGCGGCTTCGGGAGGCCCGGGCCAGGAAGGCCACCGCCCCAGGCACCGTGACTCTCCCACCACAGCTGCTGCTGTCCTCGCCACTGATCCTCCAGCCCCGTCTACCGCAGGCCCCGCCCACCTCCGAGGCCCCGGGCCTGGCTGCCACAGACACGGCGCTCTCTGGGCCTGGGATCCCTGCAGCAGTGGGGCTGAGTACTTCAGGCGAGAACGAGAGACCCTCCACCCTGCCAGTCTTGGACCGCACCCTGGCCTCCACAGAGGCTGCCCCTGCTGCCTCCAGAGCTCCAGTTCCCAGCCGGGTCCTTGTGAGTGGCCATCAGGGTGGCCTGGGACAGTCTCAGGCCCCAGCCGCATCCCGGAAGCAGGGCCTGCCTGAGGCACCACTCTTTCTCCCGGCAGCCCCCAGCCCCATTCAGCTGCCTCTCCAGCCCCTCAGCCTGCCACCAGCTCTGGGCACCCTCAAGGGTGGGCCTCACGTGGCGGCCAGCACACCTCTGCCTGTCACCTGGGTGCTCACAGCCCAGGGGCTGCTCCCTGTGCCAGCCGTGGTGGGCCTTCCTGGAGCGACAGGGACCTCTGGTCCCAAGGGACTGTCTGTGACTCTGCCGTCCTCCCTGCCTGGGATGCAGGTAGGCCAGGGCCCCAGGCCCCCTGGGCTGAGCCACCCCTGGCAGCCCCCGGCCAACGTGGACACAGACTCAGATTCTCTCTCCAGGACAGACCTCTCGACCCTTCCGATGCTTTGCCAATCCCAAAGTTCTGTGGAAGTGGGCAGTGACGTGGCCCGTGCCCCTGGGGGACCTTTCCCCGGAGAGGCCCAAGTGGCCAGGGAAATAGCTGTGCCCAGGATACCCTCCCAGGCCACACTTCTGGCTGACCATCCTGAGGCAAAACCCCCGTGGTCCAGCCAGCCCCCTCTGCAAGCTGGCACTAGCCCTGGGAGTGGCCCAGGAGGGACACTGGGGTACCCGGGGCCAGAGGGACTCACGGGACCTCTGGGCCTAGAGAGGCCACCCCGGCCTGGGCCTGAGAGGGGTGCCCTGGACCTGGACCTCCTGTCCCAGGAGAGTGAGGCAGCCGTGTGGGATTGGCTGAGGGGACAACAGGGGGTGTGCGTGCCCCCGCTAGGGAGCAGGCTGCCCTACCAGCCCCCAGCCTTGTGCAGCCTGCGGGCCCTGTCTGGACTCCTGCTACACAAGAAGGCCTTGGAGCGGAGAGCCACCTCCCTCGTGCCCAGTGGGGCAGCCGGAGGCCTGCAGGCCTCGCTGGGACAGGTGCAGAGGCAGCTCCAGGACAGCCCGGCCTACCTGCTGCTGAAGGCGCGGTTCCTGGCAGCCTTCACCCTCCCCGCACTCCTGGCCACCCTGTCTCCCCACGGCGTCCCCACCACCCTGTCGGTGGCCACAAGGGCCGAGCCGGAGAGCGAGGATGACCTGGGGGAGTTGGAGCTCACTGATGGCTGCTCCCCAAGTGGTCCTCGGGCGGGGCCGGTAGCCACCATCCCCATTCAGGTAGGCGGCCGTGGGCACAGAGCCCCCCCCCCCCCCCCGCTCCCCCGTGGCCGTCTGCAGCGCCCCCACCCGGTTGTGGGTGGGAGTTTGGCCAGTAGGGCTGGCCCACTGGTTGCTGGGGAGGAGAAAGCTGGCTCCAGGCCTGTTCAGTCTGTGTGGATGTGGCCCCTCCCTTGAGGCCGGTGTGGAAAACAGGAAGGAATCTCTACACACGAAGCCTCTTGGTCCCTCTTGGGGCTGCCGCCCCCACTACAAAGCCTTGCCTGAGGGAGCGGGTGACCTCAGGCCCTGTGCTCCCCGCGCACATACGGGCTTCTGCATTGGGGTGCTAACTCCACAGAGGTGGGCCTGCGCTTGTTCTTGCGCATCTGGGGACACCATGGTGTCCTTCTAGCTGTCATCTCTGGCACCATGTACCCCAAAAGAGCTTTCTGAGCCATGGAAGCAAACCTCTTTCCTTATTCCCTAGCCAGAAGCCTGATATAAACATGTAGGAAGGTGTCCCTATGTCCTCTGTGGCTGCGTGTGCCCACGGGGCTCCCAGCACGTGTCCTCTGACCCTGTTCCTGGGGCCAGCAGGAGAGCCGGGCCACCTCATTGTGTGTCACGTCAGGGAGGTTGTGGGGTCTCCTGCAGGGGGTGGCCCTTCCCCAGCTGGGGCTTTGCGGAGGCAGCATCTGTGGCTGGTGAGGGGGGAGGGCCTCCTGTCCCCTGGCCTGCGTGCAGGCTCTCCACTGTCATCCACCTGCGTTCCTCGGCACCGCCCTGCCAGCCTGGCTGGGAGAACCGGGACACAGGAGGCTGGCTCTCTGGCGTCACCAAGGGGATTGGGGGGCTGGTGGGAAGCCAGAGCCCGCATGTGGCCGTGTCTCTCTTGCGGGAGCCTCAGTTCGTTTGCAAGCCACGGTGTCTCTGCGGGGACAGGTCTGGGGAGCTGCACGTCCCTGGCACTGCAGCTTCCTCCCTGGTGTGACTCCTCACGGCCCCCACTTTCCCTGCCTGTTCTGCTAGGGAGTCACTCTTGTCCTCTGCCTGGGTTTTTTTTTTTCCAGGGAGCCCCAGACCCTGAGCAGGGTTCTGACTTTTCCTGCCTGGATGGTCCTGACAACCTTGATGTGCTGAAAACCAGGCACGCCTGGCACGCCCGGAAGAGGAGGCGGCTGGTGTGAGCGCAGGGTAAGCGTGGGCCTTCCCCGTGGCTCCGCTCTGGGCACGTGGGAGCCACAGCTGTCCAGATGCAGGGCAGGCTGGCCCTTAGCAGCTCGCATCAAGTGTGATGGTGTTAGGTGGGGTGTGGGTATGTACAGGCCTCTGGGGGCAGGCCCGGGGTTGTGGAGGCCCCCGGGGGAAGGGCCATCTAATCCCCCTCACCCGCTGGGTTCCACACCCCAGGCTCTGGTGCTTCCTTCTTGCTAGCACACATGTGCCTCAGGGCCTTTGCACTGCTGGGCCCTCTGCCTAGCTTCCTCCTCCTCTGTCTGTAAAGCTCATTCCCTTTGTCCGATCACATCTCTGCTCTGTGAGCACCTCCTCACAGATGCAGTCTATGACTGTTCTCCTGAGGCAGTGCCATTGTCCCAGCATCCATTTTTCTTGATGGCACTCTGCTCTCTACACCTGACACGGTCTATATGTATATTTGTCATTTCTGCTATGAACGTGTGCCCTTACGGTCAGTAACGTAGTTTTTGCTGCTGGGGCCCCAGTGTGCGGACAACAGGCACCAAGTAGGCCCTCGGCACGGATTAGTTGAGTTCATGGGGTGGAGAACCCATGGGGGGGAAGGACTCTGTCCAGGTCCACAGGTCCCCAGAGACAGGAGCCAGTTCCCCTGAGCACGGTGGGGGCCGTGCCCTGAGAGGTCCTGGCTCCTGGAATAGGGCAGATGGGTCCACAGAGGGGATGCCAACGGCGGGGGGGTCCCTTGGAAGCCCACCCAGGCCCCAGGGTCTGCCCTCAGCATGGCCCCTGTGTGGACTGCAGGTGGGCAGCCAACCTGCTTCTGCTGTGCCCTCAAAGGGGGCATGGTGCCAGCTTTGGTTCCTGCCCTGCAGCACCGTCCATGGGGTGTGGCTGGGAGTCTGGGTGTCCCCATCATCAGAGCATCTTTGCATTCCAGGAGGCAGGAGCCGTGCTGGACCCTGGTGAGCCCACCTGCCCGGAGAGCCCCTCACCGACCCTTCCGGAGAAAGCCAAAGCAGCTGGAGATTGGGGAGGCTCCGCTAGCAGGGACCGTGAGGCCAGAGGGGCTTGGCTGGTCCTCAGGCACAAATTGGGATGTTTGAAGGAATAAAGGAATGGTTTATTTTTTTTATTAAAAAGCAAGCCGCCAGGCTCTTGTGATGTTGCCCCGAAAGACCGGGCAGTGTGCAGAGGGTTGGGGCCTCCTCTGGCCGCGTCGGGAGCCGGTGGGCTGGGCCCTGAGGTCTGAGGAGCCCCCTGAACCCCAGGCCTCAGTGTTGGATGTGGGGTGCCCTTTCCACGAGACGTGCTTGTGGCTCAGACCGAGGGGCCTGCCACGAGCTCCCAGGTGGCCGCTGGTCTTGGTGCAGCCACGGGGACTGGGGCGGACCCGCCTCGCTGCCTTCTGCCCACACGGCCGACCCAGGTGGGCGCCTGGAACCAGCGGCAGTCAAGCTACTGATAAGTGGTGCAGTGGCCCCAGGCCAGGCCGCCTTCCTCCCGAGCGGCTGCTGCTTGGCAGGGGGCCAGGTCCCAGCACCCTCCACAGCCCTGCCTGAGGGGCGCTCAGCCTTGGCTTTGGTGGGCAGCCTTTTGAGGCACTTGGTTCTAGAGGCTTTGTTCTGTGTTCTCCACGTGTGACCCTCCCCCGGGTGCCGCACCCGCTGGGACTGACCCACCACCACACAGCCCCGTGAAAGTGCTTTCAGTTTTCAGTTTGTGCCCAGTGCTTTCTTGGCTCGTTTCTACTTTTCCTGGGGGCTTCTTTGGACCTGTGGTTATTTAGAGGTTTCTGTTTAATTTTCAAATGTCTAAGGATTTTCCAGTTAGCTTTTTGTTACTGATTTCTAGTTTCTGATATGAAGAACATGATGTTTCTGTCGTTGAATCTTTACAAACCCCACCGTGAGGTAGACACCTTTTATTAGCTTCGTTTTGCAAAACGGGGGGACACTGGTGGTCACAGCTCCAGGCCCAGGACTGGCTGCTTCTGGAGGCGTGATGTCGGCCTCTGTCCTCCCAGAGACCTGCGGGGGCGGGTGGGGCAGGCTGCTCGCCGCCCTGTGATTCAAGATGCGCTGGAGGCAGAGCCCAGGGACTGAGGATGGAGAGACCACAGGCAGGGGGCCGGTCAGGCGAGCGGCAGCTGCCTCGGGAAGGTGGAGCCGGGAGCCCTGGTCAGGACCCTAGCTGTGGCCTCAGCCTGGCAGCCGGCATCTCCGGCCAACCGGCACAGCTGCCCCGGCAAGGCATTGGCCTGGGGGTTGGTTTGTGGGGGCCACAGGGAGTGGCCTCGGGGTCCTGGGAGCCGGCTGTCACAGTCCTGTGTGTCCCGGGTGGAGAGAGCTTGCTGAGGGGAGACACTTCCAGGAAGGGACGGGGGTGTGCTGGGCTAGCTGTGGTGCGGGCTGGTGGCCATGTGGGGCAAGCGTGGCCGGGCCCCTGGCCTCCTGTGGGCCGCAGCGGCCTCTCCAGCCACATGCCCTCTGGATGCTACACTGCAGCCCTCATGTGATCAAGGCCCCTGCTGGCCGGCTGTGTGTGTGGGCCCCTGGCGGAGAGCCCAGAGTTGGGCCCCAAGCCCTGGGATCCCCACCTGCATCTTGCAGGCTGCCTGCACTGCTGGTCCCCAGCTGGCCCCTGCTGGAGAAGCCTCCGGAAGCCTGCGTCCAGGCCAGAGCAGACTGGACGGTGCACTGGCCTCCTCCGGCTGCGGGGAGGGTCTTTGCGCACACTTCCACTTAGTGGGCACCAGGGCTGGGCCTCCAGGCCTCTGAGCGAGACTTCCACTTTCCTCCGCCCCGCCTCCCGGGCCCTGCCAGGCAGACGAATCAGAAGGCAGGCCCAGGGACCGGCTCCCTTGGGCAGGACCTGCTGGGCTCCGTGGAGCTAACCAGCACCATCAGGAAGTGCACAGCTTTCCTCCTGGGCTCTGCCGGCCGGCCTGCAACACCTCCTCCTGTTCGTCAGATCGGGCTGGCCCAGGGTGGCCAGCGCCCCACCGTGCAGGTGCCCCTCCAGGACCCTGAGGTAGGTGGGACTGCTGCCCCTTCTGAAGGTGCCAGGAAGACGCCTCTCTGCTCAGGGCTCCTGGGGCAGGGAGCCGGGTGCTGGGGCACCTGCCCCAGAAGGGCAGCAAGTGGCCTCAACTCTTCTGCCCTGTCCGCCTTCACAGCCACGTGGTACCTGCTGGTCCGTCTCAGGGGACTTAGCAGCAGGGTGTCCGGTATGGGACTTGTGGATTTTAGGCAGGAGAGGCGGGGAGCGGGCTGAACGTTCCAAGGGCCACCCACCGAGTGCTGGTGTGTGTCTCTGGCTGGATGGGATGACCGAGGGCCACGGGAAGTCGGAGAAACTCCTGCAAAGACCCCGCCTGCTGCCACCTGGACCTCTGGGAGCGTGGTCTAGCCCCTCTGAGCTGGAAACCACGTTCCCACGCTGGCTGAGAGCGCTCTGGGGCGGCGGCGGGTCAGTGTCTCCGTCCCCACCACCAGGAGGAGGCTTCTGGTTTGGCCCAGGCCTCAGAGAGTGGTTCCCGCCCCCGCTGGTGGAAGGGAGCAGCAGTGGGTGGTCCCAACACGGATGGCCCCCTTGTTGGGGAGCCCGAGCGCCTGGGAACAGGCTTCATCTGGGAAGGGAGAGGAGCCCCGCGGTGGCTGGTGCCCAGGACCTGAGAGCCTGCAGAGGGCGCCCGAGCGGCTCTGGGGCTGGCCGTGGGCGATGCGTGCAGCGGGCCTGGCTCCCCCGTGGGCGGTCCACAGTCGCCCTTCCGGAGCGAGCCGCCTGGACCACTGTTGCACCACCAGCCAGCCGCCGGAAGGAGGAGGCGGTGGGGCTAAGCTCTGAGCGGCCGCCAGGTCCAGGAAGGAGGAAGTCCCCCACAGCCCTGCCTGGCACGCACGGGCGGGCGGGTCACTGTCCCAGGGTTGCCGCCCCAGCCTGGGTGCCTGTCTCCCCACACGTGCCCGGGGGGTGCTGCCGGTGGGTAGGAGGCGGTGGCCCACCAGCCCCACGCTTCCAGGATGGGGAGTGCAGAGTCCAGAGCAGGGCCACGGTGTGGGGCGTGCAGTGTTCTCAGACGCCACCCATCCCTGGAGCCCTCCACGTCTTCCTCCACTCTCATCAGGGCGACCCGGGGACGGGAAAAGCCCATGCGCCGGGGGGGCGGGGGGCGGGCAGCAGGGCCCAGAGAGGGCCGCCCTGGCTGAGCTGGTGCCCCAGGTCACAGCACCAGCACCGAGGAGGGACAGGTGAGGCCGCACACCTGTCCTGGACACCCCCGGCCGGGCCCGGCCTGTGGCTGCCCCTCCCAGCAGTTCTCCCACCGACCACAGCCGTGGCCACCGCCATGTCAGACTACGAGAACGAGGACCAGTGCTGGAATGCTCTGGAGAGCTTCCGCGTGAAGCTCATCTCCGTCATCGACCCCTCACGCATCACACCCTACCTGAGGCAATGCAAGGTGCTGAACCCCGACGATGAGGAGCAGGTGCTCAGTGACCCCAACCTAGTCATCCGCAAGCGGAAAGTGGGTCAGTGCCGCCTCATCCAGGAGCTTCGGGCGCGGGAATGGGCACTCCCCAGCACCCCATACCTTGTCCCTCCTGCTGGGAGCAGTGGTGCTTCTGTGCGCAGCAGAGGCCCCGGGGAGAGCCCAGGGCGGTGGGCAGGATGGCCACGGCCCCAGCCAGGTCCTGTGGGTTTCAGGCGTGCTCCTGGACATCCTGCAGCGGACCGGCCACAAGGGCTATGTGGCCTTCCTCGAGAGCCTGGAGCTCTACTACCCACAGCTCTACAAGAAGGTCACGGGCAAGGAGCCCACCCGTGTCTTCTCCATGATCATCGGTGAGGCCTGGGGCCCCGCAGGCAGGCCGCTGATGGCTGGCCTCCTGATGGATAAACTGGGGACAAAAGGAGGTGGAAGGGGCACACTGGATTGCAGCAGCTCCGTCCTGCTCCTTGTCTCTCTGCTGGAGGAAGGTGGACCCATACTGGGGTGGGGGACAGAGGGCCCCATGGTTCCTGGGTCAGAACCCCCCTGACGCCACCAAAGCCTCGGCTCCTGGAAGGACGGGCGTCTGCTGGCCCCAGCAACAGGCGAAGCCACACTTCCCTGGCCTGGACGCATGTCCTCTTGCCTCACAATCAAGATCGTGACAAAATGAGCCGAAGGGGGAGGGTGCCTGGCCTCACGGCTGCCGTCCTGGGGCTGGGCCGGGGACAGGGCCGCAAGGTGAGTCAGGAGCTCTGCCTGCTTCCTTGAAGGGGAGCACCAGCACCTTTGGGTGGCCCCTCGGCCGGGCCCCGAGCCTCCTGCAGTGGGGTGGCCGGCCCTCAAGCCTGGAGCCCGGGAGGGGCTGCAGCAGGGCAGCCGTGGGCCGGGCGGGCCCTCTGACGCAGCCCAGCTGTCTGCAGACGCATCCGGGGAGTCGGGCCTGACCCAGCTGCTGATGAGCGAGGTGCTGAAGCTGCAGAGGAAAGTGCAGGACCTGACCCAGCTGCTGAGCTCCAAGGACGACCTCATCAAGGAGCTGCGGGTGAAGGACAGCCTGCTCCGCAAGCACCAGGAGCGCGTGCAGCGGCTCAAGGAGGAGTGCGAGGCGGGCAGCCGCGAGCTCAAGCGTTGCAAGGATGAGAACTACGACCTGGCCATGCGCCTGGCCCGTCAGAGCGAGGAGAAGGGCGCAGCGCTCATGCGCAGCCGCGACTTGCAGCTGGAGGTGCCCTGGCACCATGGCGGGAGGGTGGGGGGGCGCGGGGCGAGGCTGGCCGGCTGACGGGGTCTTCCCGCAGATTGAGCGGCTCAAGCACAGCCTCATGAAGGCGGAGGATGACTGCAGGGTGGAGCGCAAGCACACACTGAAGCTCAGGCACGCCATGGAGCAGCGGCCAAGCCAGGAGCTGATGTGGGAACTGCAGCAGGAGAAGACTCTGCTGCAGGCGCGCGTGCGGGAGCTGGAGGCCACCCTGCAGGTGGGGCGCGCGAGCGGGAGCCGGGGGCCACCGTGCCGGCGGGGTGAGTGCTCATGGGAGCTGGAGGGGCCTCCCCTCAAGTCTAGCTGCTTCTCTACCACTCTCTCCCCTTCACCACCCACAGGAGGGGAAGCCGGACAAGAGCAGTCCCTACATCCAGGTGCTGGAGGAGGACTGGCGACAGGCACTGCGGGACCACCAAGAGCAAGCCAACACCATCCTCTCTCTGCGCAAGGACCTGCGGCAGGGCGAGGCTCTGCGTGCCCGGGTATGCCGCCGGGGCAGGTGGACTTCAGCCTGGGCCAAGCCAGGCCGGGTGGGCTGAGGGACTGCCCTGTGTGCACACAGCCCCTGGAATTCACACCCCGACTTCACCCCTTCCTGGAGGTGCAGGGGCTTGGCCTCCTCACCCCACTCCCGGCCCGTACTCCCCCAGGCTGGGCAGGCCCAGGCTTTGGTCTGGAAGTTCAGGGTTGGCAGGGACCCAGGGCCTCAAGCAGCCTCCCCCTCCCTCTGCTGGGCTTGACTGACCAGGGGCCAGAACGGGCGGTGGGGGCTAGCTGCTGACTCCCGTAGTGCGTGGAGGAGAAAGAGATGTTCGAGCTGCAGTGCCTGGTCCTACGGAAGGACTCCAAGATGTACAAGGACCGCATCGAGGCCATCCTGCAGCAGATGGAGGAGGTGGCCATCGAGAGGGACCAGGTAGGCACCTCGCCGCCTCCCACCCCAGGGTGGGGCGCGTTCCCCCAGCCTCGGCGCCTCACCCTTTGCCCTTTCGGGGGAGGGCACTTGTCCGAGAGCTCCTTGAAAAATGTGAACAATCATGAAGGTGACCCCTTCCCCCACTGCCAGGAAAACTACTCCACTGGCTGGTTGTACCTTCAGATTCTTTTCAATATACGTATAGTTTCATTTTTGTCTTAGAAAATGGAAGCTGTCTTGTTTGCAAATAGCTTTTTTATTTTTTTAAAGATGTATTTATTTTAGAGAGAGCAAGAGAGAGTGCGTGTGGTGGGGAGGGGCAGAGGGGGAGAGAATCCTAAGCAGACTCCCCGCTGAGTGGGGCTCGATCTCACCACCCCTGAGACCATGACCTGAGCCGAAATCAAGAGTGGGACGCTCACCCGATGGAGCCACCCAGGCACCCCAGCAAACAGCTTTTTTAACTTCAAACACCGTTGGCACTTGGGCTGGCTGGCTGCGCTCCTGGGGCCCGGAGGCAGGAGCCCGTCTGGACTGTATCCCCATCACTGCTTTCCACCACCTTCCCGCCACGTCACGCGGGGTCCTTTCTGGTCAGGTATGGCCGATGCTTCAGTGCCTGTCGGGAGGGGACTGGCAGCCTGTGTTCGGAGCCTCTGGCCCTGCAGTCCCATGTCGGAAAGCCTCCCCGTGCGTGGTAGTGGGAAGCGGGAAGCAGCACCACCAGGCCAGGGGGCCCGGCTGCCACCTTCCCTCGGGGCAGGCAGAGGAGGGGAAAGCGCTGTAGCCACGGAAGGCAGGCCACCAGCCAGGGACCTGGGGCCGGGCAGCCCAAGTGAGCGGCTGGGATTCTCTCCGGTGGGTCCTAAGTCGGAAGCAGGGACACAAATGAAGGCGATTCTCAGTGATTCATCAAGTCCTGGCTGTTTGGGGCCGAGGGCTCCAGGGGATGTGGGTTAGCCTCCAGGCAGCGGGCAGGCTCCCAGCAGGCCGCTCGGTGTGGGTCAGAGTTGTGTCCTCAGGTGCGGTCTGGCTGGAGAGCGTGGAGGGGATGGGCGTAATAAAGCACATGACATGGCCATTAACCATGTTCTTGGTACCAAGTTACACGGCAGACTGATAAAAGCCGTGCAAAGGGCATGAATCCGTGCTGGACGTGCACTGGAATGGAGGACTCGGGGAGGGCGCAGGGACGGCAGGGGCTATTCTGGGATTTGGGCCGGAGGCTTTATCTTCACGTTCCGGGAGTCCTTCGGAACTCTATTGCTCCTGCAAACCCTCAAGCACTGACCGTGGGCTGAGAGGCGGGGGCGGCCTGGGGTCTCCCAGCGGCCACGCAGCTCCCAGACAGAGCCTGCCCTGTGACGTCCCCACAGGCCATCACCACGCGGGAGGAACTGCATGCACAGCACTCACGGAGCCTGCAGGAGAAGGACGTGCTGCGGAAGCAGGTCCGGGAGCTGGCCGAGAAGGCAGACGAGCTACAGCTTCAGCTCTTCCAGTGTGAGGGCCAGCTGCTGGCCGTGGAGGGCAGGCTCAAGCGGCAGCAGCTGGACACGCTCGTCCTGGTGGGCCTCCCAGGGGCTGGGGGGCCTTTGTGGTGCACGCCGGTCAGAGCTGCAGCCCTGCCACAGTAGAGCACAGGGGCCTGGCCCTCAGGGGCAAGCGTGTCCCCAGAGACACCAGAGCCCAGAGGAGGGGACACCAGGCAGGCCAGGTCCAGGCCTGGCTCGGCTATTGCTCCACCATGACCCTGGGCTGGTCCCAGGCCTTCCTGAGCCCCTTCTGTCCTCTGTAAGGGGCCCTCCTCCCGGCAGGCCACTCTGGGTGTCAGGAGGGGGAGGGAGGGGTGTTCTGGGCGGGGGCCAGGGCCAACCGTGGGCTGGAGAGGGGCCTGAGGACAGGGGCTGGCCGGGGACCCCTCACCAAGCCCCACCCCACCCCAGGCCCTGGGGGTGGCTGGGCTTCCCCACAGCCTGCTGACCGACCCCTCTTCTGTGACCACAGAGCTCTGACCTGGAGGACAGCTCACCCAGGAACTCCCAGGAGGTGAGTGTGAGCCTCAGGGTGGGCTCCAGGTCACCGTCCCCTGTGGGAGCTGGGCCAGCTGCTCTCCTCCCAGGCCTCACCTGGGCGGGCCGGCGGCCGGCCGCCATGTGGCCCTTGGGGCGGGCCTTCCTGCCAGGTCTCTGAGGAACAGCGCGGCAAGTTAGGTGGGTCCCTGGAGGGTGGCAGTCTGACTGGATGCCCATCTCTCTCTCTCCCTGGAAGCTCTCACTCCCCCTGGACCTGGAGGCCGTCCAGCTCTCAGACAAAGGTAAGGAGGGGGCAGCTTCTCACGGCCGAGTCTGGCCTTGTCACCTTAGTTGGCTCCAGGCCTGACAGGGTAGAGCCCTGTCCCACTGATCCTCCACAACCCTACTTTACAGATGGGGACACTGAGGCTTGGAGGGACGAGTAACCCTCCAGGCTCCCCAGTGAGCAAACAAGAGCCAGGAGTGTACGTTGAGAGCACGTCCCTCCATGGGAGCCCACTCTGGGCCCAGGAGTGCAGAGCTGAGGCGTCCTGCTCTCCCTGAGCTTCCTCTTGGGCAGGGGGCAGGGGAAGTCGGCCAGCAAATGTGGGAGGTGCAAACAGAATGGGGAAGGGGCGTGTCTCAGGGCCAGCCAGAGGTGGCAGGGAGATGGCCTGAGGGGTGACAAGGGGTGGCAAGGGGTCGAGGGGCTCACTCTGAAGGTGGCTGTCAGAGGGGAGGTGGGGAGGTCCGGGCAGGGAGGTGGCGTGGGAAGCCAGACAGACCTCCTCAGCCTCAGGCCTGCCGCCAGCCTCCAAGGGAGGCAAAAGAGGACCAGCTGGTGCAGAAGTGAGGGAGCAGGTCAGGCTAACGCTGCCCAGGGACCTGAGCTTCAGGACACGGAGCCCAACATGGGGACAGGCGGGCAGGACCCAGCAGGCAGTGAGTGGTAGGGGAGACCCTGGGAGCCCCAACCCAGGGGTGGTGTGGCCCCTTGAAGGAGCTGGGGCGGGCTTCCGGGTCAGAGGCCGAGGAAGGGAAGGTGCCAGCCTCAGGGAGAGACCTGGGTCTGGGTCTCTCCCCCTGTGATGTCAGTGAGACTAGATGTCCAGTCTCCCATCCTGGCCAGTTTAGGGGAGCCAGCCCGTAAGAGCAGCTTCTGTCTGAGGGTCCTGAGCCTGAGGCAAATTTTGAGGGGACCAGACAGCTTGGAATGTTCTGCTCCGACTGCTGCAGTGCCCCAGCCCCCACCCGGGAGCAGAGTCGATGGCGTGGCACTGCCTGGTGGGCTTCCAGCTGCCTCTGCCTGCCTAGAGGGAGTCGGGAGTGGGCAGTGGCATCTTTGAGCTCCAGTCCTCTTGTCTACACAATGGGAGGCCTCTTGGGGTTGAAGTGAGAGCCCCCAGAGATGATTGAAGAGATGATGCAGGACTGGCCTGGCAGCTTCAGGGGACAGGAGGTGGCCAGGTGTTGGCCATGCTAAGCGTGGTCCCAGCAGCTGGGTAGGACCGACAGGCCCAATTCTCCGTTCTAGGCGGCCCGGCCAACAGGAACAGCCCACAGCAGCCCTTCGTGGTGCTGCAGGAGGAGCAGCTTCCACTGACCTCCAATGTAAGGCTGCCCTGGGGTCCCTGCTGCCCTAGGGCGCCGCTGGCATGGGCCTCCGTGTGACGGAGCCCCGGGAAGGCTGATTGCTCAACCTGGATGCCTGGGGGTGATGGCAAGGGTCTCTGCCCGTGGGCTCTTGGGGTGCACTGTTTGGAACAGGAAGCCGAGTCCCCCCTTCTTGGATGAGGCAGTGGGCAGAGGGAGCGGGCAGGACGCGGGCACTGTGGGCTTGGAGCGCAGGCCAAGCTGGCTGGGTGCCCGCTCTGTCCTGTCCTCCGAGAGGCGGGACAGCACACCGCACTCCCCCACGGGGTGTGCGGTCGCAGGGGCGGGGACACGCCCCGCTCCGGGAGCCTGAGCCTCGCTCCTCCCCCAGGACGCAGGCCCGAGCGGCGGGGAGCCCCCCGAGAAGGAGCGGCGGCGCCTCAAGGAGAGCTTCGAGAACTACCGCAGGTGCGCGGTGGGCGGCCCTGGGCGGGCTCCGGGAAGGCTGGCCGGGGAGGGGGCGCAGCGGCCCTGCGGACATGCGCTCGCCCCTGCAGGAAGCGCGCCCTCAGGAAGATGCAGCACGGCTCGAGGCAGGGGGAGGTGGACTGGGAGAACACCACGGGCAGCGACAACACCGACACGGAGGGCTCCTAGCCAGCCCAGCGCGCCGGGAGGACGCCGCGCCCAGCCGGAGGGGCGCAGCCGCCCAGGCGCGCCGGCGAGCACGCACCGGGACTCGCACAGGCGTGCTCTAGCTATGCGTGCGGCAGTGTCAGAAATGCAGTTCCATAAATAAACGACCGGGGTCCCGGTACCGTAGCCTCTGCTGGCCTCGCTCCCGCGTACACCTCCCAGCCGCGCGCGCACCTCCCGCCCCCAGGGGGCAGCAGAGCACGGTCTGCCAGTCGGCGGACGGAAGCCGAAAAGGGGCACTTACGCCGCGTGCCCGCTTCCAAGATGGCGGCGGCACGGCTGCAGCCGCGCGGGGCGGGGCGGGGCGGGGCGGGGCGGGGCAGCCGAGGTCGGAGGGCGGGATGCTGCGGGCTGCGCTGAGCCGCGTGCCGCCGCTACTGAGTCGCGTGCGGCCCCAGGGGCCGGGCCTGAGGTGGTTGTGGGGACGCGGGGGCGGTCCGGGGGCTGCGGGGAGAAGGCAGACCGGGGCCGGGGTCTGGGGCTGGCGGCGTTTGAGCTCGGAGCCGGGGCCCGGGGCCGCGCACTACCAGCTTGTCTACACTTGCAAGGTGAGCGTGCGACGGGTGCGAAGCTGGGTCCGCATCTGGTGCTGGCCGGCGCGGCGGGAAGAGGCTCCCCATGCGCGGAGGACAGTATGGAGGGGTGGAGCTGTCCTCGGGGGCGGGGCCTTTCCGGGAGAGGGGTGTAGCTGTCTTCGGGGGCGGGGCCCTTCCGGGAGAGGGGTGGAGCTGCCCCCGGGGGCGGGGCCTTTCCGGGAGAGGGGTGGAGCTGTCCTCGGGGGCGGGGCCCTTCCGGGAGAGGGGTGGAGCTGCCCCCGGGGGCGGGGCCTTTCCGGGAGAGGGGTGGAGCTGTCCTCGGGGGCGGGGCCCTTCCGGGAGAGGGGTGGAGCTGCCCCCGGGGGCGGGCCCGGGACACAGGGGTAGGTAGGCTGTCTGGGAGGAGGAGGAGGAGGAGGCCCTGCCCCGGGGTGGAGTTAGTCAGCAGAGGGGGCGGGGTCCTCCTGAGGGGCGGGGCCAGGCACAGGCGTCACCTGGGCCGCGGGTGTCCCGCAGGTGTGTGGGAGCCGGTCCTCCAAGCGCATCTCCAAACTGGCCTATCACCGGGGAGTTGTCATCGTGACCTGCCCCGGCTGCCAGAAGCACCATGTCATCGCCGACAACCTGGGCTGGTTCTCAGACCTGGACGGGAAGAGGTGAGGCCCCGTGGGCAGGGTGGGGGGACAAGCCCCCCTGGGGTTGGGGCCCCAGCCCGCGTCCTCGGGGCTCCCTTCCTGTCGGGAGGCTCGTGGAGCCTGCCTCCCCAGCCTGTGCATACAGGAGGGGCTGTTAGGTTTGAGTTTCGGGGAAACCACAAACGGCCCGGGCAGGGATGGGACCAGCCCCCTGTGGTCCTGCTTCGCTGCCGGACCTCTGCCCTCACTGCCGGCCTGTCCGTGTCCGGGCTCCAGGCCGCCCCTGAAGTGAGGGGCACGCTGGGCTGAGTCCTGCAGCACAGACTCCCTTCCATCGTGTGGCTGCTTCGTCCCCACAGAGATGTGCGGAGTGTCAGCTCCGGAGCAGGGCCCTAGCTCGTCACTCGCGGTCTCTGCCCGCGCTGGCTGGCCGGTCATCACACCAGACTGGGGGTGTGTGTGAGGCGGAGTGGACCCCTCATGGGCAGGAGCCTCCTGGCCGGTGGCCCTGGGCCGTTCTGTGGGACTTCTGAGGGGCTCTTCCGCTTGAGATCGGGTTAGTAATAGCAGCTGCCTCTGGGGGCTCTGAAGGGTTCGTGAGGTCAGCGTGCAGCGCCTTGTGGCCACACCAGCAGGGGCCCCACGCTCCGGCTCCAGCCTGGCCCTGGGGTGCCCTTGGGTGCACTTGAAGACCCAAGGTGCCAGATGGGCTCGGGGCTGAGAGTGATGCCTTCTCTCTCAGGAACGTTGAAGAAATCCTGGCGGCCAGAGGGGAGAAGGTGTGCCGAGTGGCTGGTGAGGGGGCCCTAGAGCTGGTTTTAGAGGTTGCCGGGAACCCCAAATCCACCACTGCTCCAGAAGGGGGCGAGGGCCAGGACCCCACTCATCCTGGCAAGACGGAGCCCAGCTGACTCTGTCTCTGCCTTCCAGAAGATGCTTCGGCCCTTCCGGGCTGGCCTGTCTTCTATCAATAAACACATCACTCGGAGATGGTGGGGCGTGGGGCCTTCTTGTTGTCCCTGGTTCCGGAGTCAGAATGATTCCGAGGAGCCTCCGCCAGGTGCTGGTCCTGGTCCTGCGCTGTCGCTCTGCACAGAGGACGGGCCCTGTACTTGCCGCTCGCGGCTGTGTCTGTGTGGGGGGAGGCTGGACGGGGAGCCTGAGCCCCCAATCCCCGGCCATGGCCGGTAGCCCTGGGCGGTCCCTCTGCCCCTCTGAACCTCCGCCTTCCCATCAGATGAAGATGCTAATGGGACACCCTGTCAGGAGGAAGGGCAGGAAGACAAGACGTGGGACAGGTGTGGGGAGGCGCGGACGTGCTCTGCAGGCCGGGGCCCCGGTCTTGCTGGGTCTGGGGCGGGTGCCTGGAAGGCATGGCTGATCAGCCACTGTTCTTCCTTGGGGAGCAGCACCCACCACGGGTCCTGTTCCTCTGGCCAGACACGGGGAGGTCCTACAGATCCCCCTTCCTCCTGTGCCCCCTGCCTTCCCCCGACACCTCCTGGACAGCGCTGGTGAGCCAGAGCCGCCCTCGGCCCTGACCCTTGGCTGCTGGCCAAACGGAGTCAACAAATCAGGCAGCTCCCTGTGGCCACAGCGGGGCCGGGTGGCCGCCGTGGCGAGGGGGGTGGGAGTCGCGGTGGGCCACATGCCCCACGTGGTGCCCTCCCCCCAGGGGCGTGCGGTTTGTCTCCCAGCCTTGTTTGACGGCCTGCTCAGGATGTTCCTGTGTTTATGGGAGTGCGTGTATTTGCAGAAGTGTGACCTTCACTATTAATCACCAGCCACGGTCTCGCAGCTCCTGGCAGGATCCGAGCTGACTGCTGCCCTGCGTCAGCGCCCCGGGCTCTGCCGTTGTTCTCCAGGGCGCTGGCACTGGGTGCTTTAACTCAATTACCCCCTGTCTTTCCGCTGGCTAACAACCACTTGTTATTCCCCCTCAGAGCCTCCCGTGTCGTTTGCGGAGACTGTCGGCCTGGAGGCTGAGCCAGCCCCTGTGCCTGACTCCCTCACTGTCCCCAGGTCCCCGCCAGACCTGAGAGTGCAGACCTGGACAGAGGAGGGCGGCCCGGGCCAATCTCGCCCTTCACAGATGGGGAAACTGAGGCCCGGGTTGTGGACATGGGTAGAGACCATATTTCTATTTCCTGTATTCTGATGCTTGACGTCCAGGCCCCGCTGACCCCAGTGAGGTTGCCCCTCTTGGGTTAGTGCCTAGAGATAGTGAAAGACTCGCCCACGGTTGCACTCCATGGACAGGTACCAGCCCAGAGCCACTGAGATGGTTCACACCATTGCTTCCCAGGGAAACCACAGCTCCTGGAGCCACAGAGAGGCAACGTGGCACCCTGTGGTACTTGCCTGCAGAGCCTTCTCAGGGCACCAGGATTCCCAGAGCACCGAGAACTGTTGGGTCGGGGGCTCTAGTGATAGTCCCCCGGGGCCCCTGGGGGTGCCTCCCTGTGCGGGCGTGTCCTGATTGCGGCCCCTACCTGCAGACCTCCCTTCTGACCAGCTTTCGCCCTCCCCATGCCACCCTCACCTTGGGGGTCTCCCGACCCCCCACTCCCGCCGTGCTGTGCAGCCTCCTGTGGTCAGGTGGGGTGCTCCAGGCCGAGCGGGTCACCACAAGTGAGGTAAGTGAGGCACCCCCTGCCTCGCCTGCTTCCTGGGCCCTGCATCTGTCCTCCTGGGGACACAATGCCACAGAGCAGCTGTGGGGTTGGGGTGTCTGCTTGGGGGTGTGCTCCCCCTCTTCACAGACGGCTCCATTGCACTCATCGGCCGGTGGTGCCAGGGCTGTGAGGTCGTGGGCGCTCTACACCTCCCTTGCTCCGGGGCCCCGAGCAGGTCCCAGGCGGGTGGGCCACAGGTCTGCAGCCCGTGAAGACTCAGGCCTGGAAAAGCAAGTGCGCGCCTGGACAATGTGTGACTTTGTCCAGTTGGGACAGACAGCTACTCCCAGGGCGGAAAACAACAGAACCAACCTGTCACCAAGTGGCTGGCTGGTGCCATTGCGGGGGGCTTGGAGCAGGTGGTGGCTCCAGGCCCTTTGCACGGTGCAGGCTTGCTTACCCAGGTAAGGTCAGTCACCTGGGGCCCCCCCAAAAGACCAACATCCCCGCATCCTTAGCACTAATTCTGACACAGACAGCATTCACTTGGCAGACTTTATTTTTTTGGGAAAAAGAAAAAAATGTACCTCTTGGGTTGGAAAGGACCCACTGACAGCATGGCAAACACGCATGAGCAATAAATATGCATGTACATTCAAGTATGTGGGGCGGCCCAGGAGAAGCCTCTGTTCTGGCCTCTGACCCCGCCCCCGGGCTCCCACCCACACCCTTCAGAGCATGGTCACAGCGGGCCCGGGGCCCCCAGGCTGAACTGCGGGGTGGGGGTCCGGCTGCCTCCCCTTGCTTGGAGAGCCTTGGAGAAAGACCGAGGACCCCAGGGGCACCACCTCAGGAGAAGGTGCCCCTCATGCCCCGGGGGCTGTGGGGTCGTGGCGTGGGGCTAGGGGCTCACCAGAGGGCTGGTGGCGAGCCAAGGCAGTGTCCTGCCCAATCCCGCGGGCTGACGATGTGTGGGGGCTGGACCCTCCCCACAGGAGAAGGCAGTGATGTCATCTTCCCAGCTGAGGGCTGGGTGCTCACCTGGGGGCCCAGGGTTGAGCCGAGCTGAACCCCCCCCAGCTTCTGCTGGCCGCCCCGGCCCTGGTGTGGTCAGGGTGCAGACCTGGCTGCCAGCTGGCGTTCCAGACCAGGCCTGTTCTGTCCCTGGGCTTCGGGGCTTGGAGTTGAGGGGTGCCACGGCTCATCCCCACCCGTCCCCTTGCCTCCCTGCTCAGGACTGGGCGCCAGCTGGGGCTGGGGGCCGAGAGCCAGGGCCCAGCAACCGTGCGTGGGGGCACCTGGCCTGCATCAACTGCCTCATCAGGCTCCAGGCTTTCTGACAGGCTTCCACCTTCTCCAGCCCAGAGGAGGCGGGGGCGGGGGGCGCAAGAGGCCGGGACTGGGGCAAGCGCGTCTGCTCTGTCATCCCTGGGACCCCCTCTGGGAGGACAGAAACGTCCATGTCGCTGGCAGGCCGCACAGCAAAGGCTTCTGAGCGGCCTTTGGGGGCTTAGGGGAGGCAGCAGTTTTCACATTTGCCGGGCAGGATGGAGGGATGGAGCTGGGCGGGGCAGGGAGAGGCCATGGAGGGTCTGGAACCAACAAGCTGCAGGCTGGACCTGGGGCAGGGACGGGGCAGGGAGAAGGCCGGGCTGGGCAGGCCTGCAGAAAGCCGTGTCCCGCCGGGGAGCTGGTCCAGGACAGAGGCATGCCCACCCGCCCAGGGCAGCCCCAGCCTGAGCCTGCCACCCTGGGAGGGGGACAGCGTGGGGGCTGTGTGCCCCGCATCTGCCACAGTGGGAAGGGCCAGAGGGCCTGCAGTCAGCCATGGCCTCCAGAGGAATGGGCTTCTTGCGGGGCCGTGGGCATCACAGAGGACGGCGCGCCCCCCGGCCCCGAGGCCAGGAGTAGGGGTGGGGCCAGCCTGGCTGTGGCTGCAGGATCTTAGCTGGCACCAGACTGGCACGGCTGCCGGGGCTCAGGGTTCCCGCCCACCTCCTGCTCGGGGCTCCCGGCGAGGTCCACCCGCTGCTCATCCATCCGTTTGGCCTGCACCCTCTGGATGAGGCTGAAGAAGTCCTCGTCAGGCATGGTGGGGCCGCGGGGCAGCACGTCAGGAGGTGGGCAGCGCTGGTCATCGATCCTGGAGGACTGGGTGGACACAGACACGTGGGTTGGCAGCTTGGGCCTCCCCCGCCTTGGAGGGCCGGCCTAGGACGTGGGCCCAGTGGTCTCAGGGACAACGCCCAGGCAGGGGCTGCTGGCCAGCGAGCGGCTCTCCCTGCATCTACCCGTAAAATCAGCTCCGCGGGCAGTGCTGAGAGCCTCTGCCCAGGCCACCCCGGGAGGAAGGGAGGGCTGAGTAACCGCCAGGCACGGGGTGAGCAGGCCGGGGCACGGGGCTGCTGGCCGGCCTTCCGTACTGCGCCCAGCACCACCTGACAGGGATGTGCTCAGGAGTCCCGGGGGCAGGACTGGGGGCCGCAGCTCCCTGAGCCCAAGGTGCGGAGCTCCCTGGGGCCCCCCATCAGGCCAGGGGGCCAGGGCGGGGCCGAGGGGGCCGAGGGGGGCCTTTGGGCTTCTGTGCAGGGTCTGGAGCAGAAGGGCTGGGAGCCGGTGCAGCTGCTGGAGCGTGCGGGCATATGGGCCAGGGGCTCGGGGGTTTTCTGCAGGGGCTGGTTTTGAGGATTTTCGGACTCGCCCGGGGCCGCGCTTTCCTCTGCTCTGTAGGAATGAAGATCACATCTGTAAACTGCACCGTCCCGTGTGAGCCAGGCCATGGTCTTTCCTGCAGCCTTTCATGAGGTCCCTGAAACCCCTCTGCCGTCTTGCCCTGCCTGGAGGCGCAGGGGGCCAGACCCCGCCATGGCGGCGCCCCCCAGCTGGAGCTCCTGCCCGATGAGAAGGGCTTTCGGGAGGGGGAGCCCAGGAAGAGGCCTCAGGTCTGAGCACCGAGGGCACCCGGTGGCACCAGCAGAGCCAGCCTGAGATGGACGGGCCAGAGCCCACCGCGGGCGTCAGGAGCCTCCACCAGCCACGAGGGCGAAGGGGCCCCGGGCCACCTCGGGGCAGGGGTGGGCGCGGTGAGCACCCCCAGCCTCCCCAGCTGCAGGCCCACCTGGCACTTGATGAGCATGTTGAAGAACTCGTCCCCCGGCTCCTGTGGGTCCCCGTCCCCGCGCAGACGGCCCAGGTTGCTGTGGGTGACGCGCAGCCCAGGCAGGCTGCCCACGCTGGCCCGCTGGTCGTCCAGCCGGCGGCCCTGGGAGCTGGCAATGAGGTCCAAGAGCTCCTCGGTCTGCGGGGAGGCCGTCAGCGAGGGCTGGGCTGTGGGGGCAAGGTCGAGGGAGGGGGCCCCCCCCCGCGGGCCAGGTCAGCCTGAGCCCAGCCCCGCCCTCCACGCTCCCCCGGGGCATGGGGGTCCCAGGGGTGTCTCTGCTGGCCCCAGACCCCAGCTGCCCTGGGTTGTCCCTGTCGCAGGCCCCACGCCCACCCCCGGGGACTCCTCGGTGACGGTGACGGGAGGAAGGCCTGGCTTCCCACGCCTGCTCAGAGCCCGCCATGCACCCTGACATGGTGTGTTCCAGAGGGCGGGGATGATGACATGCTTCCCAGGATGTAGCTTTGGGCGAGGCGGGGGACGAGGCGGTGACAAGGGGCACTTTTGCAGCTGGTGTGCCCCGCCCCCCAGGAACAAGGGCTCCCAGGGGCACCGTGGTGGAGGGCAGGGAGGGAGCGTGGCAAGGACAAGAGGAGCTCCACGGGGGACACTCACCGACCCTCTCCTCCGGGGTGGGGGCAGCTGTGGCCTCGGCGGCCCCGGGCTGGCCCTCCTCCAGGGGGCAGCGCTGGTCGTCCATTCGGCTGCTCTGGAACTTGCTCAGCAGGTCAAAGAAGCACTCTTCGTCGGAGGATGGGGCCCGAGGGATGCTCTGGGGGGGTGGGGGTGGGCAGCGGCAGTCAGCATTGGCTCTGGCCCAGCCACAGTGGCCTGGCTCTGGTCACCAGGCCCTCAGACCCCTGGACACCACTGAGGGAGCTGCTCAGCCGGGGATAAGGTCAGGACCCTCGCCCCACCTGCCCATCCTTCTCCCGGCATCAGCCCTGTCCAGGCCTCCGTTGTCCTCCCACACCCTGCCACCCAACCCCTCCTTGCCCTCCTGGAGCGCTCCCCGCCCAGCCCGGTCACCACCGCTTCCCAACAGCGTCCCTGTGCCCCACGCCCCCCAGCCCCTGCCCCGTGGGACTCTGTCACACGCTTGTGTCAGCCCCTGCCACGAGCTCCACCTGTGCCCGCCCCTCTGGGGCCCAGGCACCCAGCACAGCACTCACCGGTGTCTGCCAAATGGACAAATCAACCAGTAGTGAGTGCCTGACTAGACCCTGGGTAGGCAGGAAGCCCTGCTGCCGTTTTACATATTACAGTGGTCTGTGCCAGGGCCCTGGCAGCAGTGGTGGTGGATCCGGGGCCAGCAAAGTCAGGTCATATCACCAAAGGCAAGGAGCCACGGCTGGGGAAGGTGAGGGCTCCTATGTTCCACCCCAGTCCCACCCCTTCTGGGCTTTGGGTGCTACACCCGTGGGCAGGCCCAGAGGACAGATGTGTGGCGGCCAGGATCCCAGGTGTGGGGTGTTCGGGCTAAAGAGAAGGTGCTAACATCCCCCAGCCTCTCCCTCTGCATGCTGGCTGAGGTGCCCAGGGTCTGCTCTGGGTGGCTGGGGGGCAGAGCCTGGACACACTGGGAGCACAGAGACTCTGGGAGATGCCATCACTGTGCAGCCTGGGTGGTGGGGAGGGCTGACCCAGGGGCCACCCGCTAGGTCTAGGCAAACCCCCCTGATGGGACCAGGGAGGGGACGGTGGTTCTCAGAGGGAAGGGGGAATGGGAAGTGGCAGACCAGGCCACTGGACCTGGCTGAGTCCCAACTGGCAAACACACTCCCTATCTGGGCCTCAGTTTACACATCCATAGGAGGGGAGGCTGGAGGGCAGGGCCAGGGCTGGTCCCCCCACCAGCCTCACCACGTCAGGTCCCAGCTGAGGGCTGACTGGTGGATGGGGCAGCTTCCAGAGGCCACCTTCACCTCCCCTCTGACACCAGTGCCCCCTGCCCAGCCCTGGCCTGTCCGCCTCTCAGCTGGCTGGGTCCCAGATCTCCTGACGACCCCTAACCAGCCCACTGCAGAGGTGGATACTGGGGCAAGGGAGCCTGCACACCTCCAAGGCCACAAGGAAGCAAGGGGCAGGCTGGGGAACCCCCAGACAGGCCCAGCCTGGGCCCCCAGGGGGGCACGGTCCCTGAAGGCCAAGAGTGACCCAGGGAGGGGCAGCTGAGTGGGTGGTCCCGACACAGCCCATGTGTGAGCTGGGCCAGCAGCTGGCAGTTCGGAGGACAGAGACCCCACCCCTGTCCCCCCAGGGCAGGCCCAGAGCCAAGGCTGGGGTAGTTCAAGATCCCCCCAACTCAGGGCTCTGCTGTCCTGCAGAGCCCGGAGCGAACTGAAAGCTGGTGCTGAGTGCAGAGGGGCCCTGGCGGGGGTGGGGGGGTGGGGGCTGCACTTGGTGGGGTGGTCAGGGCCCAGCATCAGCCCTGCTCTGGTGGGGGCTGCGCAGGTGCCTCCCCAGAAGGTCAAGGGCTGTTCACTGGTCACTTGGGGCCCCAGGCTCAGCCAGGGGTGGGGGTAAGCACAACACCACCCACTGCAGGGGACCCCAGGTGGACTGTGGACCAGGTGAATGGAGCCAGGCCCCTCCTGGAAAAGGTGTAGCCCTGGGGCCCCTCTTCTCTAGACACATGGGCACCCAGCACTCCTCCAACCTCCCCTGGGCTGCGCTCGGGGCTCAAGGAGCTGAAGTAGGTGCTGTTTGCCCAGAAGCTTCTCCTGGCCTCGTCACCCCTGTAGCTGGGGTGGGGGCAGAGAGGGCCCAAGAGCAGAGCTGTCTGGGCCACCGGTGAAGGCCTGGGGCTTCCCTCGTTTGGGGGGGGATGTGGGGCTGAGGCCACAGGTGTGCAGGGTGAGGCCCTGCTCCCCTCGTGTAGGATGCCACCCTGGGTCCCAGCCTCTCCTTTGCCCCCTGACTCTGGCTCCTTCTGGCCCGCAGAACTTCCAGCCCTGGGTCTCGCCAACTCCTCGCACCCCTGCCTGCCTGGGGGAGACAGCTGGAGAGGTGCTGGAGCGCACCCGACAGCCCCGCTCCGCCCCACCCCCCGCCCCGTCCAGCTTCACACGGCCGAGCGCTCCCGAGCCTCCCCGTGCCCGGGGCCCCACACTCACGCTGGATCCAGCAGCAGGGGCCGGGCGCTGCGCACTACTCAGTATCCCCAGCCCGGCCGTGTGGCGTCTGTGCTGTCCCTGTCGGCTCAGGGCTTAAATAGGCCCGGGGGGGGGGGCCCATCCCCGCCCCGGCCCCCCACAGCGCTCCCTCGCTCCGGCGGGCGCACGCACACGCTCTGTAAACACTCGGAGACTATTTCCAGCGCGAGGGCTCCTGCTCCGGCCCACGGGCGGTCGGGCCAGAGGGCCGAGGGCGATGGAACCTGTCTGGGGAGCACTGTTCCTGCTGACAGGGGCCCGGCTTCCTTCCAAAGCGGGGTCAGCCCAGGAGAAGCGGCCTCTTTCTTCAGCCCTGACTCCTGAGGCTGGGGCCACCGCAGCCCCCCGAGGAGCCAGAAGGATGCTGGCCTCTCCCACGGGCACGGGCCGTGCGGCCACTCCCCACGCAGCGGCCCCAGGGGCCACCACCACCCACAGCGCCCTCCCCGCCCCTGCCACTCGCCATGGGGTCCCTCCCTGCACTGGGCGGTCTGTGGAGCCTTGGCCTCTGGCCGGGCCCCAGGACAACCCTCCTCAGGCTGGCGGGGGGCCCAGTGGGGGCCGACCCTGGGGCGTCGGGGGAACTGGCTGGGAGCCTCGGCAGGAGGCGAGGACGGGACGGGGATGCGGAGCCCCCAGGGCCCTCTCGGTCCCGCTCCTACAGGGAGCTCAAAGCCCTGGGAGGAGGGCCGGCCCGCAGTTCTGACAGCGGGGAGCTGGGCCAGTGTCTTTGGGGCGGGGGGACCAGGCTGCCACTGGGGTTCAGGCCTCCAGGTGTGGCCAGCCTTGGCACTCTGCTGTAGGAATTTCCTCCAAAGGCGCCCCCATGGCCCGGAGCCCTGCTACATCTCCGAGGGGCAGAGCTGGGGCTCCAGGAGCTGACCCTGGCCTTGGAACCCCAGCTCTACCGTTCCTAGCTGGGTGCCCTCAGGCCACCTTCTTCGCTGCCCTGTGCCTCAGTTTCCCCTCTTGGGGCTGCTGTAAAAGCATGACACGTGGCAAGCCTGAGCGCTGGCTACTATTCGCGTTTGGCAGAAGGCACCCCCCACCCCGCCACGGCGGCTAGGGCCAGGTTACCACGTGGAAAAGGCCTTCCTGTTCCAAAGCCTGCTGTGGCTCCCTGGCGTTTGGGACCCTCCCCTACCAGGCGCTTTCTGGGTGGACCCCGACCTTTGGGGCGGGTCCAGCCCCGCTCCCCATGTCCTGCCCCAGGAGGAGCTCCTGGGGCTCTCGACCTCACCCAGCCACACCTTCTCAGACCCCAAAGCCCCGTGTGATGGTGGCAAGGCCCCTGCACTGAGGGCTGGGGGCCCCAAACACACTGTGTGGGCAGTAGCCCCACTCTCCTGCGGCCTCTCGTCATCTCACTCCACGGGCACTGACCCTGACTGGCAGGCTGGAGGGCCGTGCCGGGGCCAGACGGGGTTGGCAGAGGCCCTCCCAGGCTCGTGGGAAAGATGGGTGCACAGCGACATCTGGGGCTAAGAATACCCAGCACGGCGCCCACGCCCCTCAAAGGCTGGGAAGGTGCTCATTAAGCCCTCAGAGGAAACTGTTTTTAGACTAATTCCCAGAGATTTGGACGCAGGTGTTCTGCATGGGGGGAAGGGGGATTCTAGGCTGACCTCTGAACCTGGGCTCGCCCGGGCCTCCCAAAGCCTGGCCGGCTTCCACAGGGGGACACCTGCCAGGTGGCACTGACCCCTGGCCGAGTGTCCCCCTGTGGAAGGAGGCCCCCGGCGCTCTGCCCCACCGGTCTGAATCCAACCCCCAGCCCATCCCTCCCTCCCCCAGCTCCCCGGCCGTCCATCCACCTCTGAATGCTGTGTACCCGGACAGGGCTGCGGCCGGGCCCTCGGGCCTGCGCCCCCCAAGGCTGCTACAGACCCCCATCGGCGAGGCCTCCGGTCCAGTTTCTCCGTGGCCTGGGCCTTGCCGAGGCCGGATGCAACTTGTGGCATGCTGTCTCTGCACCGAATGCCCTGCGCTCCGGCCCGGGGGGTGGGGGGCCCGGCCCGGCCCAGGGCTGCTGCACAGGATGGCACCCGAGGAGTCGCCTACCGTGCGAGGCACCTGCACCCGGACGTCCGCGCTGTCCAGCGGGGAGTGGCTGCCCTCTCGGGGCCTCTCGGCAGCCTCCAGCCCCTCCTGGTACTTCCTGCTCCTCATGGGGAGAGGGAGCACGTCCCTGCCCGGCCCCCGCCACTCCCCCACCTGGTGGCTGTCTCCATTCTGCTCCTGGGGAGGGGAGGAAGGCCAGGCATGGGCGCGGCTGTCAGCTCCCCGGCGCAGGACCCTAAGGGGGGCTGGCGGATGCAGGGCCCTGTCGACAGACACACACCTCGGCACTCAGGGGTCGGGGCAGGAGGAGGTGAGGGCCTGGGGGAGGAGAGGCAGGGCAGGGTGCTGGAGGGGCTGGCCCCACGCTGAGCAACAAGTGACCACGGCAGCCCCAAGCCTTGTTCCCCAACAGAACCCCCGACCGAACCCAGCCCCACTGGAGGACCCAGAGGCTCAGAGAGGTTAGCTCACTCCCCCAGGGCTATACAGCTCCCACCTCTGGCAGGTGGAGAGTAGGCCCGGAGCCCTACCCTGCCCAGCTTCCAGTCGGCTGGGGGTTTGCCGAGGCCTAGCTGCTCCCCCCAGGGCAGAGTCTGAGTGGGCAGGGAGCAGACAGGACATTGGGGACTATGGCTGGGTGGGGCTTGGGGGGTCTGCACTGTGTAAGGACATAGCTGGTGGGACCCTGGGATGAAGTGGGAGGGGACAGGGCCTTGTGGGGGCCTCTCCGGGGGCTGATGGCTGGTCCAGCATCTCAGGCTGCAGAGGGCACGTTGGTCTCCCATGGCGGGGATGGGTACAGATAAGAGCCGGGGTGGGTGGGGGCAGCTCGGCCAGCGCTGCCCCAGCCTCAGGAACCCGCTGCCGCACTCCACTTCTAATGGCAGGTGGCTGCCCCTCCGGCCCCAGGGGCCCCAGCTGCCCACCCTGAGCCCCACTCACCCGCTCCAGGGGGAGCCTCAGCAGGCCCCAGGTCTCTGCACTCAGCCTCTGTGTCCTCTTGGGCCTGGCACCTGGAAGACAGCAGGCCCGGTCAGCCTGGCACTGACCCCTGGCCGAGTGGTGGGCTGGCCCAGGCCAGGGCTCTCTGGGAAGAGTCGGGCTGTCAGCCTGCACTCCGGGGGCTGGCAGGGGAACTTCCCATCTCACGGTCCCCGATGGAGGCAGACGCAGCGTCCACATGGCCTTGCACCCCCCGACTGGACAAGCAGTCAGGCGTGGAGATGGGGCAGACCCTCTAGGGCCTGGGCGGGGTCTGGCCTTGGTACTCCCCACAGGCCCAGTGTCTGAGCTCCTGCCCGTGCCTGGGGCCTCCCCACCGGCCTCCGTGTAGTCCTCTCCTGGAATGCCCTTCCTACCTCCGTGCAGATGGGGCCTCAGACCCTGATCCACGGCACTCTGTTCACCCCTCAACCAACACGCACGTGGACAGCCCAGTCCCCCCACTGCCGAGCGCCCCTCCAGCTGCACACCCACTGGGTGCCCCAGGGGCCCTTGCGCAAGGGTGGGGCTGTGCGAGGTAAGGAAGCGCGGCAGGTAGAGCGAGCGAGGCCTCCGGTGTGCGCGGATGCTCCGGGGGTCCTGTCCTGGCAGCCCCAGACCCTGGACCCACTACCCTCCCTCAAGCTCAGCGACTGGTCAGACCGGGCCGCGGGCCTGTCGCCGGCAATGCAGAGGGAACGCGTGGGAAGCATCTTACAGGGCCTGGCGTGTTGTGGACGCCCGCAGGCTGCGTGGCGAGGAACGCTGGCCCCCCGTGGTCACCCCAGCATGGCGCTGAGCTCCACGTGTGACACCCACAGCAGAGAGCGGCAGCGAGCCCTCAGCACGGCACCCCGACCCCAGCCTGGGCCCACACCTGCTGCCCAGGACACGGTCCCCAGAGGGAGAGGGGCCGGTTCCGGGCGTCATTCAGACCAGCGCAAACCAAACGCCTAGGGCTTCCTATGAGCGGGGCAGGTGTCCAGCCCTTCTCCCTGTCCTGGCCTCTGGGTTCTGAGGAAGCCACACCCTGTTCCCCACTCTCTAGAGGCCTTGGGTGGAAAAGCGGTGATCGGAGGAGGAGAGCATCAGTGGCGGCTGTCCCGGGAGTCCAGGGAGGGGACAGCTGCAGCAGCCTGACCAGGAGACGGCGGCCAGTGGCTCCTTGGGCCCAGGATCTGGGGCTGTCCACCGCCCCTCCCCCATCCTTTCGGCTGCTGTGGTCAGTGCCAGGCCTGCCCCTGCCCCCTGCACACAGCCCCTGGCCAGCAGGCATTGCCCAGGTGCCAAGCCAGGGAGGACCGTCTCTGGGCACGCAGCCTGGCCTCGTGTTGTGCGGCCGAAGGAGCTGGAGCAGGCCCAGAGAGGGGGTCCCCTCTGCTTGTTTCCTCATGAGGGCACCCACCCGAACACCATCTATCCACCCCGGACTGGACAGGGTGGACCGCCCACCCCAGCAGACGGGCAGCTCCGAAGGGACAGTCGGATCCGTCCCACACCGACTGGTGCCTGGGGGCGGCGCCCGGCTGTGGCTGTAACAGAGGAGCACCTCGGTTCCGGGACAGCCGAGTGGCCCTGTCAGGATGGGCAGGCCGCTGTGCGTGGCCCCTTACTCACCACAGCCAGCAACAAGCCGGTTCCATCTCCCGCCACGGGCCGGCTGACGGCCCCTTCCTTGGCGGCTCCCTGATAGCCGGGGGCCTGATTCGATGTCCCCAGCTTGTCTGCTGGGCCCCGCCTGGCTGGACAGTCAGGCCCCGGCCGCGGTGGAGGCTGAAATGCCCCTCTGAGACCCAGCTTGTGTCCGGCTCCAGGGTGGGTCCCCTCATGGCCCTCTGAGTCTGGCTAAAGGCACCCTCTGTCTGGAGCGTGGGCTGCCCTCACTGGGGCATTCAGCCCAGAGCAACGCTGACGCGCTTCCCCTCCTTCCCACCCCAGAGGGCAAGGTCTGGAAACTTCCCTGAGCACCACCCCACTCCTGCCTGAGTCTGACCAGCACCCTCGTCATCATTTCTGCCCTACAGGCTCGCGATGTGCCCCTCCCATGTGCAGCTTGTCCCACTTAGGCGGGCAACCCCGCTTTCTAACTGCTTGGCTGTGTCCCCCAGCTCCTTCCTGCCTTCAATCTCTTCCCAAATCCCAGCAGCTCCACCTTCAAAACAGACCCAGAATCTGACCCCTCCTCATCTTGCTGCTCTCTTTGCCCCCTGTTCACGCTGGGGCGGGCCAGAAAGATGCCCGCAGGGCCTGAGTTAGATCTTCTTCTGTTCACCCTGCAGGGGCCCCTTGGCATGGGGAGGGGCTTACACAGGACAGGAGCCCCCCCCATTGCTCCTCCCAGCCAGGCTTACCCAGGCCCCAGGACCTTTGCACGGCTGTCCTCCATTTAAGTTCAGGCTCACTCCCTCCTCCCCTTCCAAGTCTTTGCTCAGATGTCACTGCTATGGACCAAATGTTTGTGTCCCCCACATTCCACGTTGAAGACTCAAACCGCAACGTGATGACATTAGGAAGCAGGGCCTTGAGAGGTGATCAGGGTTGAGCCAAGGTCATGAGGGTGACCCCAGTGTTGGGATGGGTGCCCCTATAAGAAAATACCACAGAGCTTCCTCCAACCCCAGACCCCACCCCGCTGGCTCCCTGCTCTCACACCTCCAGGCTCCAGAAGCATCGGAAGTAAATATCCGTATTTTTAAGCTGCCTGTTCTGCGGTGTTCCGTTTCGCAACCCGAGCTGACGGAGACGGCGGCCCCACACGGCCCACGCACACTCACACCCAGCCTCACGGCTGTTCCTTCTTCCCAAACACCTGTAGCGTGTTATCTGTTCACTACTGTTTGCCACACACTCGTCGCCTCTGGCCGCCTTGGCCGGTCTCACCCCCTGATGATGAGCAGGCAATTTCCTGTTTATTACACGGGACCCTGTCTGTGGCTCCCCAGGCACCGTCATGCCTGCTGCCTTCCCAAGACTCTGGGTACCGGGGCTCAAGAAAAGAGACCGCCAGCCACAGTCACGGGGCCTGGAGGGGCAGAGCCCGGGTCAGGACATGAGAGGTCAGGCCCACTTGGCAAGCTCCAGAAGGTCGAGCCAGGAGCAGCCAGAGAAGGGACAGACATGAGGACAGCCAGGACCCCCGGCGGCCTGTCTTCAGCTGTGTGTCACAGGGGCCTGGCCTGCAAGCGGGCTGCAGGCCGCGTGCTGAGTGCGCAGAGGGACAGGGAGGCGTCCACATCTTCAGCCCTCCCCAGGGAGTGCCCTCATCCCTGCCAGGCACTATCCTCAGGACAACCAGTGGGCCCAGTTCCCAGGACAGGACCATGGGGCACAGCTGGGTCAAATCACTGGGTCAGCTAGCCAGGACTGGGCAAAGCCAGAGCCAGAGCCTGCAGCCGAAATTGTGGCTCAGACATTCACTCTGTACATCCCAACTCGCTTTGGTGGCCAAACACAGTGTCCATGGACGGCCCATACCCTGTGGGACAGAAGATAGCCAGGCCCAGCTCCCCAGGGCTCAGGGCTGGCTCCATCCTCTTATGAACTGATCATGCTTCCGCATCCCGGGTGGGTGCAGTGGGATCTCCATCTGACAAACCCATCCACCCTGGGCCCCTCACCAGAGAGGGCAGGGGCATGGCACAGCAGGAGACCTCAGGGGACTGACCCAGACCCAGGCAGCAGCGGCAGGAGGGGCCCACGTCCACCCAGACTCGTTCTGGGGTCTCTGTTGGGATGGGGCCTGCAAGGCTGGTGAGGTTAACCCACAAACTGAGCCACAGCCAGCGCCAGGCTCTGGGTCCTCCAGCTGCATAAAGGGCTCTTGTTTTCATCAGGACAGGGAAGAAAAGCCCCTGGGTCCTGGCCTCTGGCTAGCCAGCTACGCCCCGCCCACCGCGGCCCCGCCCCGGTGCTCCCCTGGCCCCCTTCAGCGCCCCCCACAAACTGACAGGCTGTACACACACAAGTGCCCCATCCCTACCCCAAAGGGTCAGTTCTGGAAACTGGGCCAGGCCACCACCCACGCTCCGTGTGCATGCACGGAACCTGCCCCTGCAGGAGCCCTGTGGTGCCCCCGCCACAAGGCCCTGCCCCTGCCAGGCTCACCTGAGCGGGGGTCTCCTCCAGGGCTGCCCAGACCCAGGGAGCCCGCCCGCCTGCGGCAGCAGCACTGCAGGGCCTGAAGGTCCCCAGAGCGGCCCAGGGCCCGCACACCTGCCTCCATGGCCTGAGCGGGCCGCTCTGGAGAACGGCCCGTGTGGCGGCGGCAGCCTGGCGGGGAGGGGGCTTCCGGGGGCCCTGGCTGGGAAAGGTCTGGGCACTGGGCAGGGCAGCAGAGCCGGCCTGGGGAGGACAGAAGCTGCCTTGTTCCCAGCACAGCCCAGCCGTTCACCCGTGATGTGCCCCGCCTTTCCCCAGCTCAGAAAAGGGAAAATGGCAGGAGAACCTGGGGCTGGCTGCGCCCCCGTGGGAGCCTTTCCAGGAGCCCGGCCCAGCCTTGCCCCCACTTGCTGCTGGCTTCCTCAGAGGGGGCCTCGCAGGGCCAGGGGCTCCAAGCAGAGCTGCCCACCCTCAGAAAACCACCACCCAAAGGGTCAGCACCGTCTGATACGTCCCGGGGCAGGGTGGGGGGGCGAAGGGGGAGCCCTCCTCCACCCCACCCACCCCCTTCAGCCACAGCACCCCAAAATAGGGTGACTGGGGGTCCCAGAGGGCTTTGCACCTTCACTCCTGTCCTCACCCCGAGTGGGAGTGACACATGCCCCCCATTTCCCGGGATAGGCCAGGCTTAGAAACCCCCAGCATTAGGCAGGGAAACCCTGCAGCCCCTCCCCCACAACCTGGAGCCTCTTCCCCGGCCTCCTCCTCAGCAGGCCTGAAGCTCTGGAGGCTGGGGCAGGGCAGGCACCCCCGGGAACACAGCCACGACGGGATTGGGGTGACTCCCCCAAAACTCAAGAACCACAGGTTGGGGTCCGTGCAGGCGGGGAGGGGGCAGCTAGCTCCCTGCTCGGAGCCTGCACCACACCCACCTACAGTCACTTGGGAAGCCAGCTCAGGGTGGCCCCCCTCCCAGGACCCCATACTTACCCATTTGCTTTGCAAGGAACATTCTGTTCCCACGTGCCCCTGTGTGCCTAACAATGTTGACGTGTATGGGGCGACCGGCAGCCCGCGAATGAGGTCATTAGAGCTGCCTTGGCTCATCCCGGGCCTCACCTGCTTAGCACCCCGAGCACGGCTCTCCGCCTCTTGGCTGATGCGGCCTCCCCCTCCGGTCCCCCGGCCCAGCCCTCAGCCCAGAGCATGTGGACCACCGAGACGGGAGCAGTGAGCGCCCTGTCCTCGTCCTCCTTGTTGGCCATGGTGTCACCAGGTGATAAACCAGCGGGGCTCAGGGTGACGACAGGCCCTCACTGCCCCAGAGACCAGGAAGCACAGGCCTGAAGGCCTCACGTTCAGGCCACGCCTTTGTCCACACCGTCTCTGCCCCTGAACGCTTTTCTCCCCATGCTTTCCAATCTCCTGACTCCTGACTTGACCCCGGGGAAACAGGGCCCCTCCGTCGGTGCCCTGAGCACCCTGGACACCCGGTCACCTCCCACCCCCACTGGGCGCTCCGGAGCAGGGCCAAGCAGCGGTGCCGAGGCAGACACCCCCAGGGACGGACCACCCTTACTGGGCAGCTCTGTCCGACATTCTCCTGCTTGGGGGCAGAGTCCACCTCCCGGTGAACTGCACCCAGAAGCCCAAGCACGAGCCTGCACCCCATGCACCCCAGGTGGCCCTCCTGCCACACCCCTGCCCACCCAGCCCGAGAGCCTACCTTGGGCCTCGTAACCAGCCAGGTCCGGCTTCTCTGTGGCCGCGGGGCTGGTCAGCCGGCCCAGCACCAGCTGCAGCTGCGCCACGTTCATGCGGGCCGTGAGCTCCCCATTGCGGTCCCCGATCTACAGCCAAGCAGGGCCAGGTTAGTGGGCAGGTGGGCTGGGAGGCTCCGGCAGACTGGCCCTGAGCCCTGGGCCTCCAAGGGAACCGGGCCTCACTATGCCTCAGGGATGGAGTCTGGGTGTTTGTCCCTGGGTAAGGTGGCCACATGGGCCCCAGGTAGCCCCCCTCACACCCCAGGAATGCCTGGGGCCTCAGGCAGCCAGCCCTGTGCCACTCCCAAAAGCAGGTGGCCTGCCCCAGACTCCACCTTTCTCAGTCCCTGGAGCCTCCCATGCACCCCTCCGGCCCCGTCCAGGCCCCCAGCTCAGAGCAGCAGCTCAAGAGGAGGACCTTGCTGCAGAGGAGTGAGGGCACTGCCCAAGAACAAGCCGAATAGTGGGAGGCCACAGCCCAACCTCGAGTGGAGCCCTGGGGCCACTGGCGTGCCCCCGCCTCTGCTCACGGGGCCGTGGGGACTCTCCTGACACAAGCTTCCCTGTTGCCCCACCACCTGGGCTCCCATAGGTCTTGCCCACAACAGGCATGGGGCTATGGTGGGTCTGGGAGGGTACTGGGCGTGTGCTGGGGGGACATGACATCAGTGGGGCCAAGGAGGATGGGACTGAGGTAAGAAGGGGGCAGGCTAGGAACTGGGAAGCTGGAGGCCACCCGGGACAATCTGACCATAGTAGGAGGGTCCTGGGTGGACCGGCCCTCGAAGACCCTATCATCCCCAGGAAGGTGTCCAGCTGGGGGCTCCCAGGGGGAGAGCCCAGGGGCAGCCAGGCCTTTGTGCTCCTGGGCTGCCTGTGGCAGGTCATTTCCACCTTGGCCTGGCCCGGTTCCATCAGGGACACAGGACCTGGTCGTGGGCCCGCGCACAGGGAACGCTGACGCTTTACGGGTGGAAAGCAGGCCCCTGCTCCCCGCCCCTCACCCCCGGTACAGCAGATAAGCCGCCACCGGGCGTCTGAAGGCACATCCAGAGCACAACAGCCTAGAAGGGATGGAGGAGCATCCAGGGAGGAGCCAGAGGGCACAGAGGCACCTGGCCTGGTCTCGGCTGGGCTGGGCAGTGCTTGGGGACTGGCCGCAGGGCAGGCCGGGCTCACCTCCTGGGAGATCTCCAGGTGTTTCTTGGCGAAAGTCAGGGCCTGTGCCGGGCTCCCCATGGACACGTAGGCGTTCCCCAAACTCCAGCACGCCCGGCCCTCGCCCACTCTGCCAGGGCGGGAAACTGAGTTCACACGTGCAGCCCGCGGCCCGCCAGCCTGCCCACCAGCCTCCAGGTGGTCGGGCCCATCCTGACAGGAGCGCGGTGGGCGGGCCTGGAGTTCCTGGCAGGGCCTCGCTCGGCCCCTACCGGCCGTGAGGCTCCCCCCTCCCCTGCCCCCGTGGCTCCCTCCACCCTTGGGGTCAGGTCATAATGACCCTCAGGTCATTAAGCTTCTAATTAAGGTGAAAAAATCACAAAATGTAAATGTAAATGCAACCACTCAAGTGCAGGCCCAGAGGCTCGGCGCACTCAATGACCCACGGCCGTCACCATCGGTTCCAAAGCATCGTCACCCACGAGAGCAAAAGGGCCGGCCACTTCGAGCCTCCCGACAGGGCGGCCCGCGGGCAGCCCTCTCCGCCCCGCACCCCGCGAGAGGTGCACGGCCCGCGGCTCTGAGGCCCCTGCCCCGGCCGCTGCCCACCCCCCACCTGTCTGTGTGGCCATGTGTTGGGGAGACACAGGGCTGCTCAAGGGGCCACGGACCGGGTGACGTGGGCCCGACCCCCAGCCAGCCCGCCCCAGGGTCGCCACAAGCGGCCGGCCCAGCGCCCACCCGGTCTCTCCTGGTCCCACTTAGTGGACGGTGTGGCCCCGCAGCGGAGGGAGGCTGAGGCCAGGCGGGCCGCCCTGCACAGAGGCGCTTGGCGGGCAGCGGCAGGGAGGGCAGCGGTCCTTGCTCAGGCCACAAGGACCGTCTGGAGCCCCCGGGGCCAGGCCTGACCCCCCGCGTCCCCGCGTCCCCGCGTCCCCGCCGCGCGCACCTGTCGGCCAGCTCCTGGGCAATGAGCAGGTGGCGCAGGTGGTACTCGGCCGCGCGCTCGTAGTCCTGCAGCAGCGTGTACGTGTTCCCCAGGCTGTAGCAGGCCTGCGCCTCCACCGCCTGGTCCTTGAGCTGCCGGGACAGCTGCAGCGTCTTCCTGCGGAGAGGACAGAGGGTCAGCCCCAAGGAGGAGGGTTTCCAGCACCCCCTCTTCTGGGGGCCCACATCTGAGGGGTGGACAGTGGGCGATGGGGATGCAGTCCACCTGCTCAGTGACCTCAGCCCCAGGGTCCCACGGGCATCTCCACAGAGGACCGGGGGACAGCACACCCCAGCTCGGGGTCCTGACTCAGGATGTCAGGGCTCAGCACAGGACCCGGGGCTGGTGACCCAGTCTCTGCGACTCAGGCCAGGACGCAGACGGCTCACAGAGCATCCCAGCACAAGCCAGGGACGCCCAGGAGCCCACGTGGTCTTTACCCTCTGAGTCCGTGTAAGAGCGATTATACCGACACCCCAGAGCCGTCGTGGAGAGCAAAGACAGCCCTGGGGTTCCCCCGACAGCTGGCCCTGGGAGGCCCTCGGCCAAGGCCAGCTGTGTCCCCGGCACACGGCGGCTTCTGCCGGCACTTACCGAGTGAAGGGCATGGTAGTTCTTCTTGTCCCTGGCAGCCCCAGGACATGGGCTTTGTCAGTCTGCCCTTCTGGGGTGGCCCAGAACCGCCCCCCACCTGGCCCCTGGGGAGGCTGGGAGGTCAGGCTCACCTCCGACCTTAGGCTGGCGCCCAGGTGGCCCCCCTCCCCCGGGCTGGGCTGGGCGGGTGGGGGCGGGTGGGCAGGCCTGCCTACTTGTAGTACTCGGCGGCCACGTCAAAGCGCCCCAGGAAGATGTGGGCGTTCCCCAGGTTGCTGTAGGCCCTCCTCTCGGCCGCCTTGTCTCCAAATTCCTTAGCAATGGCCAGGCGCTGAGGACACAGACCGGAGGCCTGGGTGGTCACAGAGCAGTCCCGGGAACCTAGGCGGATGGCAGACGCAGCCTCCCCGCCCAGGGCGGCCAGCCCAATGTCTGCGTGTGCAGAGAGGGCAGCCCGGGACCCCGCACCAAGCGCAGACCAAGCAAGGCGGCTGGGGAGCCCCGCGGCGCACTCACCTCCTTGTGGAAGGCCGTGGCCTCCATGAAGCTCCCCAGCAGGTAGTGGGTGTTGCCTAGGTTGCCATAGGCCCTGCCCTGGGCCGCCCGGTCGCCCAGCTCCTTCACCAGGGACAGATTCCTCCTGGGGGTCGCATCTGTCTCAGCCGTGTCCCTCTCAGCACGGGAAGCAGGGGCCCCGTGACCCACCACCCACCCACCCAGGCTAGAGGGTGATGAGCCGGCGGCCTCCACTCGGCTCCTCCCAGAGGCGCGCCCCCGTGGGTGCCGTGTGCGCTCCGAGGCTCAGTCAGGGGCTCGCCTGCCCCAGGAGGCTCCCTCAAACAGACGCTCGGCCCGATGTCCCCGGCCTTCTTGCAGCCCAATGCTTTCTAGCGCCACGCCAGCTTCTCCACGCTGCTGTGGATGACTGATGTGTGGGGGACGCCGGGGGCTTGGTGGACCCCACCAGACGCTGAGGGCAGGTGCAGGTCGGGGGTGGGGAAGGAGAGCTGACCCGCGGTCGCCATACGGGGGGTCTGCGGAGAGCTGATGGGCCCAGATGTGGGTGCTCTGTGCCTGGGGCGGCTGCCCCACCCCGCGGCCGGCAGCAGGGGCTCAGGAAGCGCTACGGAAAGCGTGGACACACCGTGGCCCGCTGGCTCTCTGGCACCCCGGCCCGCCCCACTCACTCATAGAACTCGGAGGCTCTGCGCAGTGGCTCCCGGACGTCGGGCGGCAGGTGCCCAGGGTCCTGCGTGGCGGTCCACGACAGCTGCTTGCCCTTGGCGTGGTACACGTTGCCGATGTTGTACAACGCCCTCGCCTCCCCGACCTGGGGGTGGCACCGAGGTTGGGGGACCCTCTGCAGACCTGGCCCCCAGGAGCTCACTGGCCCTGGTCCCTGCGGCCCCCGAGGCAAGGACCCAGAGGGGGGAGCTCGCAGGTGACGGCTGCTCTCCGAGGACACCCCGAGTGACTGACTCAGCAGGGGAGGTGCGACCACGCCTGGCGCGGGCACCCTCTCGTCTCTGCCGCCCGCGCGGGGAGGAAGGGGCTCCCAGCCGGGCCTGGCCCCCCTGAGCTGTGACTTGGGGCGAGTCATCCCGTCATGGGGGGAGGTCACAGAGCAGGACAGTCAAGTGTCCGCACAGGCCTGGGCCCACAGCTGCTCCATCCCCGGCTGCCACGCCAGCCGGTGTCCCTCTGGAGCCCAGCGTGGGGCGGTCGGTAAGAGGAAGGGCTGACACGGAAGATGGGGGGCTAGGGACTCTGCCTTGGGCAGCCGGGGCGGGCCATCCTCCCATCTTCCTCCCACGGGGGACAGCATGGGGCCACAGGTCAGGGGCACCCGCCCCCCAGGGAGCCGCTGACCGACCTTGTCCCCCTGCTCCTGGGCGATGTCCAGGTGCCGTTGGCAGCAGACGACAGCCTCGTCAAAGCGGCCCAGGACCTTGAGTGTGTTGCCCAGGTTCCCGCTGGCCTTGGCCTCCCCCATGCGGTCACCGATGGTCCTGGAGGGCAGGGAGCAGTGAGCGGGACACTGCGCCCAGCAGGGAGCCCGGGCAGGGGTGGGGTTGGCCTGGCAGGACCAGCCCTGGGCTGACTGGGGCAATGCTGGGCAGGGGTCCTGTGGCTGGTGGGCAGGGCCCTGTTAGGCAGCCCCCCGGCAGGGAGCCCAGCTGGGGTCACTTCTCTGCGGGGCCCAGCCTGCAGCTCTCTGGGTTTGGGCAGGTGCCCGGATGGAGACAGGGAGAGCCGGGGAGAAGTGGGGACCCGGCCATGTGAATAAGTTTCAACAAGCTGTCCAGGTGCTGAGGACACCATCTGGGGCTCGCCGGCCGGGGCAGGGCCTGTGGGCACGGCTGGTGGGAGCCCCAAGAAGCTCCACTCCCTCTCAGGCAGGCCCACGCGCGCGGACACACTCGGGATAGCGGGCCACAGCCACGCCCACACACAGGCAGACAGACGGACCACAGCCCTTCTCCCAGGCCCGGGGCACCCGCTCGGGTCCCTTGGAGCTGAGCTTGCTGAGGCAGGGTGGCCGCGCTCACCGGGCCAGCAGCAGGTCATGTCGGTGGTACTCCAGCGCCCGGGCGTACTCCTTCAGGTAGAAGTAGGCATTGCCCAGTTGGCTGTAGATGGCACTCAGCGTCTTCAGGTCCTCGGTGCCCACCTGCACCGCGGCCTCAAAGAAGGCCGCGCCCGCCTTGAAGTCCCCGGCCTTGCAGAGACGCTCCCCCTCCAGGGCGAGCTCCAGGCACGAGGCCTCCATCCTGGGCGAGGGGAGAAAAGTCACAGCTCGCCCCTCATGCAGTCACGCAGGGGACGCGTGCTCCCCACCCTGTCGTCACGAGGACCACGAGGCCCTGGGACGGCGGTGACCCATGCCACGCCTGCGCACACAGTGCCCAAACCTCACTGCCCGCCCTTCGCTACCAGGGCTCAGGAGCCCCCGGCAAAGGTGTGAGCCTGTGACCACAGCAAGACCCTCAGGCCACGGTGGCCAAGCTCCAAACACAGCCTCCTGAGAAATCTCAGGCGCCTGGGTCAGGGCCACCCCTGGGCCCGGTGCCACATCCGTCCTCCAGAGCAGCTGCGGGCCCTGAGCCTCACCAAGGACAACCGAGGCTCAGAGAGGTTCGGAGAGCTGGCCAAGGCCAGAGGGGCAGGACCTGACCCCTCCCTCATCCTAGAGTGCGCCCCCGCCCTCCAAGGTCTCCATGGGGGACTGTGGGCTCAGGCATCCTCTGTCCTCGCCTCCCATTCTTGGGGGAGGCATGGCTGCGTCCGAGCCAAGGGTCAGCCAGCCCTGAGAGCTGAGGAGCGCTCAGCTGGCCCCCTGACAAGCAGCAGCCCCCACCCCCATGGCACTACCGCGGGAGGACGAGACAGGACCACGTCCCAGGATGACCCCGACCCCCGGGAAACTGCTCCAGGTCCCCGGCCATGAACCCAGCCCAGCTCCAAGGGCCCAGGGCCCCACGTGACCACCAGCGCCCTCACCGGAGGCTCACCAACCCCTCCTGCCCCGACCTTTGGGCCAGGGGCATCAAAGAAGCAGCCCCTTACCCTTGGGCCCTGCTTGCCCCCTGAGGTGGGGTCCGGGCCCCCCAGCTGCTAGCCTGGGCCCTGCTCACTGGCGACCCCAGGGCCCCTGGGCCTTGGACGAGCTGCCCCGAGCACATGGCTGTCGGGGGGGCCTCGTGTGTGGGGGTCATTCAATCAGGCTGGCCCTGGTTCTGGCCCTCCCTGCTGTGGGGTTCTGGGCAGGCCACATCACCACTCAGAGCCTCGGTCTTCTCCTCCGCCCTCTTCCGGCTGGTCCTACGGGTTCTAGGCTCAAGGCCGTTGCCCTACCCTGGGGTGGGAGAGTGGGGTCCCAAGCTGGAGGGCACCCTGGCAGGTGACCCTACACGCAGCCCTGGAAAAGTGGGGCACGTTCTGCACGGCCGAGGGCCAACCCCGATTACTGGGGTCCGTGGAAAGCCTACGGGAAAGTGAAAACGTCCACACCAAACGGCCCTCGTGCCCCAAGGCACCCACCCCTCTGGGCTGTGTTAGAGCCATGAAGGGATCGGCAGTTACAGGGGGGAACACACATCTCCCCTCAACAAACAAACATACAAACAAACAAACCTGTCTATGGTAGTGCTTCTCAACCATTTAACCAAACACCCCCTTGATACAAACCACAGTGCCCTGCCCACTTCACCCCTGCATTGTCAAGAAAACGGGTGCTTTAAACCTTTCCAACACCACACACCAAACAGGCAGGAGTGCAGCCAGAGTCCCGAGATGCTGAGCCCAGCGCCCGACACCCCACGGGCTCAGAGCTCTCTGCTGGGGAAGCCCCCCACCTTGCCCAGCCTCGACTCCCCAGCATCGGGGTCGCTCCTCCAGGGAGGGGTGGGCTCTGGGACCCGGCACCGGCCTGCCTGCCTCCTCCAGAATTGAGCAGAGCTCGGGGGGCCTCTCCGAGAGCCGGGGGCCAGAGCCTCGGGCCTCCTGCCCACCACCCTCTGGGAAGGGCCATCCAGATGCCACGCTGCGGGAGCATCCCAGCAGCCCACCCCCGTGGCCACTGCCACGCATGGGGCTCCTTAATCAAGGCCTGCTTGTCCTTGCCCAGCTGGGCACCATGCCGTCTGACACAGGGGACCGACCTCTCCTCCCAGGTGACTTGGCAGGACTGGGGGCTGGGGTCTGTGACGCTGCCGCATCCGGAGCCGAGCTCGCCCTGCTGGCTCTGACAGGTTCGACTGGGGAGCGGCCGCCTCCGACCCCGTGTTCCTGCCGAGACCCCATGGCAAAGGAGGATTCTGGTGTGGGAAGGGGCTGGGGGGTCCACTGAGGGGGTGTCCGGCGCAGCCATGCTGAGTCACAGACGGGCGGGTCTAACCCAGGCCCCAGGAACGTGAGGACACCCCCTGGAGAGGCCGCAGGCAGGGTGTCCGGCCCGGGAGCCCCACCCCTCTACTGAACCCGAGAGCCTCCCACGCACCTTGACCTCCAGCCCCCCGCCCCGGTCAGCTCCCAGCTGCCCGGGTGCCCACTGCACCTCTTTCTCTGCAGGTTACGCATCTTCTGCACATATAGCCACAGCTCCAGGCCC